>NW_023144621.1:781447-826215 GCF_012932325.1 Thrips palmi | reverse complement strand
GCGCGGCGGGGAACGAAATGAATGAAATGCGAGAGTACTTCCAGTGGCGGCGCTAATTTGGTGGACCGCGTTGGCCGCGTTTACCCAAAGGGCCCGCGACCCGCGGTGCCACCGACGCGGCCGAGGCGCCGCGCTGCGGGTCCAGCAGTGCGTTATCGCGCTGCTTGGCTGCTGACCCCGCTGTGCGCGCACCACTCAAATTACATCAAAGCAACAACAAACTACACTGCGCAGAATGAGAGCGCTGAGCGCGGACGGAAGGATTGGAAGACGAAATCCTTACCGTGTGCTAACGGCCGTGAATGGAGGCCGGTGCTTGCGAGTGAGTCCCGGGCGAGTCCTGGGTGAATCCTCATCGGCTCAGCCCTGCTGCATGCCCACGGGTAATTGAACCCAAGTGCGGTTTGGGCTCGCTTAAAGCCGACCACGCCCTCGCGCGCTGACAACACCACACACACACACGGACACTCACACACGCGCGCGCTTCCCGGTACAATCCTGGATTAGGCCGGCACGCACCGCGTCGCACCGCCACCGGTTAGGTTTAGGCTCGTCGCCCGGGCCACTTTGTGGCCTAGTGCGGGCTGTTACCGAAACAATCTGGCATATTATGATACAAGTGTGAAAATTTGTACACGTGTTCTTGGAACCACAAGGAACGATTCTGCCCGAGGTACCAATGTGAAATCTTGCTCTGAGGGGTGGTTCACCCCCTTTAAAAATGTCGCGGTTTTTTCAAGGTTTTCGGGCTTTGGAACGCTCCTCCTGGTACCCAAGTGCGTTTAATACTGCTTACTAATTACTTGGAGTACTGCAGCACCGTCGCGCTCCGTGTTCCACCAATCCTCCCCTCCCAAGGGGTGGTTTACCCCCTAAAATAGCTGTTTCTCCACTCATCCGTAATATTGGCATGCGAGGTGTCGTTTCCATATAATTTCATGTCGAGGAAACGAAATTCGAGGTCCAGAAAGCCGTATCTATGAATTTGAACTATCCTAGACACCTATTCGCCTATGAACAAGGTGCAAGACAGGTAGTAAAGTGCTTTCAACCCAAGTACAGACGTAGATTCTAGGGAGATATGGTCAGGAGGACCTAACTCTGATGAAAAATAAGGTCTTGCCTATAAAATTGATCTATCCTAGAAAATTATTCTGGGCAATTCCACGATAGAACGCCCTTTTTATATTTTAAGAATTTTTCCTATTCCGACAGAAGCCAGCTCAACTGGAGAACCAAGCAAACGGTGGTTTTCTGCAAAGTCTCAAAGCTGAGGCTCAATTAATTTAGATTCTGCGTAGGTTTTTCTGTTTGAAAACCAATTTAACCCGCTTTTCTAGTATACCATCAGAGTACAGTAATGGTCTTCGTGCGGCTAAAAAAAATCGTGCTTTGGGCTGACTTTAAGCAGCCACTGCGTCTGATTCGAGGCGGTATTTGGTTCTCCCTCAACGGGCGTTTGGTCTTTCGACCTTGCTTTAGCATGCCTTTGTTACGGAGTGCGATTATCAGCCTTAGTTTGGGAGCAGTGTTGGCTCAAAGTTGACCAAAACAGTCAAAAATGCCTTTAAAAAATCGTGTTTTGGCCCGACTTCAAGCAGCCACTGCGTCTGATTCGAGGCGGTATTTTGTTCTCCCTCAACGGGCATTTGGTCTTTGCACCTTGCTTTAGCATGCCTTTGTTACGGAGGTCGATTATCACCCTTAGTTTGGGAGCAGTGTTGGCTCAAAGTTGACCACAACGGTCAAAAATGGCCTTAAAGTCGGCCAAAAAACGTGATTTGGCATTTTTGATTGTTTCGATCAACTTTGAGCCATTACTGCTCCCAAATTAAGACTGATAATCGCACTCCGTAACAAAGGCATGCTAAAGCAAGGTCCAAGGACCAAATGCCCGCTGAGGGAGAACAAAATACCGCCTTGAATCAGACGCAGTGGCTGCTTAAATTTGGCCCAAAACACGATTTTTTAAAGGCATTTTTGACCGTTTTGGTCAACTTCGAGCCAACACTGCTCCCAAACTAAGGCTGATAATCGCACTCTGTAACAAAGGCATGCTAAAGCAAGGTCCAAAGACCAAATGCCCGTTGAGGGAGGACAAAATACCGCCTCGAATCAGACGCAGTGGCTGCTTGAAGTCGGGCCAAAACACGATTTTTTAAAGGCATTTTTGACCGTTTTGGTCAACTTTGAGCCAACACTGCTCCCAAACTAAGGCTGATAATCGCACTCCGTAACAAAGGCATGCTAAAGCAAGGTCCAAAGACCAAATGCCCGTTGAGGGAGAACAAAATACCGCCTCGAATCAGACGCAGTGGCTGCTTGAAGTCGGCCCAAAGCACGATTTTTTTTCAGCCGCACGAAGACCATTACTGTACTCTGATGGTATACTAGAAAAGCGGGTTAAATGGGTTTTCAAACAGAAAAACCTACGCAGAATCTAAATTAATTGAGCCTCAGCTTTGAGACTTTGCAGAAAACCACCGTTTGCTTGGTTCTCCAGTTGAGCTGGCTTCTGTCGGAATAGGAAAAATTCTTAAAATATAAAAAGGGCGTTCTATCGTGGAATTGCCTAGTATAATTTTCTAGGATAGATCAATTTTATAGGCAAGACCTTATTTTTCATCAGAGTTAGGTCCTCCTGACCATATCTCCCTAGAATCTACGTCTGTACTTGGGTTGAAGGCACTTTACTACCTGTCTTGCACCTTGTTCATAGGCGAATAGGTGTCTAGGATAGTTCAAATTCATAGATACGGCTTTCTGGACCTCGAATTTCGTTTCCTCGACATGAAATTATATGGAAACGACACCTCGCATGCCAATATTATGGATGAGTGGAGAAACAGCTATTTTAGGGGGTAAACCACCCCTTGGGAGGGGAGGATTGGTAGAACACGGAGCGCGACCATGCTGCAGTACTCCAAGTAATTAGTAAGCAGTATTAAACGCACTTGGGTACCAGGAGGAGCGTTCCAAAGCCCGAAAACCTTGAAAAAACCGCGACATTTTAAAAGGGGGTGAACCACCCCTCAGAGCAAGATTTCACATTGGTACTACCGTCGCCAAAAGAATCCAACCCCCCCTATGGCGATACCCCACGCTCGAGGTCCCCGTAAAGTGGCACCATCTGGTGGCAGAAAGCAGCCATGATAGCTTCGAAGGCCCACCTCGCAAAAGTTATAGCTTGTTATTCCTCTGGTCGTCCAAGAAATTGAACTGGACCGGTGTAGGCTGATGCATAAAGTTGGCGGACATCGCCACGAAACCGCCAAACCAACGACAACTTGTCAGAAATAAGGAAAGAGTCGTATTTAAATCGATGAGCAAAGTAGGGTTATGGGACGTCCATGACGTCATCACCAGCCTCACGACTACGAACAGCGCAAGGATATCCCAAGGTCCTCCGACGGACAGCACTAGCAGCACACCACAGCACAGGCCCACCTGCTCGACCGCACGGAAATTCCGTCCAGTCTCATCAATTTAGAATTTTTCCACCGATAGAGAAGTGAGGGAAAGGCCACCATCCACAAAAACCTGCATGCCATAGCTTCTTTGCCCCTCTCGAGACGTCGCCGGACTCGTCGAAGAGCCGGCAGCTCGGTCGCGTATAATGTAGGCAAGATATGCATCGCCTAACCGGGGCTCCCAGACGGAGGGGCCCAGCGGGGCCCCTTGTCTCCCAAACCCGCATGCCAAGGCTTCTTTGCCCCTCCCGAGACGTCGCCGTACTCGTCGAAGAGCCGGCAGCTCGGTCGCGTATAATGTAGGCAAGATATGCATTGCCTATCCGGGGCTCCCAGACGGAGGGGCCCAGCGGGGCCCCTTGTCACCCAAACCCGCATGCCAGAGCTTCTTTGCCCCTCCCGAGACGTCGTCGGACTCGTCGAAGAGCCGGCAGCTCGGTAGCGTAAAATGTAGGCAAGATATGCATTGCCTATCCGGGGCTCCCAGACGGAGGGGCCCAGCGGGGCCCCTTGTCTCCCAAACCCGCATGCCAGAGCTTCTTTGCCCCTCCCGAGACGTCGCCGTACTCGTCGAAGAGCCGGCAGCTCGGTCGCGTAAAATGTAGGCAAGATATGCATTGCCTAACCGGGGCTCCCAGACGGAGGGGCCCAGCGGGGCCCCTTGTCTCCCAAACCTGCATGCCAGAGCTTCTTTGCCCCTCCCGAGACGTCGCCGGACTCGTCGAAGAGCCGGCAGCTCGGTCGCGTATAATGTAGGCAAGATATGCATCGCCTAACCGGGGCTCCCAGACGGAGGGGCCTAGCGGGGCCCCTTGTCTCCCAAACCCGCATGCCAGAGCTTCTTTGCCCCTCCCGAGACGTCGCCGTACTCGTCGAAGAGCCGGCAGCTCGGTCGCGTAAAATGTAGGCAAGATATGCATTGCCTAACCGGGGCTCCCAGACGGAGGGGCCCAGCGGGGCCCCTTGTCTCCCAAACCTGCATGCCAGAGCTTCTTTGCCCCTCCCGAGACGTCGCCGTACTCGTCGAAGAGCCGGCAGCTCGGTCGCGTAAAATGTAGGCAAGATATGCATTGCCTAACCGGGGCTCCCAGACGGAGGGGCCCAGCGGGGCCCCTTGTCTCCCAAACCTGCATGCCAAAGCTTCTTTGCTCCTCCCGAGACGTCGCCGGACTCGTCGAAGAGCCGGCAGCTCGGTCGCGTATAATGTAGGCAAGATATGCATCGCCTAACCGGGGCTCCCAGACGGAGGGGCCCAGCGGGGCCCCTTGTCTCCCAAACCTGCATGCCAGAGCTTCTTTGCCCCTCCCGAGACGTCGCCGGACTCGTCGAAGAGCCGGCAGCTCGGTCGCGTATAATGTAGGCAAGATATGCATCGCCTAACCGGGGCTCCCAGACGGAGGGGCCCAGCGGGGCCCCTTGTCTCCCAAACCTGCATGCCAGAGCTTCTTTGCCCCTCCCGAGACGTCGCCGGACTCGTCGAAGAGCCGGCAGCTCGGTCGCGTATAATGTAGGCAAGATATGCATCGCCTAACCGGGGCTCCCAGACGGAGGGGCCCAGCGGGGCCCCTTGTCTCCCAAACCCGCATGCCAAGGCTTCTTTGCCCCTCCCGAGACGTCGCCCGACTCGTCGAAGGGCAGGCAGGGGCATGCAGAAAATTTGTCCACTCGATAAATTTTTCCTTTTGGTCTATTGTCTTTGATTTCGTAAAATAGTGGATGCCGTTATTTGTGTTACATTTTTTTTTCTAATGCTTCTTTTGTTTTACTTGTTTTCCCTCTTTGCGCCTCTGAGGATGAAGGGGAAATGAAGGCATTGTTTTCTTTCTTAACTTTGGTTTATTTTAATTTTATTACTTTTGATCCATTTCTGACAATTTCAGCCATTTTAATACGTTCTGGGACAATTTCTTTCAGAAAATTTCTTTTAAATGATTTCTCTATGTTGTTGTCACAATTAAGTACTTCTTATGAGGTGACCATCACCCAAATTAAAATACGAAAGTCGTAAAAAATATTCTCACGCTAGAGTGCTTGACAACGATTGAAAGCAAACTTCAGACAGCACGTAAACTTACACCAAACATGTCATAAATTGACATCAAATTGTAATCGGCGTTTAAAATTACTCCACCCCAACAGTACACAGCAATTTTCATGGTTAAATGAGATTCGGGAAGAACAAATTTCTCCAGCTTAACGAGCTGCCGGTTGCTGACAGTGAGAATATTGTTCCTGATGAGACGGGCAATAGTTTCTCTCTTGTCTTGGCTGGTCACTTCACGGTTGGGGCACCGCAAGACAAGATGCTGCTTTGCGTTCCTGCTGATTTGAACTGTGTCACAGAGTGGGCAGTTGAATGACTTTGCCCTAGGCGAAGTTTCGGACTGCACCGTCTAAAAACAGACAGAAAAAAGTATTTTCATTTTCCACCATGAGAAATAAAGAGGTAAAATTTAAGCATTAGGTTGCAGAAGCTTACTTGATACTCATCTGGTATCTCCAAGACATCCTTTACAGTCTCCAGAATTTCTTTAGGCACAATTACAGGTTTCTTGTCGGGCCAAAAAACTCCACCCAAGTATACAAACAGCACCAGCAACATATGCCGGCTGCTGCTGTTTGGGGGCCCCATCTTGTACAAGAACTTCTGGAATACCTTCATGGATAGCGGCCGCTGTCCCCTCGACACAAGGTTCGGCCAAGAATCCCTCTTCTGGCTTTGACCACGGAGTTCCGTGGTCACTTCCAGGAATTCCAGGTCCGGTGAAACAAAAATTTCTCCTTCAATTACTTGGCCCTGGAAAAAGAGATATAAAGAGGTATATCAAATACAGTTATAAAAGTTGAATTGGGAACGAGACTGGTGGCGTTAACGAGAGAGACCATTACCATGAGAAGCTTCTTGAGGAGAGGATCGCGACAGGCTTCCAAGAGAAGGTGGTATTGGCCATCAGTGGCTACTCCCTTCAACCTCTCGAAATCTATCTCCGTCTCAGTCTAAATGCTTCATAAATATTAGTCATAAATTCAAAAACACAATGCACATATCAAATGATATATCTACTGCGCTCAGTTACACACCTCAAAAACCGTGTTGCCTGCACCATCCAGCTGTGACTTGACCTTGGCCAGTTCGGCCCTTGTAGCTTCCAGCTCGGCGCCAGCCTGGGCTGCCTGCTTCGTGGCTGCTTCGGCGGCCTGCCTGGCTGTCTCGGCCTCGGCGGCCTGCTTGGAGACCTCGGCCTCAGCAGCCTGCCTGGCAGCCAACTTGGCGGCCTCGTTGATGGCCGTCAGCCTCGAAACCTCGGCTTTCAACCAGGCCACCTCCGCCGTCAAACTAGTGACCTTGTCCTCAGCGGCCAGCCTCGCAGTGTCGGCGGTTTGTCTGGCAGCCTCGGCTTCAGATATCACCCTGGCCATCTCGGTGGCCATCCTGGTCACCTCGGCTTCGGCGGCCAGCCTGCCATTCTCGGCGGCCTGTCTGCCTAACTCGGCGGCCTGTCTGGCGGCCTCGGCTTCGGCAAGCTGCCTGGCGGTCTCGGTGGCCGTCCTGGTGGTCTCGGTGGCCTGTCTGGCGGCCTCGGCTTCGGTGGTGCGCCCGGCTGTCTTAGATGGCTCCCCAGCTCGTTTAGCCTTAGAACTGCTATCCTGAAAGAGGGCAAGGAATCGTTGCTTTAGGAAACCTTCCGTTAGTACTATAAATTATGTTTTATTCGACGGGGCGTTTGTTCTCGTTTGGGACAAACAGAGGGTGGATAGGGCATGCCAACGGGTCTCTTCTGCAACGTAAACGTTTAACAACGCAGGACATTGCGATTCGGAAAGGAGCTTGCCGTCTCGGTAGGCAACCAAGCTCGCGCTGCTGTGTTGTGGGCAGCCTGCGCCACGGCGCTGCTGCTTTCACGTGCATGCGGCGCGCGGCGGTGGCCAGCAGTTACACTCAAACGAAAACGGCAAGACCTCTGAGTTGCGGGCTCGCGAGAACTCAGAGGTCTTGCCGTTTTCGTTTGAGTGTAACTGCTGGCCACCGCCGCGCGCCGCATGCACGTGAAAGCAGCAGCGCCGTGGCGCAGGCTGCCCACAACACAGCAGCGCGAGCTTGGTTGCCTACCGAGACGGCAAGCTCCTTTCCGAATCGCAATGTCCTGCGTTGTTAAACGTTTACGTTGCAGAAGAGACCCGTTGGCATGCCCTATCCACCCTCTGTTTGTCCCAAACGAAAACAAACACCCTGCCATTATAAGAAATATTACTGAAACTATGTCTATGAACGTTACAACCTACAAAGACTTACAGAGGTCATCGGCCGCTTTTGAGCCTGACTGCGAGTCACTCTCGAAGTACCAGGATCCATCGAAACCAGATTAGGACCTGTAGCAGAATATAATTGTTATTTTCACTCCAGCAACACAAGAATAGTGACAAACATTGATGTTCTAGAGACTTCCTGACTGTCCGATTGGATAGGGCCAATTGGAAAGTTCCAGTCAAAATCGCAGGTGACCAGAACAATTCCAAACAGTCAAACATTAGACCGAAAACAATGCAAACGGACATAAAATAGCACGATGTCTCTGATGATTTTACAACAAGATTTTCAAAAGAGAAAAATATTGCGCTTTAGCGCGCATTGTTTCTCTGTGATACACCGAGGTACGTTTGGTTGCCTATCCCATCGCCTCGGAGTGCTTGGCTGGGCACTATGGGCCTAGGGCCCACAAAAAAACGTTCGACTCGACGTTCCTTTTTTTTTGGAAGAGCATGGTGAGAAATGAAGGGCCACCAAATTTGAGCCTTCTCCGACGACAAGAACCCCGCCTCGCCCCGCGTTTTGGTGTTTGGGGGCAGAGCGGCAACCCGCACGGCACGCACCTTCAGACAGATCTAGGCATGAAAGGTCGTTTTGTCTCTGTCTATCTCGCACTCACGGGGCTTCCTGTAACGGTGTGTCACCCAATCTACATGTGCACTCCACTTGAAAATTTCTGACGAGAGCGAAGCCACCACGCTGACAAGTCAGCCGCCTGTGCTTCGGCTCCCGCTCGGCTCCGAGATCGGCACCGGCTCAGCTCGACTCGTCACCGTCCGGCGGCGGGCGGCTCGCTCGCCTCGAGAATCAGCTGATTTCTGAACTGACGCACGGCCGAGTCGAAGCAGGTCAAGGTCAAGCCGAGCGAGCGGCAGCGGCCCGGCGGCCGGTGACGGGTGGCGCTGAGCTGGATTTTGCAGTGGCGTTGCGGTAGCGTGCGTGAAATGTTCAAGTGGAGTGCACTTTGGGCGTCTGTTCTATGCTACTTCATTGGCGGCCTTCCCAGACCCGCGTAGACCCGCAGCTTCCCTCGGGGCACAGTGGGCCAGAAGACCGGTGGAGGCGGCCAAAACTCTAGACGCGGTTTGAGCTCCAGAGTCGCTAAATGGGGCTCGAACCGAACGTGTGACCCCACCAATGGATTGCTCTCCGAACGAGGAATCCATTGTAGGGGTCAAACGTTCCTTTCAAGTCCTGTTTAGCGACTCTGGAGCTCAAAAGGCGTCTAGAGTTTTGGCCGCCTCCACCGGTCTTCTGGCCCACTGTGCGGGGCCGCGACCTCTCTTTATCCGCGGCTCACGTTGCGAGCCCGCGACCCACGCCCCACTCCAGCGCGTATCTTCGCGTCCCCTCCTGCGACGCAACGTCGTCTGGACGGCGAGGCGATCTGCCCCTGCCACCAAGGCCAAGGGTGCATAAAAGAATTTTTTTTTCTTCGACTCGACGTGTCTTTGGAAGAGCAAGTCGAGAAATGAAGGCCCACCAAATTTGAGCCCTCTCCGACGTCTGGAACCCGGGGCGGCGCCCCGCGGCCCGCGGTTTGGTGTTTGGGGGCAAAGCGGCAACCCGCACGGCACGCGCCTTCCCGCCCCGCACCAGAGCGGCCCGTGATGCAAACCATGGTTCGCGCCGAACCTTGGGGTGCCTTCCTGACGGCCTGGGTGATTTGGTGGAGTTATGGGGCTGTCGATTTTTTGACCCTTATCAAAGTTGAAAATAAAAAAATTTTGACCAGGAAATGCAACCTGAAGTGGCTTCGCCGGTTGAAATCAATGAGAACACGGTAGAAGATCATGATTTAGGCAAAACTTGCCCACCCTGTGCCCTCTAACCACTTTCATAAACACACAAACTGCTAATTTGGGAGTTTTACTTAAATATGGGAATATCTGACCTTGCCCCAACTTTTAAAATTCACCACTGTGCATTTAAAATTGCCTTAGGGTACTGCCTAAAATAACAGCAGAAATCTGAGGTGGTGAAATAAAAATTTCACTAAGCGTTCCAGAAAGCGCAAATTTGACATAGAACTTTTCCGCAAACTTTCACAGTGTGAGCCTATGTTTTAGTAATTAGTGTTTCTAAGTCATTAAATATGAACAAAATAAATGTGTATAGAGATCTGAGGACTAATAGGAGCAACAAACTCACTATTGTCAAAAGTTTCAGGTAAAAAAAAAATATTATTCTCACATTTTTTCTTCATATATGCTCTAAGAGGGTTTAATTTTATATTCTAAATTACCTTACAAACAGGATAACTCAGGTCAGCAGTCTAAACATGCTACTCTCATCTGTTCTTGAGTTATAAATGTAAACGCTATAAGTGTCAAAATAGCGTAAACCTTTCAATATAAAAAATGGTTGGGCGTTCAGAGTTTAAACTGGTAGGCTTAGTTCTTCTCATAGTAAGCTAATTTTATGCAACAAAACGAATATGATATACCTCTTTAGATCACATTAAGATGACTTTTCTGATTTCAAGTTAGGTTCTGAAAATGGATAGGTTCAGTACACTACTCTGAAACTTGGGATAAGTTAAATATTTGCCAGATCTTGCCAGATCTTTGCCTGATGATCTGTCATTTGTATAGATAGGAGAAATATTTGCAGTCAAAACGCCAAAAAACAAAACCCTGCAGCATGGTTTTTTTTTTGCATTTCCTTAGTAAGTGGAATTGACTTATTTTCCATTTCCGCTTCAATGCTTCTGTGCACTCCTGATGGGTAACTTTTGACAATAGTGAGTTTGTTGCTCTAAGTAGTCCTCAGACTTCTATACACATTCATTTTGTTCATATTTAATGACTTAGAAACACTAATTACTAAAACATAGGCTCACACTGTGAAAGTTTGCGGAAAAGTTCTATGTCAAATTTGCGCTTTCTGGAACGCTTAGTGAAATTTTTATTTCACCACCTCAGATTTCTGCTGTTATTTTAGGCAGTACCCTAAGGCAATTTTAAATGCACAGTGGTGAATTTTAAAAGTTGGGGCAAGGTCAGATATTCCCATATTTAAGTAAAACTCCCAAATTAGCAGTTTGTGTGTTTATGAAAGTGGTTAGAGGGCACAGGGTGGGCAAGTTTTGCCTAAATCATGATCTTCTACCGTGTTCTCATTGATTTCAACCGGCGAAGCCACTTCAGGTTGCATTTCCTGGTCAAAATTTTTTTATTTTCAACTTTGATAAGGGTCAAAAAATCGACAGCCCCATAACTCCACCAAATCACCCAGGCCGTCAGGAAGGCACCCCAAGGTTCGGCGCGAACCATGGTTTGCATCACGGGCCGCTCTGGTGCGGGGCGGGAAGGCGCGTGCCGTGCGGGTTGCCGCTTTGCCCCCAAACACCAAACCGCGGGCCGCGGGGCGCCGCCCCGGGTTCCAGACGTCGGAGAGGGCTCAAATTTGGTGGGCCTTCATTTCTCGACTTGCTCTTCCAAAGACACGTCGAGTCGAAGAAAAAAAAATTCTTTTATGCACCCTTGGCCTTGGTGGCAGGGGCAGATCGCCTCGCCGTCCAGACGACGTTGCGTCGCAGGAGGGGACGCGAAGATACGCGCTGGAGTGGGGCGTGGGTCGCGGGCTCGCAACGTGAGCCGCGGATAAAGAGAGGTCGCGGCCCCGCACAGTGGGCCAGAAGACCGGTGGAGGCGGCCAAAACTCTAGACGCCTTTTGAGCTCCAGAGTCGCTAAACAGGACTTGAAAGGAACGTTTGACCCCTACAATGGATTCCTCGTTCGGAGAGCAATCCATTGGTGGGGTCACACGTTCGGTTCGAGCCCCATTTAGCGACTCTGGAGCTCAAACCGCGTCTAGAGTTTTGGCCGCCTCCACCGGTCTTCTGGCCCACTGTGCCCCGAGGGAAGCTGCGGGTCTACGCGGGTCTGGGAAGGCCGCCAATGAAGTAGCATAGAACAGACGCCCAAAGTGCACTCCACTTGAACATTTCACGCACGCTACCGCAACGCCACTGCAAAATCCAGCTCAGCGCCACCCGTCACCGGCCGCCGGGCCGCTGCCGCTCGCTCGGCTTGACCTTGACCTGCTTCGACTCGGCCGTGCGTCAGTTCAGAAATCAGCTGATTCTCGAGGCGAGCGAGCCGCCCGCCGCCGGACGGTGACGAGTCGAGCTGAGCCGGTGCCGATCTCGGAGCCGAGCGGGAGCCGAAGCACAGAGGCGGCTGACTTGTCAGCGTGGTGGCTTCGCTCTCGTCAGAAATTTTCAAGTGGAGTGCACATGCAGATTGGGCGACACACCGTTACAGGAAGCCCCGTGAGTGCGAGAGAGACAGAGACAAAACGACCTTTCATGGATCTGTCTCTCTCGCACTCACGGGCTGCCCGGAAGGGTGCGACAAAGACAGCACTACGAAACGACTGTTCGGAATCAGTCTGCTGTGCGCGCCCTGCTACGCGGGTGACGGCCCGAGTTGGCGCTACTGGCACTACCTCACACAACAATATTTTGACACTCGTTCGAAGCCGGCTTGCCGAGGCCCAGGCCACGGCGGTATCGACTCTCCATACGAATACACATAAAACATAATTAATGAAATCATGGAACTTACCTCGTGTACAGAAAACGTGTTGTCTATCACACTGGCAGTATCCGACAGTACAGCGTCACTCGCTCCCCGTAGCATCCGTGCACGGAACATGCGTTGCGAAGAGCCAAAGGTGTGTTGTCAAACTCTGGCGGTCGTCTGCTACTGTATTGCGTCGCCTGCTCCGCCGCCCCCCTTCCACTCTTCTTCCGCAGCTTCCGCCATGCACCGTCAGGCGGAGCCAAGCAACCCCTCCCCCTTCACCTCGCTTTTCCGCCGCCCTTTCTCTTCACCTGTCGATGCGTGCACACGCAGCGTTGCCATATTTTCATTTCTCATTCATTCGCGACAAATTGTTACTCATTGACGGCAAATAAAACGATAAAACTCGCGGAATGCTGTTGAAACAGACAGTGCAGTATCGTAAAAATAATAGATAATTTAGTAAGCCTCTTTTTTATTTTCTCAAATTATTTGTTGAAATGTGCGTTGAGCTGACAACGTCGCAGTGCGGAAGAGGTCCAGCGAACCAGTCGAATAGTCAGTGTGTGATTGACTATGGAGCGACAAGGTTACTCGAAGCCAGCCGAGCGATCTCTCATTTTCACTTTGCATTCTTTGGGCTGGTCTTGGGACCGAATCGAACGGCATCCGTTGGTTAGCTTGAGAAGGTCAGCTATCAAGATGTGGGCCAGGCGCGGCGCGGAAGGGGGATTTGAGAATTTAGAGAACCGTCCCAAGACCGGACGGCCTCGTGCCACCACACGGGAGGACGACGCCGACCTCGTTGCCAGTGTGGACGCATCGAAGAAGCGGGCAGTTACCACCGTCGTCCGGGAGCTGTTCCCAGAGTACCCAGCCTCCATGACGACCGCTCGCAGGAGGTAAGTTTACATTTTGTGCTCTAGTTTGTTCATCCTTGCGGGTACTCGCTGGGCACACCTGGGTCCACGTTTCCGCGATGGCAAGCCAAGCAGAGCGCTCCGGCCATCTTGCGCATAGTTAACTTAATCCGTTCGTATCTCAGTAATCGTTTGTCCTTTTTCAAATCTGAGCCCGAAATAGGATTCTGCATGAAATTTTCTGTATCGTAGGGGGCGTAGCACAGGCGTAGCGTGCACGTAGCGGCGTGGCCGCTTCTCGGCCAAGTGTAGTTCATTTTGAGGGCTTTTTCACTGCCGACTGAGTGAAGAAGGCTGTCGCTGTGGCAGGGGACGCCCCGTGATTGCGAGAGAGACAGAGCGACGAAACGACCTTTCGCCCACCTGTCTCTCTCGCACTCAGTGTGCGTTCCGTGCAGTAGACGTGTCGCTAGTTTGGAAAAGCCAAACAAAGCAAAAGGGGCCGAAGGAAAGGGGGCTCAAAACCGGAATTTGACGTCTGTTCCCGTCGCAATGCATGCGCGTCGAGATGCGCGCCGATCTTGGTTTGCGCCGATAACCACTGCACTGGCAAAGCCTGCCGAGCGATTCCGAAGAGTCGTTTCGACGCACCGTCCCTCTCGCACCTTTACTGGAAGACCCGCGAGTGAGTGAGATAAATCGTTGAAACAACCTTTCGTCTCTCTGTCTCTCTCGCTCTCACGAGGATTCCTATAAGAGTGCGAGAGAGACGGTGCGACTAGACTACATTTTGTCGATCTGTGTTTGTTGCGCTCTCGGGACGCACCGTGAGAGCGAGAGAGACAGAGAGACGAAAGGTTGTTTCAACGATTTATCTCACTCACTCGCGGGTCTTCCAGTAAAGGTGCGAGAGGGACGGTGCGTCGAAACGACTCTTCGGAATCGCTCGGCAGGCTTTGCCAGTGCAGTGGTTATCGGCGCAAACCAAGATCGGCGCGCATCTCGACGCGCATGCATTGCGACGGGAACAGACGTCAAATTCCGGTTTTGAGCCCCCTTTCCTTCGGCCCCTTTTGCTTTGTTTGGCTTTTCCAAACTAGCAACACGTCTACTGCACGGAACGCACACTGAGTGCGAGAGAGACAGGTGGGCTGACGTCTGCGGCGGCGCGTCACAAATCTGCTGATTCGAGGCGAACGAGCCGGCGGGTTGCGACGAGTTACGGGTTTAATTGAGGATTAGTGATAAATCATTGTGCGCCTGAGCTAGGCAACCCCACGCGCGAGCCCGTGTTGTGGGCTGAGTACGTTACGGCTTCACGTGCTTGGCCGGAACGCCGGCGCGCTGTGACGCCGAAACGTAGGCAGCCCACAACACAGGCTAGCGCGTGGGGTTGCCTAGCTCAGGCGCACAATGGTTAATCATTAATTCTCCATTATCCGTAAATATGCACTTCTTAATTTGGAGGACAGGGTTTTAATGCATTACAGTAATTTATTTTTCCTTCAATGTTCAGGTGTCGTGCTGATGGTCTGCACAGCAGGAAAGCTGCCAACAAGCCTCTCCTGACGGACATTCACAAGCAAGTGCGCCTTCAGTTCGCCTATGACAACATCGACAGGGACCAAGACTACTGGGACAGCGTGCACTTCTCCGACGAGAAAACGTGGCGCTCCGATGAGAATGGCCAGATCACACTTTGGCGGCGCCCGGGCACTCGGTGAGTAGTTCGTGTGTTTTCGGGGGATTTGCAGTGTAGTAACTCAACATGAACAAGATTCTCCTTACTATGCATGAGCTATTCGTCGCGTTTTCTCCCTTGTTAGGCAGAGAAGTGTTGTGTCTTCGTTTGTCCGTTTGATCTGAAACGCAACATACACTCACTGCCTCCTCCAACTGATCGGCAAGTCTATGCCCCCCCCCCTTTTTTCTACAGTGCGCCCACGGGTGCTTCCCCGCGCCAGCTGAATTTAATTTCTCGCGTTGAATCACCAGCCGCGGATCGCCCGTGCGAGTGCGAGCGCCTTGGCGCAGGCAGCCCGCAACACAGCAGTGCTCGCTCGTTTACCTGCCGGTAGCTTCGAACTTGAGAGGCTCAACCACAATTGTGGTATCACGTGACCAACGGTGTTCCATCGACACCCGCAGGAAGACTCCATGACACACTACCATGGCCTAATATCTTGTATAAAAATATGATTTTTTTTTTGTTTTTTAGGTATGATGAAGAGAACCTAGTACCCAAGACAGCAAGCGGCCACGTCACGGCCGGCTTTTGGGGGTGCATCTCTGGACGTCATGGCGCCGTGGCGCTGGCCCCTACGCCACCGCGCATGACGTCTGCAGGATACGTCCGTATCCTTGAGGACTTTTTCCTGCCAGCCGCCCGTGCCCTGCAGCCCGGTCAACCGATCCGATTCATGCAGGATAACGCCTCAATCCACACCGCCGGAAACACAATGAATTTCCTCGCCAGACAGGAGGATGTTGAGGTACTGTGTTCAAGTTAATTAACTGTGCATGCCATCTCTGAGATCACTTTCAATAATTGTTTAATGGGCAGGCCAGGCGCCTTTTTTCGGGTAGCAAAGGGCTAGGGAAGGGGTAGGAAAGGGGTAGGAAGGGGGTAGAAAGGGGGTAGGAAGGAGGCATAGGTCCTAAAGCGCCCCCTCATTTTTGGCAATATCTGGAGGTTGGCAAACCTTTCGACTCCGGTGCATGGTGGGGATATTCGCATACTCGTGTGACTGCGCTGCTAAAAGCCCCGATTTGCGGCCTGTCCTCACGTTTGCTGTGCGGTGCGCGGCCGGTCTCTAACGCGATGCGCGTTCGCGTTTTAACGTAACTCAATCAATGACTGAGAAAAAAAAATGCAAATTACGGAAAATTTAACTGATTTTTTTTCGTTTTACAGGTAATTTTTTGGCCACCCAACAGCCCCGACCTCAACCCTATTGAGCATTTGTGGGCGCAGTGCGTCAATGAATGGGACAATAGGCACGAGAGGACCAGGCCACAGCTTCAGGCCCACGTTGAAGACGTGTGGCGAATCTGGCAAACCAGGATTGGGCGACTACAGCACCTCGTTCGCTCTATGCCACGACGACTTGAGCAGGTCATCGAGCGCCAGGGTGGCATCACGGAATATTAGTTTAACTTCACTGGTTCTTGACCTTTTGA
Organism: Thrips palmi; assembly: GCF_012932325.1. Classification (NCBI taxonomy): domain Eukaryota; kingdom Metazoa; phylum Arthropoda; class Insecta; order Thysanoptera; family Thripidae; genus Thrips; species Thrips palmi. The sequence goes on along the minus strand of NW_023144621.1, from coordinate 809,866 downwards.
TAAATAAATGTTTCAAAAATTTGCGCTAGTCAGCACACAAGTCTGGTTGTGCATTTGTTAGTCTATTATTTTTTTTGCAAATTTAAAAGTTTAATTTTGTTAATGTTAGCATAAGGACTTATCAAATTTAACATGAAACATGCCATGATGGAATAAATCAAGATTAAAATGATAATGGGTCTATTCATTCCACAAAATAACACACTCAACCTACAAAAAAAATCAAGATGTATAAAAAAAAACACTGAAGAATGTAACACATTCCTCCACGCATTTAAAACTAAAACTCAAGCAAACATTGCAATAGGCCACATTTCGAAAGGGAATTTAATTTCCTGGGGGCGTCAAGGAAGCTGCCTCTTCCAAGACAGTCCAGGAACGTCTTGGGAAGTAAAAAAGGCCTTAGCAAGCAGGACAGAGAACCTCGCACAACAACTCGTTAGAGAACCGCACTTGAGGTGTGGACATGCTGCCCAGCGCTCCACGCGTGCGGGTGCGCCTGGTGCACTAAAAGGACCTTTCGAATACAGGTCTCAAAGGACTGGGAGCGCACAATCGCTCCTTCTCCAAAGACGTAGTTAGGCAATGCATATCTTGCCTACATTATACGTGACCGAGCTGCCGGCTCTTCGACGAGTCCGGCGACGTCTCGGGAGGGGCAAAGAAGCTCTGGCATGCGGGTTTGGGAGACAAGGGGCCCCGCTGGGCCCCTCCGTCTGGGAGCCCCGGATAGGCAATGCATATCTTGCCTACATTATACGCGACCGAGCTGCCGGCTCTTCGACGAGTCCGGCGACGTCTCGGGAGGGGCAAAGAAGCTCTGGCATGCAGGTTTGGGAGACAAGGGGCCCCGCTGGGCCCCTCCGTCTGGGAGCCCCGGTTAGGCGATGCATATCTTGCCTACATTATACGCGACCGAGCTGCCGGCTCTTCGACGAGTCCGGCGACGTCTCGGGAGGGGCAAAGAAGCTCTGGCATGCAGGTTTGGGAGACAAGGGGCCCCGCTGGGCCCCTCCGTCTGGGAGCCCCGGTTAGGCGATGCATATCTTGCCTACATTTTACGCGACCGAGCTGCCGGCTCTTCGACGAGTCCGGCGACGTCTCGGGAGGGGCAAAGAAGCTCTGGCATGCAGGTTTGGGAGACAAGGGGCCCCGCTGGGCCCCTCCGTCTGGGGAAAGCCCCGGTTAGGCGATGCATATCTTGCCTACATTATACGCGACCGAGCTGCCGGCTCTTCGACGAGTCCGGCGACGTCTCGGGAGGGGCAAAGAAGCTCTGGCATGCAGGTTTTGGGGGACAAGGGGCCCCGCTGGGCCCCTCCGTCTGGGAGCCCCGGTTAGGCGATGCTATCTTGCCTACATTATACGCGACCGAGCTGCCGGCTCTTCGACGAGTCCGGCGACGTCTCGGGAGGGGCAAAGAAGCTCTGGCATGCAGGTTTGGAGACTAGGGGCCCCGCTGGGCCCCTCCGTCTGGGAGCCCGGTTAGGCGATGCATATCTTGCCTACATTATACGCGACCGAGCTGCCGGCTCTTCGACGAGTCCGGCGACGTCTCGGGAGGGGCAAAGAAGCTCTGGCATGCAGGTTTGGGAGACAAGGGGGCCCCCCTGGGCCCCTCCGTCTGGGAGCCCCGTTAGGCGATGCATATCTTGCCTACATTATACGCGACCGAGCTGCCGGCTCTTCGACGAGTCCGGCGACGTCTCGGGAGGGGCAAAGAAGCTCTGGCATGCAGGTTTGGGAGATAGGGGCCCCGCTGGGCCCCTCCGTCTGGGAGCCCCGTTAGGCGATGCATATCTTGCCTACATTATACGCGACCGAGCTGCCGGCTCTTCGACGAGTCCGGCGACGTCTCGGGAGGGGCAAAGAAGCTCTGGCATGCAGGTTTGGGAGACAAGGGGCCCCGCTGGGCCCCTCCGTCTGGGAGCCCGGTTAGGCAATGCATATCTTTCCTACATTTTACGCGACCGAGCTGCCGGCTCTTCGACGAGTCCCGGGGACGTCTCGGGAGGGGCAAAGAAGCTCTGGCATGGGGTTTGGGAGACAAGGGGCCCCCCCTGGGCCCCTCCGTCTGGGAGCCCCGGTTAGGCGATGCATATCTTTCCTACATTATACGCGACCGAGCTGCCGGCTCTTCGACGAGTCCGGCGACGTCTCGAGAGGGGCAAAGAAGCTATGGCATGCAGGTTTTTGTGGATGGTGGCCTTTCCCTCACTTCTCTATCGGTGGAAAATTCTAAATTGATGAGACTGGACGGAATTTCCGTGCGGTCGAGCAGGTGGGCCTGTGCTGTGGTGTGCTGCTAGTGCTGTCCGTCGGAGGACCTTGGGATATCCTTGCGCTGTTCGTAGTCGTGAGGCTGGTGATGACGTCATGGACGTCCATAACCCTACTTTGCTCATCGATTTAAATCGACTCTTTCCTTATTTCTGACAAGTTGTCGTTGGTTTGGCGGTTTTGGCGATGTCCGCCAACTTTATGCATCAGCCACACCGGTCCAGTTCAATTTCTTGGACGACCAGGGGAATAAAAGCTATAACTTTTGCGAGGTGGGCCTTCGGCTATCATGGCTGCTTTCTGCCACCAGATGGTGCCACTTTACGGGGACCTCGAGCGGGGGTATCGCCATAGGGGGGGTTGGATTCTTTGGCGACGGTAGTAAAAGGGGTGCGGCTTGGTGGTGGAGGAACTGCAGCTGGACGGCGGTGGAGGTGGTGGACCCTCGCACGCCGCGCCTGCAGTGCTGCCCCGGGACGCCGCGCTGCTGCGGCACATGGCCAGCCGATGCCCGGTAAGGGCAGACACCGCACACTGAAGAAAAGTAACTTCCCGAACCACGAAAATTCCCCAAATTTGCCAATTGTAGGAATGCAGAAAATTAACTAATAAAAACAACGAAAACTTTTTTGCTACGTAAATTTAACGCTAAACCCCGTTTCTGTACTCGTTTTTCAAAAACAAGGAAGGATTGCTGAAAGAAATTCGGATTACGTTTACGCTACGGCGCTCCCTCAGCCGACCACATATTTCACGAACGTGAATGAACCCGATCATCCAGAGGAAACGAGCACTCGAAAAGGAAAAAAACGCACATTTTTCCTTGGTATTTTCTGTAACTTTTCTACCTTTACTCGGGTTTAAAATTTGTTTATTGAGTGTGAAGCATCGGTAATTAGGTTTAGGCTCAACATGGCGGACATGTAAACAACGTTTTGGGTAAGGAGCTACTTAGCCAGACGGGTTTTCCTAAGGGCCAGGGGGCCAAGACCCTTAGCTGAGGTGACCAGTCCTTGTAAAACACGACAAAGTTTTTTCCGTGCAGTTTCGGCCGAAACAAGCCGCCGCGCTGCCTTCCTCTGCAGCACGCTGCCCGGTCCGTGTTTCCGGTCCGGCCGGCCGCCTGCGAACCTCGGCATGCAGCACGCTCGACAACCGGCCGCGGCGCGTTGCCTACCTCGCCCTTCGCAGGCGCTTACACACTTACAAATGCATGCTTGCAAGTACACACTTCCAAACGCCCATGCTTAGCATGGAGTTAAACGGCGCCAAGCATGCGTTTGTAAATGTGTCTTTGCAAGCATGCATTTGTAAGTGTGTACTAAGGAGACAGTTAGGTTTGTAGTGTGGTTTCACGGCGAAGCCTTGCCTTCAATGCGAGACGTTACCTCCCGACCCGTGGCGCCCCTGTCGCGGAGGTGGCGCCCGCGCCACCGTTGCCGCGCTGCTGGTGCTGTCGATGCTGCGGTGTGGTGGAGTCGAAACTCACCCCGGGTTTTCAAACTGAGATCGAGTGTGCGGCGGCGCGCTAACGCGCTGAGCGGCGTGGCCATCACCAAAGCATCGAGTCAGCGGCAGACTGAAGGTTACAATACAAGACAGAAAACATAATCTTCATGAAGATTCTTTGGCGACGCCGAATATCTCTTATATGCGCTAGCTAGAGCGCGCTTGCAGGCATGCTCCAGGTAGAGCATACAATGTACGCTTTTGAATTTGTAGAGCATGTGTGGGTTGGCTATCTGAGAGTGCCGGCCACTGGCATGAAGCAGTGCTGCGGCATGCTGGAAGAGCTGAAGCGGACACGTCCCTGCATCCACGGCTCCGTTGCGGTCACTCCCTTGCCGGTGGAGCCACGCAAGTTTGTATGGCCTAAACGTCGGGTTCCCGTGAGCAAGCCTTTCAGCGGGTAGCTGCAATAATTGTTCCTAGTCGCTTTTTATGAGTACAATTTTTTCAATTCCCATAAACCATGCAACCTATCCGTGGGTGCCTACTTGCTTTTTTCAGTGCATTTTTTCCAATTTCTATCAATTATTTTTCCTCTCAGCGGCACTGTGCGAAAAAACCACAGTAAATCCCGTTAATTTTTTTGCCGGGATTTACTGTAGTTCAGGACACAGTATTTACTGTACCTGGTTACAGCAATTACTGTACCTGGTACAGGATATTCCGTACTCCACTCCTGTGGTACTATGCGTGACAAAAGTAAGCGACCCCTCCGGCCGGGCCTGGCGATACCCCGCGCCCAGGCCGCTGCCAAACAGGCGGACCCTGGCAGATGGCCGACGCAGGGCTGCGCTGTTGTCAAACTTCACTGCAGGTGCCGTGGGGGGGAGGGGGGCAGCATGTGCCAAAGTGCAGAGGCAGAGGACCCGGCCTGTGGCCTGGGAAGTCCGATGCGCGGGAAAACTGGACTTGGTCTGGAATTTCGGTTAAAATTTGTCGTAGAACAAAATTTCAAATTCACTGGACTCGCAGCTTCGAAAGGAACCCATTTCCACTAAATTCGAAACCCAAAAAATAAGTTGTTTAAAAATTTTCTTTTTTGAGTCAAGGGGCAATAAATCAGCTTGTCAGCACCCTCACGCCGGTGCACCCAGGCAGTGAATGAGACCTGCGACACAATAGCCTGCAGGCAACCCGGCTAATTCTAGAATGCAAATTTTCTAGGGCGTTATTTTGACATGTTGGGAATGTTGGCCACTGTATTGAGGACTCAATTTCCGACTTATACATGTAAAAATTAATTTTCTAAGATCATTTTGATGAAGTAAGAAAAAGTTTACTAGATACCTACAATGAAATAATCAGCTCAGATTGAGACGCATTTTGGTAGTGGTGTCAAAAAAAGTCATATTCGCATGAAATTTACTTTAAAATAGCACCCGGCCAGCAGCAGGAGCAGAACCGCTCGGCCGCTCTGTGGCATCCAGACCGGCGGCTGGCCCAGGGTGTCATTCACTCGTCGGGGGGTAATAAAGCTATTGTGCACCTGCAGTGATAGTTTGACAACAGCACAGCCCTGCGTCGGTCCATCTGCCGAGGAGTCCGCCTGTCTCGGCAGCGGCCTGGGCGCGGGGTATCGCCAGGCCCGGCCGGAGGGGTCGCTTACTTTTGTCACGCATAGTAACAGTAAATTCCGTACAAAGTACAGTAGATCCTGTAATAAGGTACAGTAAATCCTGTACTCTGAACTACAGTGACAGCTGTACTAATCACTAAAGGATTTGCTGTGATTTTTTCCCACAGTGGGGTACCTAGTCACTCTCTCTGTGTATATTTCTCCTAATTGCTTTTTATTTTATTACTTGGTCTCTCAGCGGACATCTATAACAGTTGCGCCTACTCGCTTTTTTGTGCGTGTTTTTCGTTCAATTTCTACGTATCAATTTCATTCTTTATAACATTTAAATGCGAGATGATTTAACTTTATGTTAGTTTACGTTGCTTAAGCAGAGAAGTGAGCGCATTTCAAACCTTCCTCTTTTAAGTATCACTTTTAACACTTTCAAGTGCGAGCTGATTTATACATGGTTAGTTTATGTTAATTAAGCAGACAAGTGAGTGTATCTCACACCGTCCTTTTTGGCCCGTCCCGTTAATTTTTTGTAAAAAAAATGACGGAGGGACGGGCATATAGTATGATCCCTGCTGTGCGTCCGTTCGTTCGTTCGTCCGTCCGTCCGTCCGTCCGTCCGTCCGAGGACTTCCCGTGGTCCGATCTTGCCCAAAATTTGGTATGCAGCCTCCTTGGGTGACCCTAAGAACCGCCCGGTGGCAGCAAATCCGATCCGACCCCCGGGGGGCGCTGCTGCAGGTGCATCATGGTCTACAGGGGGTCGAGGAGGATCTCGGCAACGGATGCAGCTAGGAGGGCATGTAGGGGTATTTTTGGAATCGGGACGACGAGAGAAAACCAATGGTGCCAGTTTCGAGCGAATCGGAGAACTTCGGACCCGGGTTCAAATCCCAGCGGAGTATTTTTTGAACATTCTTTTTATTCGAGTTTTTGCATTGTTTCTGACGTTTTTGAGGGTGCTGATGACGAAAACGACATTTATTTTAACCCCAGACTCAGGTTTAATTCCCGTCAGGGTCAAACATAGGCGAAATTCGTACGTTTCACTGTAAAAAATCCCGGGGGAAAATTTACGCATTTGGACCGGGCAACGCTTGGTCCCCCATCAAGCGGTAGTTATTTCTCATGTAATGTGTAGGTAAATTGATCAGTGACGTAAGAAATTTCTCCACCCATTTCTTGTGAAATTTGGGCACATGGACTGAGGGTGTATCTTTCCCGAGCCACAGGGGTAAATTTCTACCGACCCAAAATAACTCACGCCACAGGGGTAAAATTATCCTGCTGGCTTGCGCCAGTGGCTAAAACCATGTTAGTGTGACTAAACCTTGCCCACGTTATTGACTTCAATGGGAGTCGAACCGTCAACCTTGTGATTCAATTCACACCACGCTATCCACTGCGCCACGAGACATCCTGCAGGCAGGTCGCTGCGAGCTCTGTACTGGTCCGGCCGGACTGGCCGAGCAGAGGCGCGAGGAAATTTGCCCCTGTGGCGCGGGAAAGATGGTAGGCCACTCCAGATGTAGAAATTTATTCTGACTTGCTGGGGTAATTTTACTGTCGTGGCAAGTGAAATCAGTTTATCTTCCCAAAGAGTAAATTTACTTTTGTGGCTCATAAATTTCCCCACACTGTCAGTGGGTAAATTTTCCAGCCACAGAGTTAGTTTAGCTCTGCGCATCTATTACGTGAGAAAAAATTTTCTCAGGCCATGGCGTAAAATTTATCAGTGCAGTGCACGGGTAAATTTACCCATGATTTTTTACAGTGTTCTTAATGTACGGGACGGGCCAAAGTTGCCGATGTATATCGCTACTTTTCCTGTTATTTATTACTTGGCCGCTTTTGCTGGTTATATTGAAGGTTGACTAACTTATCGCTCTCTCAAGAAAGCGCAGTCATTTTTTAACATTTTTTTTGGTCTCCTAAGGGAGAGTGGGGCACATTGTATCACTTTTTTCGTTTTGGGCTGTGACACCCTTGAGTGGGAACATAAACCTAATTTTTTTATCCCAAAATACAAAGTAGTCCTTTATATTGAAGATCCAAATCAAAATTTTCATGTTGCCAAACTGGTTTAGAGTGTAATCGCACTTTGATTTATCCTTTGCAATCGATACAAAGTACCCCACTAATGGGGTACTTTGTATCAGGTATGGGGCAATATGTATCACATTAGATTTCTCAAGAATATGGCTGCAATTAGGCATAATTTAGTGCAAAATCGATTTGAACATCATGTATTTGTTCTGAAGGTTATTATGAAATGACAGGCAGAGCTGCATAAGATGCAATTTTTATGTAAAAAAAATAGGCATATTGTATTACGGGGTAATATGTATCACTAGCTCTCGAACATGAAAACTCGCGCGCGGGGTGGGTCTCATAATGGGAAATCGAAAGACCCTTGGAAGTACTTCATTTTCCGCCAAGGCGGTGACTTCGTATTCGGTCAAAAACACAAAAAAAAAGGTGCTGATACAACTTCCCCCACAGTGCAGATAAGGGGCCGTTCAAATGTGACGTCACGCTTTTTAGGCTCATTTTTTGACCCCTCCCCCCCTGTAGTCACAAATGGTCACTATTTTGACTCACCCCTCCCCTCCCCGTGACGTCACATTGTCCAAATCATTATTCTTGGCAACGGGAATAGATACGCGACTACATCGTCTTAATTAGGTGCCTAAATTGGAATTTTCTAACAATTTGATTGCATTTTGGAAAATCCGGTCGAATCTGGTCTCACGCTAACTTGTTCGGAAAAATCTGAGGAAAGTGCAGTTAAAATACCCAAGCCAGGGACTGACAATTTAAGCTGAAGTAGGTGGGGATTGCTGATTTCAGTTCATTTTTTAGTGGCTCACTCCATTCATATTTGGCAATTTTACACTGCTTAAAAGTGTGATGTCACAATGCCTTCATCCCCCTCTCCCCCATGTCACATTTGGTCACGATTTCTCTAGACCCCTCCCCCCCTTAAAAGTGTGACGTCATTTTTGAACGGCCCCTAAACAAACAGGCAGGCTGGGCGCCCAAACCTGCGCCGAAAGGTACCGTTCGGCACGTCGACATAGTTGTCAAAGCCCATGCCATCAATGCCAGATCAAAATTTGAGCCTTTAACTGAGTGATAGCGATACAGCAAACAATATTCGATGAATTCACAATTTTACTATACGTTATTTCCAGTAGCCCTTTATTTTGTCCGCTCATACCGCCATTTCGGTTAGAGATACGAAGTCACCACCTGACGAAAAATGAAGTACTTCCAAGGGTCTTTCGATTTGCCAACACGAGACCCACCCCACGCGCGAGTTACGAGTTCTAGAGCTCGTGATACATATTACCCCGTGATACAATGTGCCCCACTCTCCCTTACATTATGATTAAATAGCAAACATTTTTTTTTTAATGAAGTTCTCATTTTTTAAGTCTACTGGTAATTACAATGTACGGATGTGCCATTTGTGATAAAGTAATGGATTTGAATGTCTGGTCTCTCGTTTATTTCCCTCCTGAATACGTACATGCATAACCTTGCGAACGGATGAGTCTGCTGGAAGAGGACCGTTTACGGCCGAAATAGTTCTCGAAAAAGTGGCAGGAGTGACGAGGGAGCGGCCCAGAACGACACTCCAATTTGGGCCGTCAAGAAAGTCAACCACCTGGTTTTCAAATATCAGCCTTGATCATCATTGCGGACCGACTCTATCCTGCGAAGAATCGTAGCGAATATGTTAGTGAATAGGGTAAGCCAAATGAATTCCTGAGATCAGAGACCAGATTTCTTCGGGGCACGTAGCTGAGGTTCGGAGTCTCCACACTTCAAGTGAGAAGCTCTCCACGTTTCAGTAATAAAACTTGCACGCAACATTACCCTCTGTTTTCCAGCGTACTCAGTTTATGCTTGAAAGCGAGCGCAACAGCCTCATCCGTCAAAATAAGCAGAGGAGAATTTCTGGTCTACGCTTCATTTCAAGCGTAACGCCGCGTACACTGCGAGAAAAGATCACGGTAAATCATGTACTGATTACTCCAGACTTCACCGTACTTTTTTTAACAGGCAATACCGTCGTTTTTTCACAGGCAATACCGTACTTTTTTTACAGGCAACGCCGTACTTTTTTTACAGGGAATTCCGTACTTTTTTACCCGGCAATCCCGTACTTTTAATACCTATCAAAAACTGCTATAATTTATTTCAGTCGGTCGACCCTCGTTTTTCAAGATTCTGATGTACGTAACTGCTGAAGTCGGGCTCCTGGACCCCCCTTCCGACCACTCTTTGAAAAGGTCTTGACGAGACCTATCGAAAGGTGCAATAAAATTTTTCAGTCGGTCGACCCCCTTTTTTCAAGATCCTGATGTGGACATTTCTTTGGAGCGGCCTTTGTTGGGACCAGATCTGGTCCTTCCTACGGCATGGACTGTACGCAAGAACGGTAACTACTGTTAAAAAACTACGGAATATTTTGTAAAACAAGTACGGTAAATACTGTAGACTGTACGGTGGATACTGGTTTTTGAAGTACGGTAATGTTTGGCAAAAAAATTATCCAGGAATTACCGTCATTTTTTCTCAGAGTGTAACGCCCTCAAGCAACTTTATGCTTGACTCAACCATAGAGTTACGCTTTGGTTTTACCATTGCAGCAACACTTGACGTGAGGAGACTGCAAACACAACACGACCAAATGTGGAGACAGAAACTCCACACTCGGTCTGACCAGTGCACGGGCACACACTAAATGTTCAGTACAATTTTTTTACGAGACATCACAGTTTTTCGTGCACACGAACTTCACGCACAAATTATGTACGAAAATCTGCACATTTGCCCCCCATTTTTGAGCAAAATCAAGAACAAATTTGTACCAAAATTTCTTGTGTACAAAAAAAAACTGTGATGTCTCGTACAAAATTTGTACAAAAACATTAGTGTGCAGTAAAGGCACGGGTTACCGAGAATACACACTAAATGTCATGGGACTTTTTTTGTCCCATGAATGATGCAATTTTAAGCACATTCGGTGGTGATGCAATCATGTGTCCGCCGGGCGGGACAAATTGTCTAGTAAAAGTACGATTTGCAGCGGGCGTCGGACAAAATGTGTCGCCAGACGGGAACAAAATTGTAGCAGCGTCGGATGTGCTTAAAATTGCATAAATCGTGGGACAAAAAAATGTCCCATGACATTTAGTGTGTAGGTGCCCCATTGGCCCTGCGCTCTCAGACCTATATGGACTTTTTCCTCTCTTGCTTTAAACGTTTTTTGAGCAAACGTAAAATGTACGATTGCCTCCTCAACTACGCACAAGGATAAAATTGTCTACAGATTATGTAGAAATTGAAAAGTGCATAGTAAATGACAATAAGTCAGGTTTAATGGACTAAATACAATACACAACGAACAAAATAGTGCATAGCTAAAGAGAAAATAGTACCTTTTTGGCACAAAAAAATGTTTGTAGCAAGAGATAAAAAGTCAATACGAGACTGAGAGTGTGAACGACCGAACTCACCGGCTTTGAATTCCACAGGCATGTCGCTCAGCCAATAGTCTGGTCGAATGCTCAGGACATTGTAGTCCCGATCGATTGGGACGTAGGAAGCCTTGTATCCTTGTATGCGAAGAAGTAGCATAGATTCTGTCCTGCGAAGTTTGAAGACCAATATGGCGGTAGGAAAATCCTCGTTTTGAGAGAACTCCTGGAACAGAATGACGAATGCAATGTGCAGGGCATCCAACTTGCTGATGGTTTTATTTGTGCATACCTATTCTCAATCACGCTACAAACCCAACTGTCCACTAACATTTACACTCTAAGCACGTTAGGGGCCGTTCAAATGTGACGTCACGCTTTTTAGGCTCATTTTTTGACCCCTCCCCCCCTGTAGTCACAAATGGTCACTATTTTGACTCACCCCTCCCCTCCCCGTGACGTCACATTGTCCAAATCATTATTCTTGGCAACGGGAATAGATACGCGACTACATCGTCTTAATTAGGTGCCTAAATTGGAATTTTCTAACAATTTGATTGCATTTTGGAAAATCCGGTCGAATCTGGTCTCACGCTAACTTGTTCGGAAAAATCTGAGGAAAGTGCAGTTAAAATACCCAAGCCAGGGACTGACAATTTAAGCTGAAGTAGGTGGGGATTGCTGATTTCAGTTCATTTTTTAGTGGCTCACTCCATTCATATTTGGCAATTTTACACTGCTTAAAAGTGTGATGTCACAATGCCTTCATCCCCCTCTCCCCCATGTCACATTTGGTCACGATTTCTCTAGACCCCTCCCCCCCTTAAAAGTGTGACGTCATTTTTGAACGGCCCCTTACTGACTTTTTCCTCATTAATTACGTATTCGTATAAACATCAATAATACTAGTAATTTCTAAGTAGGTATAACTAATTTCCTCTGTAAAATTGTGTACAAAACAAAATTCTCTGTACATTATTTAATATTTCCTAAGTAGTTCTTTAAAAAAGGAAAAGTACGTATTATGGTTGCACAAATTACTTGCATAAGTACTGACAAAATGAGCAAAAAGTCAATAACGTGCGTGTACAATTGACCGTGCGTGTACAAGCGTGTAAGGGAAGGTGGGGAACCATGTGACACGGCCACCATGTGACATTGGCTTTTTCTCCCAAACGGCTCGCTATCCAACAGCGGTAAGAAGACTCAAAGGAAGGTATCAAGAAGGGGCATCGACGTCGAACAGGCCGTGACTGTGCGTCGAACAGGGCGGAAAGTAGAGACACGAGAAATTTTTACCCCCCCAAAACAGGTAATTGGAATTTTTTTCTATTTCACGCCGCGTCCGCTTTTCACCTTTTAAACACACATAAACGGCCTATGCCTTGCAGGATGTTCTCCTTTGATGTTTTAAGCGTAAAATAAGCTTGGGCTCGCTTCTCTACCGCAAGGGATAAGGGCGCAGTTGTCAATTCCTCGAAAGCCACCCCTTCGGTCACGATGTGACACTCGATGTGGGGCACGATGTGACACCTTCTCTAATCCGCGATTTTCCTGTTTTCCCCAATAAGTCCTGCTTTTGTGTGTTGTAGGCGTGGGATATTACACTAACCCTTGTGTGAATGTGTTTGAGAGAGGTTAGGGGTGGCTGGGCGTCTCTGGGGGCTCGAAGGCAAAGCCTAGCGCCGCCTGGTGGCCAGGTTTGGAACTACAAAAGAGTTGGCCTCTGCAGACGACACCCATGGCCGGGCGCGGGCCGGGCCGACCTGCAGACGGTACACTGAGAATGAATGGGTCACCACCATCACCCATTAAATGGGTGATGCAACTTCGTTGCCCAATTTTAGGTGACGAAAAAATCATCACCCGAAATTTGGTAACAGGCGTTCGGTCGCCCAAATTTGGGTAGCGCCGTCGACGACGCCGTGAGGTCCCCGATGACGTCCTTCCGGGGCCAGCACGATGACCGGAGGCCTCAACGCCACATGGATCATCGTGGTGGCCTCGGAAGAACGTCATGGGGGACGTCACGGCGTCGTCGACGGCGTTCCCCAAAATTTGGGGTGACGATTTTATGACTGCCCAAAATTTGGTCACCGCGGCTCGTCACCCAAATTTGGGCGTCGATGCGTGCGACAAAAATAAGTTGACTTTTTAAAAAAATTGTATTTTGTTTAACATAGATGTGTTTCCTTGTTTTCCTAACCATTTTTGAAATACATCTACAAATTTTCCATTGAAAAACAGCAATTTTTACACATTAGTCTGAGGTGTCACATGGTGCCCAGGGGCTGTCACATGGTGAACTCAGTGGTACACCATGTGACTTTTACATGCACCCAATCAAACTGGGATACCTTCGCAACCAATCGAGGAAAATAAAAAGCTCAACGGGACTTTGAAGTTAAGGGACCCCTCTTTGTCGGCACGAGCAGTATGGATCCGTACAATTGTTAGTTTCGTTTGGCGGGATCCGCCTAAAAGTGTCACATGGTACCCCCCCTTTCCTTACAAGTGAACGCTTGGTGCCTTATAGCTCCATCCCAAAGCTACACTGCCGTTCAAAATTAGCGGCTCCTATTTTGAAAACGGCACAGTTTCTTTGTTTATCGACCTAGGACGCTGAGTCGAGGATGCCCAACTGGTCTTCTTGAGCGAAGTATGCGGTCCGTGTGTCACTCCAATATCGATTCCGATCGAAGTCGACCTCCTTCGATTGAGCCCCGAAGGATTCGTAAGAGCCTAACCGCGTGAACAGTATGCAGACAGTCGGCACCTTTAGAATTACACTCTGCCTTAGCAACGAGGGCCAACAGCCCACTGGACCCCTCCCCGGAAACGGTCAGGCAGCTGCAGGAGTCGTTGGAGCCATGAGGAAGCGCACGCCGTGGTAATTTTCCTTATGCTTCATCCGAGCCAGCACCGTGTCCCCGACGTTCATGATCAAAGTAGGCACTGCGGTAAACAGGACAAATCAATAACAGCAAGCAGTGTAAAAAATTTCCGTACACATAAATGTCATGGGACTTTTTTTGGTGCCACGATTTATGCAATTTACGCACATCCGACGCTGTTACAATTTTGTTCCGGCCTGGCGACACATATCGTCCGACGCCTGCTACAAATTGTACTTTCACTAGACAATTTGTCCCGCCTGGCGGACACAAAATTGCATCACCACCGGATGTGTTTAAAAATTGTACTTTTGAGGGAAAAATGTACAGTCCAATATTGGACTGTCTATGCGCTGTCCGCGGCGGGCAGCGCAGGGCAGATAGCCTCGCGGCGGACAGTGCTTTATGGGCGAGTGGCCGCTCTAAAAAGTCCCGGCGCCCCCAGACCGGGGCGTAGCAAGCCCGCATGCGCGGCTGTAGGCGGTAGCCTGCAATCATTTTGTAGCGGGGTTTTTGGACCACCTGGTTTTAGACAATATTACGAGCGCAAATCGGCCCGTTCTCGAAATGGTGGCCTTACACACTAAATGTCACGGATTTTTTTGTCCCCCGGTTTTTCGCAATTTTTAAACACATCCGACGCTGATACAATTTTTTCCCCTCTGGTGACACATTTTGTCCAGCGCCAGCTGCAACTTGTACTTTCACTAGACAATTGTCCCGCCCGGGGGACACAAAAATTTCATCACCACCGGATGTGCTTAAATTTCATCATTCGTGGGACAAAAAAAGTCCCATGACATTTAGTGTGTAACATTGTTTCAGAAGCATAGATTCCTTTTACAAATTTTACATTTACGGCGTCATTTTGTTCGTTCAGAACTACACTGTCAGGTTGGATCCTCATGAGCGGACCCCTCATCTCGAGTTTCGGGGCTGGTGCGGCTGGAGGCTGATTGAATAGCTTCGCTAAGTAAAATTAAAGTTTCAGATAAAGTTAAAGATTTAGGGCCCAGCAATAACAGCGCACCCACCACTAGTACAGGTGTCACTGTCTTCGTCACTCGCATCGTTGCAATCTCTGTTGAGGTCGCACCTCCACCTGGCATCGATGCATCTGCCGTCTCGGCACTGCCACTGGTTGTCACGTCGGCAGCCGAAGCCTGGGCCTGTCAACCGAAGGTGATGACAAACAGTCATGTGCTGCTGCTCACAAAATGTCTATGGACTTTTTAATTGTTACTGAAAACAGTTCAGTGCGGCACCAAATCTGGTCAAGAACAGGGATCCTTAAAAAACATTCAGCTAACACTGCTTTCATAGCGTAACAAAAGAAAATGTTCGCTTTATAGTAAGGGTGTGAAATGTTGGACGGGTTATAACTTTAACGCCTACGATGCTGTTTCAAGGGAAGCTACGGATCTCTGGTTTGGTTACAAAATTAACGGCAGCTTAGACAAAATTGTTACTGGCTGATATTACAATTTTGTCACCAGAATTGGTAATGTTCCAGTTGCCAACGAAAATGGTCCGTGAACATTCTGTGAGTGGGCTGTACCGAGTGGAGCGATGCAGAATGCAGAGTAAGCTCACCTTGGATGGTGGTTAATGTGGCACATTCAGGTGATGCGGTGGCCGTCGGCAACGACGATGGCACTGAAAACACGACAGGTATAGGTTGAGCAATGAAGCGACTTGACGCATCACCACTAAAATTCGAAGGGTGAGACATCTGACCCATTTTCGGTGATACAATAAGTATGACCGAAAAACGGTCGTAGACAAATGTATGACCGAAAAAGGGTCATACTTAAATGTATGACCAAAAAAAGGTCAGACATTAGCGAGACTGGCTATTGTTTAGCTTGGGGATATATCAGCCTTTACCTGTGACACACTATGAAGTATGACCGTTTTTCGGCCATGCATCGAAGTATATGACCTTTTTTCGGTCTTACACACTAGGGTCAGTTGGGGTAATAATGGGACACTGAAAACTTGGGGAAAAATGGGACACTTTCTAAACTTGACGAGTTTTGGCATTTTAAAACGTCCTACAATGACATGTTTGTGCTTAAAATGTTCATTGAGGTGTCTAGTATTCCATTTTTCATTCGGCGGGACAATGACTGCTCATGGAAATGAGAATTAAGAAATCAAGCAAAACATGGCAATTATGGGTTTTCTAGAGGTTGGAAAAATTTGCCGCAGAGGTCATCTAATTAGAACACTACAGAACCCCCCATAAACAGAAAAGTGAAGTATTATAGTGTGTTGGAAAGCTAAAAGAACGAGGATTTCGATCCACCAACTCATTTTGACATCAATGCATTCGTTAACTTGCAATTGTAGAATTTTCCTGTGGGGGACACCACTTTGGGGAAAAATGGGACACTCCTGGGGTAAAAATGGGACACTTGGATAATGTTAAATTGTGGCCTTTGGGGAGAAAATTTTCAAAGTTGTTCGAATTGACATCTCTAAACGGAAATAGATAGGCCTCGACAATACAAACAAAAAATGTCAACACATGCTATGGGTTTGGACGGATATTTAAAAAGTTAATGGGCTTTGAAATTAAGAAATAGTCGCAAAAGGTCAAATTGCACCCAAGTTCTTTTGAAGCGCAATGCCTCTTCATTTTTCATCCGAACCGGTGGCATGTGATGACATTTATTGTTCCTCGTGTTGAGACGGATCGAATTTTATAAAGTGGTGTCTATTTGGAAAACTTTGAGGCCTGTTTTACCTCTGCTAAGCCCTTGTCCCATTTTTACCCCAGCGTGTCCCATTATTACCCCAAACTTACAAGTCCGAATTTTCACAGTTTATTTTACACAACTGCAAAATTAAATGACTTTTTGATCTTATTTTAACGCCAAATGGTGTGGAACAGAGTACCCTATCCTTTAAAAGCATTAGAAACACTCCAACTCGCCACTGTTGAGTTGTGGAAACCTTATTATTCAAACTGTCCCATTATTACCCCAACTGACCCTAAATGTTTATGTACAATTTTGTACGTGGTGATGCATAATTTTAAACTTGTGTGCCGTCGTGCATAAAATTGTGCGTGATTTTGCATGAATTTATGCATTTTCACGTATAATATTATGCAAATTCCCCGCATGCACAAAATCGTGCAAGTGGCACGTACAAAATTCTACATAAACATTTAGTGTGTACATTTCAGCACTGGTGAAACAAAGGCATAAATCGTTAATGCCTTTGGGAAGGGCATTAAAATTTTGCTTGAAATTCCCATACCATTTACGCTCTTTCCAAGGGCATAAAACGATTATGCCCTTGGGAAGGGCGTAAAAGAGTATTTATGCCCTAAAGGGCGTAATTTTTATGCCTTTGTTTTACCAGTGAGTGTACCCTTTTTCGGCAGTACATTTCAGTAAGACCGTTAAAGGGGTCAAAAGTGTCACCTTTCTATTTTCAGTGACCGTATAAATCCATTGGAAAGTTTTCTTGTGACTACAGTGACGCTCCGTTCTGAATGCCAAAATTTGGCCTCCTAGCTCGCTCCTAGCCCTGGACCTCCCTTTGAGATGAGAAAGACGAAATCTGGCGTCCCAGGCCGCCGGAATTTTGGGATTCTGAGGTCAGTCCAGGGCCAGAAGGCCTAATATTGGCGTTCTAAACGGAATGCCTTTGGGGAGGCAAGGAAGAAACTTAACAATGGACCTTGCAGTGATTCTTTCTGCGTGCACTTTCTTCCTAACAACGTCCTTTCAACTCAATTCTCACCACTGAAGTCGACTCGCATGTCAGTGTACCACGCTATAGGCCGAACCCGAAGCCATCGCGTGTCGTTTCTCGCGCGGACGTAGGCCACTTTGTCCTGGTGGCACGACAGCCAGAGCTGGAGCTTGGTGTCGCGCCGCTCCACTACCGCTTCGATGACACCCGATGAGAAGGTTGAAGACTCGATGGCGTAGCCCTGCCCCAGAAAGAAACCCAATTTTGGACGAGGTTCTATCACCCGACTTTGGGTGAGGAAGTATCCTTGTCAAAATTTGGGTGATAAGAATTCCTCAACGAAAATTTTAGTCCTGATCATGACTCTTTCATTCAGTGCATCCAATGGAATGTCTTACGAATAAATTTCACATGGCGAAGGAAATGGCGCTAGCATAATACGAAGGCAGTTTTTCTTCGTACGAGGGTTGTTCCTCGTATCTTACAATGAAAAAACTAAAAGGGTTCGTATTATGAAGAAATGTGGCTTAGGACTAAGCTTGCGCCTCATTCACTGAAACATTGCTCAAATTTCATTGAAAAGGATTCAGAGTGTTGCTTTTGCAAGTACACACTTGCGAGTACCTCGAGGCTTGATCTCAAGCTCCACTGTAATTCAAAGGGTGAGACATCTCACCAATTTTCGGCGATACGAAATGTATCACCGAAAAAAAGGTCGTACACGAATGTATCACCGAAAAAATGGTCGTACACGAAGTATCACTGGAAAAAAGGTGATAAAAGGGTGATACTTCTCTAGAAAAACAAGGGCCAATCTCGCTGATGTCTCACCTCTTTTTCGGTGATACATTTGTGTACGACCTTTTTTCCGGTGATACATTCGTGTACGAACTTTTTTTCGGTGATACATGCGTGTACGAACATTTTTTCGGTGATACATTTTAGTATCTTTCTTTTTGCGGTGATACAGTTACGTCTCACCCGTCAGAGAGTGAGATGTATCACTATTTGATTTTCAGTGTCTAGGCTTGTGATTACCTGCACACAAGTGCATGCTTGGCCCCCTAACTGCATGCTACCCATGTGCTCTGTAACTTGGCACTTGCCAAGCATGCAATGGTCCGTGTGAAATAGCCAGGCACTTGTCAGAAAATTGGAACCAATTATTCAAGCTTGCTGTACTATAAGCATGTACCTGCAAGCACACACTTTAAGATGTCTTACGCAGTTGAGCACAATTATCGTAACGAAAACTGTAACGCAAGAACGCAAACGGGGTTCTGAATTGAAAATTACAAATGGAATCTACGTTGATTCTACGTTACACTCATGAAGGAAAAGGGCCAGGACTCAAGCGAGTACCTACCGTGTGGTGCTTGCGGCACCTGAGGCCGTGCTGGTCACAGTTTTCCCAAGCAATGTAGTACAGTGCCCCGTCAGGCGCGGACCCAAACGCCTCGATTTTGCTGCAGACAGTGTCCTCGTTGCAGAGAAGGAACATCACCCCGCTGTACACGGCTTGATAGTGAAGGCGAAAAGACACGGTGTGCCCGACGGACATAACAACCGTTGGAACTGAAAATGATGGCACAAACAAATTCCTCACTGCTCATCCAAGTGTGAGACACGGTTTGACCCACACTTGCTGCCTAGTGTTCCCTGCGGTTTCTAGTGGTTCAATGCCACAGGACCCACGCTTGCAGTGTAAGGCAAACCGTGTCTCACACTAGCAACACTGCAAAGCCGGTGGTAAGTTTGCTTGCCTCAGATTTGGCAAGCCGTTTTGAGTGCCAAAAATTGGCAAGCTTGGCCTAGAAATACCACCCAGCTTGCCAAAATCTGGCAAGCTTATGAAGATTTCCGACCAAAGCTTGCCAAATTTTGGCATTCAAAACGGCTTGCCAAGCAAACTTACCACTGGCTTTGCAGTGAACGTGTAAGGCATCGCTGTCTCACACGTGCAAGCGTGCGACAAATGTGACTCACAACTTGTAAGCAAAAAACACTTATAAGTGTGAGACTTCTCAACTTGGATTGCCAGTGCATTTCGTTCACGTTGTCCAGGGTAGGTTTTAGTGAAAATATTCCTTTCTTCAAAACGGGTCCCACCGTGTTTTTATCGTAGAAATATTAAGTTTTGGGCAATGGAAAAGGAAGCAATGTCCTTGTAAATTTTCCGTATGAGTTTACGCCTTGGAACTAAAACGTTTAAGCCGATACAAGCGAAAATAACTCTGGAAAGCGCTGTGAACCAACTACTCTCACAATGTTCCATCCACGACGCTATTATTATACGGCATTCTCAATCGACGGCTCCGAAAATAATACGCGCAACTCAGGCCGCTGCTTACAACAAGCGCAACTCCGGCTGCCGGTTACAACAAGAGTAACTGGCGGCCGCGCTGAGAACCCGCGCATCGCTTCCCGGCGGCGTCCACGCTAGGTTATGTTTGACAAGTTATATCTCCTAAACCGTGAGAGTTAGATGGGTAGTGTAAGCGAGCCGATTGTAGGTCTAAGTTAGATCTCAAATCGGCTCGCTTACACTACCCATCTAACTCTCACGGTTTAGGAGATATAACTTGTCAAACATAATCTAGCGCGGACGCCGCCGGGAAGAGATGCGCGGGTTCTCAGCGCGGCCGCCAGTTACTCTTGTTGTAACCGGCAGCCGGAGTTGCGCTTGTTGTACGCAGCGGCCTGAGTTGCGCGTATTATTTTCGGAGCCGTCGCAATGTACCTCCGTAGCAAGTTTCATCGGCTTCGTCGCTGTTGTCCTCGCAGTCCGGAGCTCCATCGCACCTATTGTTCCCATAGGTGCAATCACCACTTTTGCACTGCCACGAATACGTTTCATTACACGTACGTCCTGAAATGAAACAACACACTAAATGTTAATGTAGAATTTTGTACGTGCCACTTGCACGATTTTGTGCATGCCGCGGGGAATTTGCACTATGCGTGAAAATGCATATATTTATGCAAATTCACGCACGATTTTATGCACGACGGCACACAAGTTTAAAATTATGCATCACCACGTACAAAATTTTACATAAATATTTAGTGTGAATGAAAAGACAAAAGTACATCGTACGGTTTTAGGCCTAAGGGTGAATTAAGACCATAGATGAGTGCTAATTTTTGCTCTAACCACTGTGGCAAAAAGCTGCGGAAAATTACGTCAGCAGCTTGTGGTAATTCTCCGTAGCCCCCTTGTCAATAGTCTCCTAGGACCCTACAGTATTCTCCGTACCGTCTTCTCCGAAGGAGGACCACAAAGAACCCTTACGGAAGGTCCGCTCCTCTTCCGTGCCCCGTTTTCCGTAAGTTTTCCCTGCCAAACCACGGATTTTTTTGCAGTGTACCTGGCCACGGCCCCGGTGGAGTGGGAATGCGAGTCGGATCGGCATTCTGTCCCGATCCGTCCGTTCCAGGTGAAATCGCAGTCACAGTCACTGGAGATTCCGAGGATCCTGCTACCTGCGTCGTGGGGAGTGTTGTAGTTCCAGTAACAGGAGAATCGGATGGGGATATCGCTAAAGTGACGAGGGCCGTGCAGATACCAATAGTCGTCACACCAGCTATCCACCAAGCGTACTTCTTCCCTGAGCACCAATCAGAAATCCTCATTAAATACCAATACTGATATTTCTAATGCGATAAGTTTCATTCAGCAAGCAGGGACAAAAGGGCTAAATGCTTTAAGTTTTTCAGACTTGGACTGGTTTTGTCCGTTAAATCCTTGGCCAAGGCGGGCGGTTCTCGTCAGACACGACAAAGTTTTTACTCTGTAAAAGGCTATGCCATGAGACACAGTGCAAGACGAATACATTCAAGGTATTACCTTGCTCTCTATTTTCAATCTAAGAACGTAACAACGGTTCTGGGGTCAGGACGGAAAAGAACCAAACACCTTAGGGGTGGGGAAAAATCGCACACCCTATTTTTAGCCTGGTTTTCCTAATTTTGAGATCAACTATTGCAGTTACGCGTTAGTGTAGGGTACCAATACTCAGTAGAGTTTTTTTCCGAGCGTCAGTGTGTGACAGTTCTGTCTGAAAAAGGGGTGTGCGATTTTTCCTCGCCCCTCACTGAGCAAACCTTACGAGCTATTTTAGGCCTTACAAAGAAAAGGAGCTTGTAATTTTGAGCAGACATAAGCTTACAAAAAAAATACTTCGCAATTTACGAACTATATCTTCGTAAAACAAAGTAAATTAGTTTGTACCGTATGCTCAAAATACTTTGTAAGGTTTTAAGCGTACTGCAGTATTCGAATCCCCGTAACTACGAAGAAAATAAAGGCATTGTAGAGTTGCTTCGTATAAGAAATGGTTCGTATTACGAAGGGTTTTGCTTCATTATACGAAGCATTTCTTCGTAGATTTGACGATGCCTTCATTTTCTTCGTACGAAGCCGTTCTTCATGGAGTTTTTACTGTGGACCTGACCCTCGAGGGGTGAATCACTAGTATACACATGTGTACAAATTTGCCCCTACTTAGTGTACTCACAATTTTTAAAAAAGGGGGAAATTCTCTAGTTTTTCGACCGATTTGACGTTGAGTGCCGTTAAAAACACTAAATAAAGCCTTAAAACGTTTTAAATTGTTAAATTTATGAGTAAACCAAGGTGTACTCACCCGTACTCATGTACTCATGTGAACACCAGAACGCTGAGTGATTCACCCCTCGCTGACCCTAATGTTCTGTTTGCTGGCGACCAAACGAAAATATTCTTTGAAACTTACATTTTATTTGTTTCTGCACTGAACAAGGGACGTTCGTTTTGGGCGACGGCTCTTGGTTCGGAGCCACGCTTCCTGAGCGCCCCGAAGTGTCCGGGGCGTTTGCCAGCGCATTGAGGACAGCCGACAGAATGGGCTCGTTTCGTTGCCCCGCCGCGAGAGCGCTGCTGGCCGTGTCGGACGAGACGACGAACTTTATATGCGTCGGGCCGATGAAGACGTGGTCGCAGTGCCTCGCCGATATATTGCCATATATCTGAAGAGATAAAATAAATGCGATATAAAATGACAGAAAGTGCAGCACTGCAAGAAACAGTGTGAATAGTACAACAGAAGTACAAGAACTGTACAATTAAAGTATACAACAGGGATGGTAGAAAGTACAACGAGAATTGTGCAAACCACGAGGCGTGGACTGCACAACAGTCGTCCCATGCCGGTTCCATTGTACACTGACAAAAATTTTGTCGTAACTTAGCGACACATTTGTCGCTAATTTTTTTAGCGACAAGATTTGTTGTGGAACGAATAGCTTGTTAAACCAAACTCGTACTGGAACTAAAGGATAATTTCACAATGACTAACTTGTAATAACACTAATGTAGACTGCTAATGCAGTCTACTTTCAAATACAAGTCGTTGACCAACAACAAATGTTGTTGGCCAACGACAAGTGTTGTAAGTCGAAAAAGATTTTGTAATGTCTGGGACAAGTATTCATGAAGTACTTTTGTCGCTAAATTTATTTTGCCTAGTTCTTTTTTTAATAATATTATTTACTATTTAGTAATGTCGCTATGACTAAAGAAAACCAATAGATGATTATTCATAATTTGCTTTAATTGAGCAGATAATTGCAAAAGATTTTGTTTCCATACAAATAGTATCGTTAAGGGTGATAACAAGAATTTTGTTCTTCAACAACAAATTGTCGCTTACAAGATTCAACGACATTTCTTTCGCTTTGGTTCATGATAAAATTCTTTGTTTTGGAACGACTAAATTTTCACTCATCTGATTGTTTCTATACAACCATTTTTTTTAACAGTGTACTTTGTTTGCACAACAATTATTGTACTTTGAAGGCACAATAAATTTCTGATAAAAATTTGCCAGGAATTTGTGCACTTTTGTTGCGTTTTTTACTCGTTCTTTACCCCTTTTGCTTATATAATGATGATGAAAGTAAAAAGGAACGAGTATTGCCCCTGGCTTGGTGTAATTTAGCAACACACTTTCATCTCAGTATATACAGCATGTACATGTGTGAAGAGATGTTCAATGTAATCGGGAGTTGGTACCCGACGTTCCATAAATGGACTTTTTTTCAACTTATTACACGAATTTCGGAGATCACTTAACAAAATACGGGTGTGTTCTGTAGGTTAAGTCCCGCGACCGCATTTGGAGCTGTTGGATAGACGTTTTTGCGACGTGACATTGAAAGAAATGGTTCCCAATCGCATTTTCGTACTTCCATAGAACTAATCGTGAGATTTCATCGGGATAAGAAAATGAGAAATGGTACTTTACTTAATAGCACTCAGCTCGCGAATTTTTTAAGTCCCAGTCCCTCCCTAACACCGCATTTTTTCATCTCAGTATAGACAGCATGTACAAGTGTGAAGAGATGTTCAAAGTAATCGGGAGTTGGTACCCGACGTTCCATAAATGGACTTTTTTTCAACTTATTACACGAATTTCGGAGATCACTTAACAAAATACGGGTGCGTTCTGTAGGCTAAGTCCCGCGGCCGCATTTGGAGCTGTTAGATAGACGTTTTTGCGACGTAACATTGAAAGAAATGGTTCCCAATCGCATTTTCGTGGTTCCATAGAACTGATCGTGAGATTTCATCGGGATAATAAAATGAGAAATGGTACTTTACTTAATAGCATTCAGCTCGCGAATTTTCTAAGTCCCAGTCCCTCCCTAACACCGCATTTTTTCATCTCAGTATAGACAGCATGTACAAGTGTGAAGAGATGTTCAAAGTAATCGGGAGTTGGTACCCGACGTTCCATAAATGGACTTTTTTTCAACTTATTACACGAATTTCGGAGATCACTTAACAAAATACGGGTGCGTTCTGTAGGCTAAGTCCCGCGGCCGCATTTGGAGCTGTTAGATAGACGTTTTTGCGACGTAACATTGAAAGAAATGGTTCCCAATCGCATTTTCGTGGTTCCATAGAACTAATCGTGAGATTTCATCGGGATAAGAAAATGAGAAATGGTAATTTACTTAATAGCATTCGGCTCGCGTATTTTCTAAGTCCCAGTCCCTCCCTAACCTAAGATCAGTGCCAGTGCGCATGCGCATGCGCCCGCATATGTAGGGTAGCCTCTCGCCTGGGTCAGTACGTGATGTGAATATGTGACTGGATAAACTCTCTGCTCCTGAATCTATAAACCCAAGTTCAAATACCGATAATGTTATGCCACTCGTTCTTTTTTTCTTGCATAATCAGTCTTTCACAATTAAATTATTCTCAAAACATATACTCAAGGTTTCAGTTTTGTGAAAACTGATCAGAACATCTCTCCACACAGTTATGTGGTAAAGAACGAGACACATTTTTATACTACCACTGTTGAATAATTGGCTACTTGTTTTTCTTGCAGTGAGGGATCTGCGCCAGCTACCAAAGTCTTTACTTGTCGACTTGCAAATATAAATCCTAATACTTTTTGGGAAGTATATAGTGCAAACGTATCATGAGGATGGCAGCTGCAGAACATTACCACAAGTATCGTCACCATCGACGGTCCAAATACAGTTAGATGGCACTCTCATCCTGACACATCACGTTGAAACGAATGTGACAAAATATCACGTTCCTTTGAGCATGATTCAGAATTCGTTTCGATGTGAATCAGCCATAAATTAGCTTTAGTCACGTTGCAAAGAATGTGACACTGTGCTCAAAGTATCGAGGCATTTTGTCACATTCCTTGTTAACGTTTGTCACGTTCTTGGAATGAGAGTGGGGTCGGTTGTGGTTTGAGCAAATGCTTACACTCTCAGTCCAGGAACGTGACATCACGTTGAAACGAACGTGACAGTCACATTCGTTTGGGTGTGCATTGGACAAAAATCGGCTTGTTCACATTCAAACGAACGTGACACAATGCTCAAACGAACGTGACATTTTGTCACGTTCGTTTCAACGTGATGTCACGTTCCTGGAATGAGAGTGTACAATCGGTTTGCTTACAAAAGCCAAAAACGGTTAATATATATGCCAGTTCGATCTGTTGAATAATAACAGTTTGGCTAAGAAATCACTCCCTTTAACTCCCGTCGATTGTGGTGACCGTTCCGACACAGTTTTGCTATTGCCGTCCCCTTTATCGAACAGCAATGCTGAATCTTATAGATCACAAGAAATAACATTCAAAGTCACTCCGTCAAAGCAAGTGCGGAGAACTCCACACTCCCTGATGAGGGCTATTTCTTCACACTTGGCGTGGCGAGTTTGTTTGCAGTCACAAGTGCACAGTAGCTCACAGAGCCATTGGCATATTGCTAACGTGGACGTGGAGAACTCCACACTTGAAGTGTGGAGGACTGAAAATTCCATTACTCCACATTTGAAGTGTCGAGTTACCAGCTCCACACACTCTTAAAAGCCTGCGAAGCAGTGTTGCTTCACAACTACGACTAGGGGTACGCGCCGTTTAGTCTGGGCGCGTAGTGTGGCTGAGCGATGCGAATTGACATGGTTTGTGCACTTTGGACTTTGCTTGAGAAGACGAAATGTGCATCTTAAGGACTCATATTGAGTGAACTTTAGACCAGGGGTACAAATGGAAGTGATTTTCGTTATCAGAACACCAAAAACTGCTGGGATCAATGCCAAACTCGATTTAAAAATTTTGGTCCAAAATGGGTTAAAATTCGGTTAAATGTGAGTCTGGGAAAAGTTTGAAGGTCATTTTTGAGTTCAGCACACAAAAACTGCAGGAAACAATAAAAAACTCGACTTGAAAATTTTGGCCCAAAAATGACCTAATTTGGGATGAAAATAAGTCTGGAGTCGAAATGAGAGTGATTTTCGTTATCAGCACCCCAAAAACTGCTGGGATCAATGTCAAACTCGTTTTAAAAAATTTTGGTCCAAAATTGGTCAAAATTCGGGTAAGTGTGAGTCTGGGAAAATTTTGGAAGTCATTTTTGAGTTCAGCACCCCAAAAAACTGCAGGAAAAATATAAGACTCGACTTGAAAATTTTGGTCCAAAATGACCTCGTTTCGGATGAAAATATAAGTCTGATGTCTAAATGGAAGTGATTTTTGCTATCAGCACTCAAAAAACTGCAAGAATCAATGTGCAATTAAATTTTAAAAAAATTTGACCCAAAATGGGTTTAAAATTTTGGGTCTGGGGACAATTTAGAAGTAAATATTGAAGTCAGCGCACTGAAAACTGCAGGGAAACGCATGACTCTCAAATTAGAAATTTTTGCCCCAAATTGCGTAGCTCTAGGTGAAAGTGTAGGTTTGGCATTGAAATAAATGTAGCTTTTGTGACTAGTACACTGAAATCTACAAACAACTATCTAGACTCAATTTCTGTACATTCCTACACTGTCTTCATGAAGCCCCCTCTGTCATCCCCAAATTTCCCCTGATGCCACACCAATGTGAATCCCTCAGTCGAGTAACATTCAATTGCCAGCATTGAATCGCTTAATTGTTACTCGTATGATTGGGTCACTATTCGATATCTTTTTTTTCTTAACTAATGAATTCTCAATTTTATAAGTAATATCTATGAAAATTTTGTCATTTTTTCATTGTGAACCAGTGAATAAAACAATATTGATTGGCATCGTTATCACATTTAATATTAAGAGAGTCAGTTTAGGGTAGGCTGATCTGAACCAGTTAACGGGGACCAATTATTGTCAAATCCAGTGATTCGTCATATAGAGTCCAATGCCAAGGCTACCCCAAAGGGTTAATGAACCGACACAATTTATCTTACTCAGGTATGCAATACTGAGTAGTACCAGTTATATTAACTTCAGTGAAGTGAAAGGAATCGTCTCATTAAAACCATTCACTAATTCACTCACCGCTCAAAAACCCGAGTCGTCTCTTTGAACCCAATATCAATTCAAAATCTATTAGGATTAAATATACACAACCATACATTGATTCTATTAATAAACACATGTTAGTACTTTTGCACTCTTGTCAGCTTGCAGCATTGCAATAGAATGTATTTCTCGAGTCCAAACTAAGTATGCCTGCTAATTTCAACACAAGTTATTTGCATTTCCCTGATTTCCTCTACTATGAGAATAAAAAAAAAAAAAGGATGACACTATAGAAAATGAAACAAGTAGATGCCCACAATACAAAAGGTCAAAAAAAAAACATTCTTTTTTCACTGCTCTGTCAAAGTGCACTGACCTGAAGAAGATTCCCCCCGAAAGGGGGAGGGGGGAGAGGGGAACGAAAAACGTAAATCATTTTCACGGCCATTCTCCATATTTCGCTGTGTTGATACCTAAAAGGGTTTTAATCATTCTAGAATGTGGAAAAACTATGGCCGATCTCATTTCCAAAACCCCTTTTGCTCGTTTTTTGTTTTATTTGCTTATTTTCTTCTGTCCCGTATTTGAGAGCCGCGGCCGCAGGTATGAGAAATTCGTGAGTGCTGAGTGCTGCCCAAACCCAACCATGCTAATAACCTGATTCAAAAGTATGTTTTGAATATTTCAAACGATACTAAACAACGATTTGAAACAAACTCGTGTTGGGGGGTACTAAGGGACGTTAAATACGAAATCTTGAAACTATAGCACTGTAGTTGCTGAGAATCGTTGGTGAGTACAAAGTCACAGACAGACAGACAGACTCACGACCAGTCACTTTTCAGCGCGCCCAAAAACGGCAAGGGCTTCGCTATCGCTCAGCCAAAAAAGAGAAGTCATTGAAATTTTTTTCGTTTTTAAAATGCTTGTATGACAAATTTTTTCTTCAGAAAGAAAAATTTTTTCACGGGTTTTTTAGCTGTAGGGTTTTTTTCTGTCATTGCCTACAAACCCCCGTCTATAAGTACACACTTACAAACGCAAGTTGCAAGGACACACTTTCTGTGCATTCGCTAAACCTGAGCCCGCGGCGACCAAAGGAAAAGTTAAACAGCCCAACCCCCCGGGGGGTTTTGTCCGAGTGCTGTTCCGGTGCGTTATAAGGGGTTTGAC
>NW_023144621.1:763357-780947 GCF_012932325.1 Thrips palmi | reverse complement strand
CTGGGACTTTGAAATGGCAGGATGATAACATTTAAAAATAGTCCCCATGAGAGTCCTCATTGTGTATGAGTTGTTTGTAATCTTGATTGCCTGAACTGGTTTAATCAGAAAGTGAAGTAATGCAATGTGATAAATATAATTTTGAATGTGATGGCAATACTGTGTCAATTCATATTGCCTGCACCAATTCCTCCAAAATGTGATAGTGGAATGTGATTTACAATAAAATGATAATACTGTTAAATTCAAAATAAACTTCAGTCATTTATTAACCCAATTAACCACAAAGATCTATGTGACTGTTTTGACACAAATCATATGAATTAAAGTATTCATACAGCATATTAATAATAAGAAATTTGAATATACTTATTGGTAAAGCAACACAAGAGGAGCAAGGCTTTGCAGTCTTTTACTAGCGCAGAGCATGCTCAAGATAAGTAATACTAGAAAACACTCATCAACATCATTAATTGTGTGTGTTTGAACACATATCACATGAAAGTATTAACACACTTATAAATAATTTGTACTTTGCCTGCACTGTTTGGAAAAGAAACAAAAGAGTTACAGGACTTGACAGTCTTTCACTAGCACAGGGCATGCTCAAGTAAAGTAACTTTGGAACTAAGTACCAGTAGGTCCCGCCCATAACGTTATAAACAACAACTCAAAATGAAAGTGATCATATTGGATCTGGATCAGATGAAGATGATGTAGTCCTTACTCTGCCCAAGACTCAACAAAAAAGAAGGAATCAGAAGAAAGCTACACAGGAGGCAACTCAGAAAGCAACACGGAAAGGAAAAAAGAAAAAGAAAACTACGCAAGATACACCTGATGAAGCAGAACTAATCAATTAAACCGATAATCCTATTCATGAACCAAGAAGGACAGCGCAGTTTGTACCTCCCCCTGCAGATCATCTCTTTGATCCATATGACTATTTTCAATATTTTTAGCAGATGACACCGTTGCTAAAGCTAAAGCAAGCTATACAATTTTAATGATGGTGTCAGCTTGCTTTTAGTCTCGAGATAGTCTTGAGGCGGGGCGGGACCATGCGTGCGTCTGTCTGTGCGTGCGTGCGTGAAGCCGTCTGTGCGTGCGTGAAGCCGGCCTGGGCCGGAAAAGGGCATGGGGCCTGGGGCCACGTCTTGATACGGGACCACAAATCGCCGCCGCGCAGGTCCCCCTGGCGGCCGAGCCGAGCGGTGCCGAAGAGTGCCGAGCGGCCGGAGCCGAAGGGGACTTTGTGCCGTGCCGAGCACGGCAACCTGGGGCACGAAGGAGCCATAATCATCGAAATACCCTAAATGCTAATAGTTTTAACATCTATTAGCCAGGGGAAGGTCTTCGGCTTCGATGCAGAGCTAGATTCTGCTGCAGATGGAAATGCATGTTCGTCAGAAGGAAATTGTAGTATGTTGGTGTGGACAGACGGCTACCTTAATATTTTTAAAATAATTTGTCCAACCTATCCTAATCAAAACCAAACGGGCTCGCTACAGATCTTATTCTCATCGCGGCAGATCTATTTCTAATGTCAACAGATCTTAGCCTACTCTATTCTCAAAATATTTCATGCTATAGTCGCGACAAGTTTCGGTCACTTGCGACCTGACCAACTTTACGTAACCTAACGTACCATATATAAACCAAACCTTAATATTCTTAAAACATATTGTCCAACCTAAAATTTGAACATAACTAAAAAGGATGGGTGAAACCGAAAAATTAAAAACTGGCCAGAATTTGAACCACCAATACTAGAGGCCGTAGGCAGGGGTGGTACCCCGGAGCCACGGAGTCATCTGCCGAGGAGGCGCTCGACAACTCTACTTGAGTGACTAAGCCCCCCGAGGGTCCGGGGTTATCCCCATCCTCCGAATACCCACGTGGACCTTCGGGCTTGCCTTCGGGCCGCGCTCGGCGAGGGGGACTTCGGGCGCGCTCGGAAGGGGACCTGCGCCGCGCCGATTTGTGGTCCCCTAACCGTTCCTCCCCCCCTCTACCTCCCCGCCGCCAGCGCAGGGCGCAGTGGCGCTGCGTGCTGCGTAGCAGGTCTAGGCAAGGCTCGGCCGGCTCGGCTCTCAAGCAGGGCCGAAGCGTGGCCTGCTCAGCTCGTATCGCCTTCGGAGCTAGGTCGGCTTCGCTCGGCTGATACCGATGCAGGATGCAGCGTGGCCCCGCCGCCGGCGACACCGCAGGCCGCTCGAGGCGAGGGGAGCGGGGGCACCGCACCGCACGCACAACTGCTACAGTGTCACCGGCTGGCTTGAAGGAGCGCGTTGCACGTGTGAAGTGTAACAGCTAAGATATGTGGGAAGAAGCAGGCGAAGCGGCCTAAGCTATGGCCCCCAGGAAGCACAACGAGAGCGTAAACGTGAAAGGGCCCGGCAGCTGTATCGGGAGAAAGGAGTCGAAAGTTGTCAATTTTGGTGAATGAAGTGATAAACAAGCATACATTAAAATAAACATTCTCATTAGAATGTCATCTGCTTCCACGTTAGCGTTAGCGGTTTTTTTTATGACACTCTTCTCGAAAAGATTGTTGAATTTACCAACATCTATAGTACCTTCTCTTCTCATGGCCTGAAAAGTCTAGATCTGACACTGGAAGAGTTGAAACAATTTTTAGGTATCTGGATGTACATGGGGGAAGTCAAACTCCATAGTATGCGAGATTACTGGGCAGCAGAGACCAATGTCCCCCAAGTATCACGAATAATGACTTTTAATCGATTCCAGCTCATTCGAAGCTCTCTTCATTTGTATGACAACACGCAGGAAGATGCCCTTGATTCAAGTGACAGGTACGCTAAGGTTCGTCTCTTGCTACCTCACATGAAAAAAAAATGTAATGATTTGGAGCAAGAAAGTGATTATTCAATTGATGAAGCTATGGTCCCCTACAAAGGGAAGTATGCAGACAGCCTTCGTCAGTTTATAATGAACAAGCCTCACAAATTTGGCCTGAAGATTTTCCATCTAGCTGGAACTTCAGGAATTATATAGGGTTAGGGCGGGGAAAAACTGGACAGGGGAAGAACTGGACACCCCACATTTTACTTCAAATGCCGTATGTACTGGCCTGACAACTGTCGTGTGATGAACCGCTGATGCCACGGAACAACTTTTGATAGTTGTTACTCCTGTGCCTACGGTATTTGAAGTAAAATATGGGGTGTTCAGTTCTTCCCCTGTCCAGTTCTTCCCCGCCCTGACCCTATGACTTTCTACCATATGCAGGGAAATCAACCTTTTCAGTAATACCTTTTTCAGAAGAAGAATCAGAAATGGGAGTTGGAGCAAAGGTAGTCATTTACCTTGCCAGAAGCGTGGACAATCCTGAAAACAAGGCTCTGTATTTTGACAGTTGGTTTATTACAAGTTTTAAACTTGTTAAACATCTTAAAGAAAATATGAATTTATTTTCTACTGGTACAGTTCGCTCTAAGCGAATTGAAAAATGTCCTTTGGCTACTGACAAATCTTTGAAAAAAGCTGGAAGAGGCTCCCACGACTTCAAATCAAGAGACGGAGTGTTAATGACATGCTCGTTGAATTAAACCGAACTCCTACCAGAGCTAGGAGGTGGTACCTGAGCCTTATAGGCTAACATGATGGATGTTGCCGTCGTCAACTCATGGCTGCTCTACAGCCGTCACGCAGATTCCTTAAATCAACAAATTGAAGACAACTTGGATGAATCTGAAGAACTGGACCGAGAGAAGGTTAAGGCAGAGCACAAGTGTTCCAAGTCTTTCAGGCTTGCCATAAGTAAACGCCTCAGAGGTGAAGGACCAATTCAGCCTGACTCAAGTGGCCCAAAAGTGAAGAAGGTAATTGGAGCACCCAAAGGATTCCGCCCTGATGAAACTCTACGGTATGACCGTACTGACCACTGCCCATCTTTCAGGATGACACAAGGCAGATGCAAATACTGTAAGAATGGTTACACCACAGTTGTTTGCGTGAAATGTGGTGAAATTAGCTTGTGCTTCGTTCCCACCAGGCAATGTTTCCTTAAATTCCACATTAAAGAAATGTAAAGATTACTGTACCTTGTGTTATTTGTTTCTTGAATATTGTCTTGTATGAACCGTTTGTTCGGTTAGTGCCATTTCACTGTGTCTGTAATATTCTTAGCCATCTATTATTTTTCTTTCTTTTTCGGTGTCATTGGCTGAGCGATAGCGAAGCCTGTTACTCCAGTGGGGTTGAAAAGTTTTTCCTGTCTGTCTGTCTGTCTGTCTGTGTGTCCGCACTACTCCTCCTAAACGGCTCGGCCGATCTCGGTGAGATTTTGCACACTTTTTGGGTATGTCCTTGGCTCGGCACACGCGAAATTTCACTATCCTAGCTCAACTGGTTCAGTTTCTATAGCCGAAAAACACCTAAAAAACGGCGAAAAATCGAGTTTTCTGCAGGCAGATCACCTCTGTCTCGAAGGAGGGGGGGTCTGGACGGCCCAGCCCCGACAAGTTAAACAGTTACGAGGGTCAAGATCGTGTTATCTGAAGATGAAACAAGTCCATCTAGAATGAAGGGGGGCCTGGGGGCGGACAAGCCATTGCCTGCCGAAGGCAGGCTAGCACCGCAGGCCAAGGTAGGTACGCCAGGCGCGGATTGGAGGAACAGGCAGCGAGACATCGCGAAGCCTGTTACGACAAGACGCGGTCTGGCGTAAACCTACCTTGTACCATGTTTGATGCTATTATATTCTCACATATGAAATGCTGAATTTGCCAATTTGAATTCTACATCGAAGATGTGTTAAGATTTTAAGAAACATTATTTTACCTTGTTTTGTTTGTTTGTATAATATTGTCTCTTGTGAACCGTTCTTGGTCAGCGGGTGGAAACTCGCTAGGTGGGGCTGGGACCGGGTCGGGATCGGTCCGCTCGGGGCGCCACGGCCAGCAGACGAACTTGTCGCCCCGCATCGGTACCTTATTTTAAAGAAATGTACCCTAAATCGAAACATTTGGAGTCATATTCGGGTATCAAAATCAAGGTCATTGTCTAAAGAATGCATCTGAAGCATAGTTTTCTCTTTATAATCGAAATAGAAATAAGGGAGGTGATGAAAATGCGATGGCTCGGTCGCGGGAAACGCTACCATCAGATTTTGTAACACTTAGTTTTCAATGTTAGAGCCCTCGGAGGCCATACATGTAAGCGAGCCGATTTTTCCTTACAAAATTTCGCTCGGCGTAGGATACATTTCCTTTTGATTGGACTCACCTTGCAAGAAATATCCCACATAATAGTTGATGCGACGGAATGGTGTCTGCTTGTACTCCTCACTTCAACTCGATAAATAGAATACAAACCACTCGAATCAAAGCTGCATATCTGGCCTAATGCACGGCAAATTTAATGTAGATTCATTTTGCACACGCGGCTTTGGGAAATAAGGTCGGATTTCTTTACATTAAGTGGATTAAAAACACCAGACGCAAAGAGGCTGAAATGACCACTTTTACGGTCTCTACTAATGTGAGAAATCCGACCCGTCTAGACACACGCGAGTTCTTGAAAACAAATCTTCAAACATGCCGTCGTGCATTTTGTTTAAAGGTTTTAGCACGAAACTAACCTCAAATTATACAATATGAATTCTAAAATACTGCAGCATCAAACACCGTTGAAAGCGTCGTCGGCCCGTGTCGTCTGGACCGGAGGGGGACAGACTATGGCAAATTCACCGCTCGGCACCGTTTGTTTACTTTTCACAGTTCCACGATTGGGCATTGCATTTGGTTGATTTTGAGAGCATGGATTCTCCTCAGGAGGTTAGTGTGGAAGTCAATGAAAGCAACACGCGCTACCCGAGCAGCCAACATGTCGGCAGGTGCAACTGTCACAAAATGGAAACAAAACTGTGCCGAGCGGTGAATTTGCCATAGTCTGTCCCCCTCCGGTCCAGACGACACGGGCCGACGACGCTTTCAACGGTGTTTGACGCTGCAGTATTTTAGAATTCATATTGTATAATTTGAGGTTAGTTTCGTGCAAAAACCTTTAAACAAAATGCACGACGGCATGTTTGAAGATTTGTTCTCAAGAACTCGCGTGTGTCTAAACGGGTTGGATTTCTCACATTAGTAGAGACCGTAGAAGTGGTCATTTCAGCCTCTTTGCGTCTGGTGTTTTTAATCCACTTCATGTAAAGAAATCCGACCTTATTTCCCAAAGCCGCGTGTGCAAAATGAATCTACATTAAATTTGCCGTGCATTAGGCCAGATATGCAGCTTTGATTCGAGTGGTCCATTGAGCCTCCTGGATGTCAAGTTGCTCTTCCAGCGCCGCCAGAGCGGCCCGGAAGTCGTTTCATGTTCTCTGGGGAAAAAAAATGGAAACAAATTAATTAGGCGAAGGGTGGATGTGCCAGTTGGGTTGCCTACCCCTCAGGCGGGCCGAGAAGGGGCGGCTTGGGCAGCCCAGAAGGCTGCCTATCTCCCGGGGGAGAAACCGACTGAACTCACGGGCCACTTCGCGTTCTACGTGGGAAAACGCACACAATTTGTCAGCTTACAAGCTGCATTTATTTACCTCTAGCAATGCGATACGCGCCGACTCACTCCTCCAGCGCTCCTCAGCCTGCTGCAGCGGCCCGCCGGCCTCGTCCTCGGCGTGGTGCTCCAGTGGGGCCTGCAGTAGCGGCCTGCCCGCCGCGTCCTCGGCGAGGTGCTCCAGTAGGGCCTGCAGCAGCGGCCTGCCCGCCGCGTCCTCGGCGAGGTGCTCCAGTGGGGCCGAGGGGGTATTTACTCAGGATTTTGGTGTACAGTCTATTACAATTACGCTTATTACGCATCATTACGCCTATTACGCATTATTACGCCTATTACGCGTTATTACGCCTGTATTACGCGCAGTGGCGCCAACAGGTGGGTGCAGGGTCTGCGGCCGCAGACCCTGTTTTGGGGTGGGTGGGTGGTCGCGATGGTGGGTGAGGGAGGGGGAAAGGCAAAGGGGAAAAGAGTAGGAAAGGAAAAAAAGAAGAAAAGGAGAAAGGGGGAGAGGAGTATTCCATGTGCGTCGTCCTAATAGGGTTGGTCGAATCGATTTCGATTTAAATCGAAAATCGATTCAAGTGGTCGATTTTCGATTGAAATCGTAATCGATTTGACGTGTCGATTTAATCGAAAAAATCGATTCAGGCGATCGATTTTCGATTTTCCTTAGATTTGCGCTATTTTCGCTCATTTGGCGCTCTCAGAGAATTCAAACCGCGGTGATTTTGGTGAAATTGAAGACAAGGAATCATTTACCACCAAGTTCAAGATGTTATCATTCAAAAACAAGGCCGTCCAAGTCATCGTGCTGCTGTGCGTGAGGAGAACATTGCAAATTACCTCAAATCCTAGCCGGTTATTGTATTAGTATAGAGGACCCGCACGTTTAGAAAGCCGCCAACAAATTAAACCCCCATTTTTACGCATTTCAGAGGCACGATTGTAAAGTTACCGAGATAGTTGTTCTAACTCCAATTAAACACACTGTTCTTTCCAGGAGCATAGAGCTTCAACTAAAGGATTTGTATGGCTATGGCTTCCTAAGGCATACACCATGTAAAGTTGCAAAGAAGTCGACAAGGGCATACTTTTACCCTCTTTACCGTCCTATACATTCTGACCAGGATTGTGAAGAGTGACTCGCACAAGCAGAGCATCTAATCTGAGCCGCAGGCATTTAAAAACGCAATTTACTGAGAAAGGCAGAATCGAAAATCGAAAGTTGAAAAATCGATTTATCACGTTAAAAAATCGATTTTGAAGAAAAATCGATTATCTTGTAACGATTCGTGAATCGACGAATCGAAAATCGATTCGAGTGGCGAAAATGACAACCCTAGTTTATATGGGCTCAAAACTAAAAAATGTTACTTTACGGGGCAATTTCGGACATACAAACGTCACGTTAGGGAGAGTGGGTATGTCCTGAACTGAACACTTTCAATTTCGCAGGGTTTGAGTGGTGGAAGCTGAAGAGCTCTTCTGAAAGTTGAAGATAATCCAATAACAACGATAATACCCAATTGTTACAGCGGTTGCTTTGTAAACTTCGAATTTCATAAAAATGGGGCAAAGCTACATCTTTAATACTTAGTTTTATGTGCACATCCTATCTTTGTGTCAACGACGGTTTTGTGATTAATTTTCTTTCATGTGACATGAGAGTTGGAGGGAAAGGCGGTAGCGAGGACGGCTCAGGTCCAATCTATCGTGGCGGCAGCTCCGCGCGCTCTTTCCTGGGGACGGGGGTGGCATGTGTGTGATACTTGTTGCTTTAAGCCTGGGGGCATTCCAGACCCAATT
Source organism: Thrips palmi (assembly GCF_012932325.1). Lineage (NCBI taxonomy): Eukaryota > Metazoa > Arthropoda > Insecta > Thysanoptera > Thripidae > Thrips > Thrips palmi. The sequence continues at coordinate 772,619 of NW_023144621.1, read as the reverse complement.
AGCAGGCCGCGTAGGTGACCTCTGCCGATTTCGTTCCTTTTGTGGTCAAATGTTACCTACCACTAGGGTAAGATGACCCTAAATTTTTAAGGTCGAAATATGAATACTTCAGGAGATATCGCAATTTGAAATTTTCTCTGAAATATCTTTTAGTGGTTTTGAACAAAGTGTCAACTTTTGCGCGAATCCCTCCTGCTTCTTAAGTTTTCGACTCAGAAGGTCTAGATGACTGCTCCTTACGTAAAATTCAACAAGGAATCAGAATCCGTCGCCAAAAAGCACCTACGATCGAGTTTAGAGGTCAAAAAGTGGCCTCAAACACAAAATTTTGTTATTTTTGTGCCTAATTTCAAGGCAAAAATGTAAAGGGAAGCGGGTCTAAACATAAACTTCCCAATAGTGGAAAATGTTCCTTTAGACTCCCTCTAAACAGCTGCGGCTCGAAAAAGATGGTTATAGGTCAGGATCAGGCAACACAGCCTTCAAATTAGAGAGCGAATTTCAGTGAATTTAATAAATTATGTTAGCAGTAGGGTGCGTCGATATACACGACTTTTTGACTACGACTCTTGGTAAGCGCTCTATGTTGATGATTTTTTGGTGATGATTCCAAAACTGACCTCGGTACTACGATAGGACAACTTCTTCATGTCCCTATTGGGTGTTAAGTGCCAAAAAACGCGTAGTTTCAAGAGTTTGTTCTTGGTTTTGGTCCCGCACACCATCCCAAACTGTCGGGGCGACTGTTGCATGGTCTGTTGGACATCACGTCCACAAAAGACAACTCTTGCAGTGTGGCCGGACTATCGGACACCTTCCATGTAAGATCCAGACGTCAATTTTTATGCTATTCTTACTAATTTCTTCGTTAATATGCCTGTTTTTTAATGACAAAGTATTTTAGCGACCCGGTCTGGCTGTACCATGACCGGAGGTTGTAAGAAGGACTGCAAGGACAGGTAGGACGCATTGCAACCCCTGCATGGGGTCTGGGTACTGGGTAGGGAGGAGAGAGATGAACGGAAACAGGGGGGGGGGGGGGGAATTAGCACACTGTTGCACAATTGCCGAAGCTTCACTGTATTTTGACAGAGGTGTTATGTAACCAAATAAAGCAATTTGGCACTGCGACCTTGAGACTCGTGTCAATAGAGCATTCTAGTCGTCCACGATTGAAGAACTAGAAGAAGAACAAATCTGGAACTCGCATCGGCAACAAACTTTGCAGACTCCTGCGAGTGGACTAGATTTAGAGTTGTCAGAGGCGTATTTTCTCCAAAAGCACTTTCGTCTGTTTCAAATATTTTTTAACCCAGGAATTGAGGATATTTGTCGATATTTCTCCTTGAAACCAGGCTCGCCACGTACTTTCTTTCTTCCCGCCTTCCGGTTTTGTTCTTCTTTTCGTTTTTCAATCGCCAACGACTAGAATGCTGTATTTAAAAGTATAAGGGAGTTTCTTAAAGGAGTAGAAACACCTTTCCAAGCTAACGTAAAACCTGCAGGCCCAATGCAAGCCCATACAGTTATCACCTGGCGCGCAGCAAGAGCGGCTGGGGCCTTTCGGGGAATTTCTGGCACTGTAATTCAAAGGGTGAGGCATCGCACCAATTTTTGGCAGAACAAAATGTATCACCGAAAAAGGGTGATACTAAAATGTATCACCGGTAAAATGGTCGTACACGCATGTATCACCGAAAAAAAGGTCGTACACAAATTTATCACCGAAAAAAAGGTGAGAAAAGGCGGGATTGGCCCTTGTTTTCCTGGGGAAGTATCACCCTTTTTCCGGTGATACATTTGTGTACGACCTTTTTTTTCAGTACATGCGTGTATGATCATTTCTTCGTTGATACATTTGAGTATCACCCTCCGGGGTGATACAGTTATATCTCACCCCTCAGAGAGTGAGATGTATCACTATTTGATTTTCAGTGTGCTAATCCCCCCCCCCCTGTTTCCGTTCATCTCTCTCCTCCCTACCCAGTACCCAGACCCCATGCAGGGGTTGCAATGCGTCCTACCTGTCCTTGCAGTCCTTCTTACAACCTCCGGTCATGGTACAGCCAGACCGGGTCGCTAAAATACTTTGTCATTAAAAAACAGGCATATTAACGAAGAAATTAGTAAGAATAGCATAAAAATTGACGTCTGGATCTTACATGGAAGGTGTCCGATAGTCCGGCCACACTGCAAGAGTTGTCTTTTGTGGACGTGATGTCCAACAGACCATGCAACAGTCGCCCCGACAGTTTGGGATGGTGTGCGGGACCAAAACCCAAGAAAAACTCTTGAAACTACATCTTTTTTGGCACTTAACACCCAATAGGGACATGAAGAAGTTGTCCTATCGTAGTACCGAGGTCAGTTTTGGAATCATCACCAAAAAATCATCAACATAGAGCGCTTACCAAGAGTCGTAGTCAAAAAGTCGTGTATATCGACGCACCCTACTGCTAACATAATTTATTAAATTCACTGAAATTCGCTCTCTAATTTGAAGGCTGTGTTGCCTGATCCTGACCTATAACCATCTTTTTCGAGCCGCAGCTGTTTAGAGGGAGTCTAAAGGAACATTTTCCACTATTGGGAAGTTTATGTTTAGACCCGCTTCCCTTTACATTTTTGCCTTGAAATTAGGCACAAAAATAACAAAATTTTGTGTTTGAGGCCACTTTTGTCCTCTAAGCTCGATCGTAGGTGCTTTTTGGCGACGGATTCTGATTCCTTGTTGAATTTTACGTAAGGAGCAGTCATCTAGACCTTCTGAGTCGAAAACTTAAGAAGCAGGAGGGATTCGCGCAAAAGTTGACACTTTGTTCAAAACCACTAAAAGATATTTCAGAGAAAATTTCAAATTGCGATATCTCCTGAAGTATTCATATTTCGACCTTAAAAATTTAGGGTCATCTTACCCTAGTGGTAGGTAACATTTGACCACAAAAGGAACGAAATCGGCAGAGGTCACCTACGCGGCCTGCTAATTGGGTCTGGAATGCCCCCCTTACATTTCAATTGTAGTAAACCGGCGAGCTAATGTAAGTCCAACTCTCATGCCACATGGAAAAATTAGTCACAAAACAGTCGTTGACATTGAGGTAGGATAGGTACATGGAAAAAAAGGATTAGAGATGTAGCTTTGCCCCTTTTTCTATGAAAGTCAAAGTTCACAAAGCAACCGCTGCGGCAATGGGGGATTATCGTTGTTATTGGATTATCTTCACCTTTTAGAAGAGCTCTTCAGCTTCCTCTACTCAAACCCTCTGCGCAATTGAAAGTTTTCAGAACATACCCACTCTCCCTGGCGTGACGTTTATGTGTCCGAAATTACCCCGTAAAGTAACAATTTTTCAGTTTTGAGCCCATACAAACAGAACTATTTGACCCAGATGATTGAAAATTTGACACAGCATGCTCTTAACATGTTCTAATCGACAAACAACCGCCCATTAACAGTTTCGGCTTGCCAGTCAAAGTTTTTACGCTTATAGCGAATTAAGGTAAAAAGTGTTAAATACAAAAACCACTTTATCTCTTGAAGTTTGCTTTTGTTTTGACCTGCGGGTGAGTGATTAGATGGTTTTAAGTGTGGCTGATGCGATGCGCGCAACGGGACAACACTGTGGGAAAAAATCACGGTAAATCCTGTAGTGATTAGTACAGCTGTCACTGTAGTTCAGAGTACAGGATTTACTGTACTTTTGTAACAGGATCTACTGTACTTTGTACGGGATTTACTGTACCACAGGAGTGGAGTACGGAATATCCTGTACCAGGTACAGTAGATACTGTAGCCAGGCACGGTAAATCCTGTGTTCTGAACTACAGTAAATCCCGGCAAAAAAATTAACGGGATTCACTGTGGTTTTTTCGCACAGTGAAGCCTCCAAGTTGGCCGTTAGATGGGAGCATCATCGCCATGCTTCCGGGCAGAGTTGTCCGAAAGTACACCGAGTGTCCGAAATTACCCCGTTTCACGGTATTCCACATCTTCATCGTCCAATTTACGCAAATATTTGGCAGGCAGCTGGACTTTCCATTTAGCATCTGGTTTGACTAAGGTGGCTAACTCACCATCGCCATATTTCTCATGCTTCGTATGCACTAGTTCAATCATTTTATGCGCCTTGTTCAAATTGAGTAGGGACATAGAAATGTAGCCAGTACACTGAAAAGTCAAAGGTCAGAATTCATTCCAACCTAGGGGAAAGAAAAAAAGTCTCGCCAATTTTTGGCGAGAAACAAAAGTCTCACCATTTTTTTGGCGAGAAACTAAAGTCTCGCCATTTTTTGGCGAGAAACAAATGTCTCGCCAAAATATGGCAATAATTGCAACCCCACTCTATTTGATACTGGGAAATATATCCCAGTCAAGATCACTCCGGTAAACACATCACTAACTACAGTCTTTCAATTACTCAAGTTGAAAATAATACAGGAAGCTATCACTTTCAGTTATGAAAATATTAATGTAAGGTTATATTATGTGAATTTGGTTTGCGTCAGCAAAGCGTTGCCCAACTATTTACTTTTTTTGTCATCGTTTAAAAAGACATTGGTCCAGTGAGTCAGATCCTAAAAGGTCTCTTTCAGTGTCCATGTAGTTAAAGATAATGTCTTTAATAAGAGGCCTAAACAAAGCGACATCCATGATGACACAAGTTCTTACTCACTCCTTTGACTTATTCCAATCCCCATCTAACCTTGCTGCACTTGGGCATTGTTGGAGGTTCCATGGACAGAACTCGGTTAATAAACTCGAGTTAAGAAAGTTCTGTGCACTATCTAGCACTCTCCGTTTCGCCGTCTCCACTGGACAAAATGCCAAAGTACAGCAGCAGCACTTTAAATCGCCAACACAGATATAATAAAGAAAACATTTTAGTGTACAGACAAGCAACACAGCAACAGGACTGCCATGTTGTGTCGTCTGCTACAGTAGCATTTGTTTTGCGGTAGTGCCAACCTATACATTTTTTTCGTTACTTGTAAAATTACTTTTGGAAGGCAGTGCAGGTTGGCACTACCGCAAAACAAATGCTACTATGCTACTGTAGCAGACGACACAACGAGGACAACAAATGAATTTCAACATGGCAGTCCTGTTGCTGTGTTGCTTGTCTGTACACTAAAATGTTTTCTTTGTTATATCTGTGCTGGCGATTTAAAGTGCTGCTGCTGTACTTTGGCATTTTGTCCAGTGGAGACGGCGAAACGGAGAGTGCTAGATAGTGCACAGAACTTTCTTAACTCGAGTTTATTAACCGAGTTCTGTCCATGGAACCTCCAACAATGCCCAAGTGCAGCAAGGTTAAGCTGGGGATTGGAATAAGTCAAAGGAGTGAGTAAGAACTTGTGTCATCATGGATGTCGCTTTGTTTAGGCCTCTTATTAAAGACATTATCTCTTACTACATGGACACTGAAAGAGACCTTTTAGGATCTGACTCACTGGACCAATGTCTTTTTAAACGATGACAAAAAAAAAGTAAATAGTTGGGCAACGCTTTGCTGACGCAAACCAAATTCACATCATATAACCTAACATTAATATTTTCATATCTGAAAGTGATAGCTTCCTGTATTATTTTCAACTTGAGTAATTGAAAGACTGTAGTTAGTGATGTGTTTACCAGAGTGATCTTGATTGGGATATATTTCCCAGTATCAAATAGAGTGGGGTTGCAATTATTGCCATATTTTGGCGAGACATTTGTTTCTCGCCAAAAAATGGCGAGACTTTAGTTTCTCGCCAAAAAAATGGCGAGACTTTTGTTTCTCGCCAAAAAATGGCGAGACTTTTTTGTCTCACCAAATTTTGGCCATCAGTCTTGCCATTCAATTTTCAGTGTATGGTTAACATTCTTGCGACATACTTTCTTGTTTAGGCTGCCAAGATCCTGAAAAATGAAGAAACTTTCGCACACTCCCTCACACACAAACTGCTAACCTCTACAACTAACAAAAGGTTTCTCTTGAACTAAATCAGTGCCATTTTGCCAAATAGATAATTGCACACGCCTACACATTAAGTTTCACAGGTGATAACAAGATTAATATGGCATAATTGATATTAAATACAAGAGCAGTTCTCGCGAAATGGTTAATTTTGGGCCCTGAAACTTTTTGAAAAAAAGTTCAATTGAAACCGGGTTTTTTGCATTTATCTTGTTAAGAACATCACTAGGGATCATGGATTCATCGGGGCGAGCTATCACCCCAATAATATAGGAAATATCGCAATTTTAATTTTTTTGCCGTCCACGGAAATTACACAGCCTCAGAAACTGTCCACGGAAATTACATTTTAATGGGCCCTTAGAATAGGTGCGATACGAACGCAAACGCCTAGCAGTTTAGGCATCTCCCTCCACATCTGTGCATTCTGGTTCCATGTTGCGTACCTCACAATAAAATTTCGGGCTAGACCACAATTTGATCGTATGCCGTTTCGGGCCCGACACATGCCCGCGTGCACTGCCAAACGGGACACGGCCGTCCTTACTGGGGTGCCACGTTATACTGGCGGAGAAGAACCTATGCGGCTACAAGGTCCCACTCGTAGTGTGACCAGTATGTGACGAGGTATACATCCCCCCCCCCCCCGGGGGGGGGGGGGGGGACCCTAGAACAGCCTCTTTGAGCAGGACTGGGTCCGGTGTCCACCTCTCCCGGCTCAATTCCCTTGTCTCGGGAACAACTGTGAATTCATTTTCTTCTGACCACGGTTGCATAGTGTTTACCTCCCAGGCGGTACCTCTCATACTTGGCAAATGATGGGCCCTACAGTGGACAACGGAGGAAAGTCCCTCTTGATCAGCTCCTGCGTGTCTATGTTCGGAAAATAATTAATAATGGGTGCGATCAGTTAAGGAAAAGTTGATCGGCGGGTCGAGACAGCGGCCCGCTCGCGGTGCGGTCTATTTAGCCCTCCTGGAAGCATATCTGGCACCCACGTTTACTAACCTATATTTTCAGAAAGATTACTCTTTGAGTTTGAGGAACAGATTGCTGCAATTTATTCGAAAAACTGGGTCTTAGCATTCGAACGGCAAGCTAAGGAAAGACGTCATGTCGCTTAACATATCGGTCGGGTTTAAGTCTAGCGCAAGTCTTAAATGGTCAGCTAGATCCCAAAATACAGCGAGCCTATTTTTCGCAAGACTCTAAGCTTTCGGTTAAGCTTTCCGATCTGAATAATCAACGTTGAACGGTTTCACTGACTCGCAGTCACAACTGTCAAGGCAGTATGGCGGCCGCGCCGAAAAAAGCAGCATAAAACCGCTTGGTTGTCCAGAAAATACAGTGTTTGGCCAATCTGATGAGTGGAGTCGAAAGCTTAGACTCTTGCAAAAAGTCGGCTCGCTGCTCGTTTGGGTCCATTTTGTGACTTGCGGCGGGTTTAACCTGATGGATGTTGTGTTAAACTACGCCACGACTTTCCTCAGCTTGCCTTCCCATTCCCCATGCCCATTTCCCTCCAGAATGGCATTCCCTCCATAAGAGAGGTTTAAAACAGAAAAAAAATCGACGTACTTTAAAGCTGAGGCCCCTTGCGAGGCCAAAATCACGTGAAACGCAACGAAAACCTCATTTTGTCCACGGAAATTACAGTCCACGGAAATTACATTATTGCATGAAATGGGGTGTACAAGCCAAACCAGAAGTGCCACCGGAACCAAAATTTTACTGGAACAACTTGACCACAAGGCAAACACACAAGGATTGGTTCGCAATCAAAATTTTGAATGGTCTGCAAGCAATGGGTGGAACGGAAATTACACTTATTGCTTGCTAGGCCATTTTTTTCGCCGCTTTGGAACTTATTTAACTTTATATTTTCCGTTCTAATGGTGCCACATTACTCCGCCACTTTGCAAATTGTGTAGAACGAATGCACCAACAATATGAGAAAAGTTTCAGAACGATCGCAAATAAGGTAGAAAAACCGTCCCAAAAAAACCGATTTTAGACTTTTTGAATTTTAGTTGTGGAAGACAATTTTCGGAATCATCTTGTGTCTGCAAATTTTACCCGAGAGATACGTTCTACACGTCAAAACGTAGCCTCACTTGCGTAGAACAAAATGCACTTTGCGAAAGTGATTTTTTCATACTCCTTGGGCTGTAGTAGAGGCGGGAAGCCCCAAATCTGGAGCGTAGGACATCAAAAAGTGTCCACGGAAATTACATTCTAGGGTAAAACTTGCAATTTAACGGTGGAAGGAGGCAAAATTTCATCTTGATGAGAATTGTACCTTGTCCGCAAGGTCAAAAAACATAAAGGTAGGAAAAGACCCGGTTAAAATCGACTTAAGGTTGGAAGAACCAGAGAGAGGACACGAAATTATCACATCTCGCGAGAACTGCTCACAAAGAAACTGACTACCCATGGAAAGCATGGCCATAACGTCAACAAATGCCAAATCCCATCTACAACAAAAACAAACCACACTACACAAGAACACATTAGAGCATCGGAACCCACCAAACATTCACTTGAACCACACGATTTAAAATAAAGAAACAAGACAAGAAACAAGCCATGCTTGTTTGTGAAAGGCATGGCGTACACGGTGAAACCGATGTCTGGAAATTTCCAGATATTTTTTGCCATTTCCAGACATTGTCTGGAAATTGCCGTTTTTTTTTCAGATATTGTCTGGAAATGGGGGCATTCCAGACCCAATTAGCAGGCCGCGTAGGTGACCTCTGCCGATTTCGTTCCTTTTGTGGTCAAATGTTACCTACCACTAGGGTAAGATGACCATAAATTTTTAAGGTCGAAATATGAATACTTCAGGAGATATCGCAATTTGAAATTTTCTCTGAAATATCTTTTAGTGGTTTTGAACAAAGTGTCAACTTTTGCGCGAATCCCTCCTGCTTCTTAAGTTTTCGACTCAGAAGGTCTAGATGACTGCTCCTTACGTAAAATTCAACAAGGAATCAGAATCCGTCGCCAAAAAGCACCTACGATCGAGTTTAGAGGTCAAAAAGTGGCCTCAAACACAAAATTTTGTTATTTTTGTGCCTAATTTCAAGGCAAAAATGTAAAGGGGAAACGGGTCTAAACATAAAATTCCCAATAGTGAAAATGTTCCTTTAGACTCCCTCTAAACAGCTGCGGCTCGAAAAAGATGGTTATAGGTCAGGATCAGGCAACACAGCCTTCAAATTAGAGAGCGAATTTCAGTGAATTTAATAAATTATGTTAGCAGTAGGGTGCGTCGATATACACGACTTTTTTTACTACGACTCTTG
>NW_023144621.1:592595-762357 GCF_012932325.1 Thrips palmi | reverse complement strand
CAAAAAATCAAAAAAATTTCAAATTTTAATTAAAAACCACGGTTAAAAAGGGTTTTTCCCCTTGTTTTTCGATTTAGCCAAGGGCCCCCAAATTCAAAAATTTTTTGGCAATTTTGTTTGCCCTTTTTTTGGAAGGCCTTTTTTTCAATATAAATTTATGAAAAAAGGCTGTAGCCTTTTTTTTCATTTGGCGAGAGCTCCCCACTCAGGATGTCCGGGGGAAAGGCTAAGCGGCACCCCCGATAGGCTGTTGGGGCCCCCCTTCCTGGACCAATTTGGGTTGGCCAACCGGACCCGGGAAGTTTTCCGGGGCTCAAAGTTGTTTTTTCCTTTTTGTAAAATTTTTTTAAATTTAAAAATGAACCTATTTTCCCATTCTTTTTTGGGCTTTTTTCCTTTTCAAATTTTTTTCCTTTGGGGGTTCCTAGCGCCCTTTTCCCAATTTTTTTATTTTGGGCTTAGCAACCCCCACACCCATCGTTTTTGTCTGGTTTTCGTTTTTCACGATAAATTTTCATTTTTCCTTTAAAGGGTTTTTTTTATTTTGTTTAGGGCTTAACAGGAATGGGGCCTTTAAATTTTTTAATTCCCTTTTAAAATTTCAATGCATTTTTATCATGGTTAGTTTATTTTAAATTAAGACAAGTGAGTGTATCTCACACCGCCCTTTTTTTATTACTGGCGCTTTTTTTTGGTTATTTTGAAGTTGACAAATTTTCGCTCTCTCAAGAAAGGGCAGTTTTTTTTTTACATTTTTTTTGGTCCCCCACATTATGATTAAATAGAAAAATTTTTTTTTAAAAAGAAGTTTTTATTTTTTTTTTAAATTACTGGTAATTACAATGTTTTATTACGGGTGTGCCATTTGTGATAAAGTAATGGATTGAAAATTTTGGTCTCTCGTTTATTTTCCCCCCTGACGTACATGCCAAACCCTTTCGAAAGGGTGATCTGCTGGAAGAGGGCCCTTTACGGCCGAATGTTCTCGAAAAAGTGGCAGGAGTCACGAGGGAGCGGCCCAGAACGACACTCCAAATTTGGGGCCCTCAAGAAGTCAACCACCTGGTTTTCAAATATCAGCCTTGATCATCATTGCGGACCGACTCTATCCTGCGAAGAATCGTAGCGAATATGTTAGTGAATAGGGTAAGCCAAATGAATTCCTGAGATCAGAGACCAGATTTCTTCGGGGCACGTAGCTGAGGTCGGAGTCTCCACTTCAAGTGAGAAGCTCTCCCCGTTTCAGTAATAAAACTTGCACGCACATTACCCTCTGTTTTTCCAGCGTACTCAGTTTATGCTTGAAAGCGAGCGCAACAGCCTCATCCGTCAAAATAAGCAGAGGAGAATTTCTGGTCTACGCTTCATTTCAAGCGTAACGCCGCGTAACGCCCTCAAGCAACTTTATGCTTGACTCAACCATAGAGTTACGCTTTGGTTTTACCATTGCAGCAACACTTGACGTGAGGAGACTGCAAACACAACACGACCAAATGTGGAGACAGAAACTCCACACTCGGTCTGACCAGTGCACGGGCACACACTAAATGTTCAGTACAATTTTTTTACGAGACATCACATTTTTTCCCTGCACACGAACTTCACGCACAAATTATGTACGAAAATCTGCACATTTGCCCCCCATTTTTGAGCAAAATCAAGAACAAATTTGTACCAAAATTTCTTGTGTACAAAAAAAAACTGTGATGTCTCGTACAAAATTTGTACAAAAACATTAGTGTGCAGTAAAGGCACGGGTTACCGAGAATACACACTAAATGTCATGGGACTTTTTTTGTCCCATGAATGATGCAATTTTAAGCACATTCGGTGGTGATGCAATCATGTGTCCGCCGGGCGGGACAAATTGTCTAGTAAAAGTACGATTTGCAGCGGGCGTCGGACAAAATGTGTCGCCAGACGGGAACAAAATTGTAGCAGCGTCGGATGTGGTTAAAATTGCATAAATCGTGGGACAAAAAAATGTCCCATGACATTTAGTGTGTAGGTGCCCCATTGGCCCTGCGCTCTCAGACCTATATGGACTTTTTCCTCTCTTGCTTTAAACGTTTTTTGAGCAAACGTAAAATGTACGATTGCCTCCTCAACTACGCACAAGGATAAAATTGTCTACAGATTATGTAGAAATTGAAAAGTGCATAGTAAATGACAATAAGTCAGGTTTAATGGACTAAATACAATACACAACGAACAAAATAGTGCATAGCTAAAGAGAAAATAGTACCTTTTTGGCACAAAAAAATGTTTGTAGCAAGAGATAAAAAGTCAATACGAGACTGAGAGTGTGAACGACCGAACTCACCGGCTTTGAATTCCACAGGCATGTCGCTCAGCCAATAGTCTGGTCGAATGCTCAGGACATTGTAGTCCCGATCGATTGGGACGTAGGAAGCCTTGTATCCTTGTATGCGAAGAAGTAGCATAGATTCTGTCCTGCGAAGTTTGAAGACCAATATGGCGGTAGGAAAATCCTCGTTTTGAGAGAACTCCTGGAACAGAATGACGAATGCAATGTGCAGGGCATCCAACTTGCTGATGGTTTTATTTGTGCATACCTATTCTCAATCAGGCTACAAACCCAACTGTCCACTAACATTTACACTCTAAGCACGTTACTGACTTTTTCCTCATTAATTACGTATTCGTATAAACATCAATAATACTAGTATTTCTAAGTAGGTATAACTAATTTCCTCTGTAAAATTGTGTACAAAACAAAATTCTCTGTACATTATTTAATATTTCCTAAGTAGTTCTTTAAAAAAGGAAAAGTACGTATTATGGTTGCACAAATTACTTGCATAAGTACTGACAAAATGAGCAAAAAGTCAATAACGTGCGTGTACAATTGACCGTGCGTGTACAAGCGTGTACAAGTGAACGCTTGGTGCCTTATAGCTCCATGCCAAACTACACTGCCGTTCAAAATTAGCGGCTCCTATTTTGAAAACGGCACAGTTTCTTTGTTTATCGACCTTGGACGCTGAGTCGACGGATGCCCCAACTGGTCTTCTTGAGCGAAGTATGCGGTCCGTGTGTCACTCCAATATCGATTCCGATCGAAGTCGACCTCTTTCGATTGAGCCCCGAAGGATTCGTAAGAGCACTAACCGCGTGAACAGTATGCAGACAGTCGGCACCTTTAGAATTACACTCTGCCTTAGCAACGAGGGCCAACAGCCCACTGGAGCCCTCCCCGGAAACGGTCAGGCAGCTGCAGGAGTCGTTGGAGCACATGAGGAAGCGCACGCCGTGGTAATTTTCCTTATGCTTCATCCGAGCCAGCACCGTGTCCCCGACGTTCATGATCAAAGTAGGCACTGCGGATGAACAGGACAAATCAATAACAGCAAGCAGTGTAAACAATTCCGTACACACTAAATGTCATGGGACTTTTTTTGGTGCCACGATTTATGCAATTTTACGCACATCCGACGCTGTTACAATTTTGTTCCGGCCTGGCGACACATTTCGTCCGACGCCTGCTGCAAATTGTACTTTCACTAGACAATTTGTCCCGCCAGGCGGACACAAAATTGCATCACCACCGGATGTGCTTAAAATTGTACTTTTGTACGGAAAATGTACAGTCCAACATTGGACTGTCTATGCGCTGTCCGCGGCGGGCAGCGCAGGGCAGATAGCCTCGCGGCGGACAGTGCTTCATGGACGAGTGGCCGCTCTAAAGCGTCCCGGCGCCCGCAGACCGGAGCGTAGGCAAGCCCGCATGCGCGGCTGTAGGCGTGTAGCCTGCAATCATTTTGTAGCGGGGTTTCTGGACCACCTGGTTCAGACAATATTACGAGCGCAAATCGGCCAGTTCTCGAAATGGTGGCCTTACACTCTAAATGTCATAGGACTTTTTTTGTCCCACGGTTTACGCAATTTTAAGCACATCCGACGCTGATACAATTTTGTTCCCGTCTGGTGACACATTTTGTCCAGCGCCAACTGCAACTTGTACTTTCACTAGACAATTTGTCCCGCCAGGCGGACACAAAATTGCATCACCACCGGATGTGCTTAAAATTGCATCATTCGTGGGACAAAAAAAGTCCCATGACATTTAGTGTGTAACATTGTTTCAGAAGCATAGATTCCCTTTTTACAAATTTTACATTTACGGCGTCATTTTGTTCGTTCAGAACTACACTGTGAGGTTGGATCCTTGTGCGGACCCCTCATCTCGAGTTTCGGGGCTGGTGCGGCTGGAGGCTGATTGTATAGCTTCGCTAAGAAAAATTAAAGTTTCAGATAAAGTTAAAGATTTAAGGGCCCAGCAACAACAGCGCACCCACCACTAGTGCAGGTGTCACTGTCTTCGTCACTCGCATCGTTGCAATCTCTGTTGAGGTCGCACCTGCGCCTGGCATCGATGCATCTGCCGTCTCGGCACTGCCACTGGTTGTCACGTCGGCAGCCGAAGCCTGGGCCTGTCAACCGAAGGTGATGACAAACAGTCATGTGCTGCTGCTCACAAAATGTCTAGGATTTTTAATTTTTTTGCCCGGTTTCCGTGCCCCACCCAAATTTCCGAAAAGGTCCCTTAAAAGTTCTTTGTAACCCCCGTTTCTCCCTAACCGGAAAATGTTTCCTTTAAGTTATGTGAAATGTTAGGGAAAAACTTTCGGCCTACGAAAAACTGTAAGGGGGCTACGGAAAATTTGGGGGGTTTCAAATTAACCAACTTTTAAAAAATTTTCCGTAACTTTTTCCCCCATGAAAAATGTCTATGGACCCTTTTAAATTTTTCTTTTAAAAACATTCAAAAATGCGGCCAAATCCCTTTTCAAAGGGGGGCCCTTAAATAACATTCAAAACAACCACGCTTTATAGGGGTCAAAAAATGCGTTTGTAAGGGTTTGAAATGTTGGAAGGGTTTAAATTTGGGCCAACATGCGTTTTAAGGGAACTTCGATCTTTGGTTGGTTTCAAATTTTTAAGGGACTTGCAAAATTTTTTAATGGCTTATAACAATTTTTTACCCGAATTGGGAATGTTCCAGTTGCCCAAAGAAAATGGTCCGTGAACATTCTGTGAGTGGGCTGTACCGAGTGGACCGATGCAGAATGCAGAGTAAGCTCACCTTGGATGGTGGTTAATGTGGCACATTCAGGTGATGCGGTGGCTGTCGGCAACGACGATGGCACTGAAAACACGACAGGTATAGGTTGAGCGATGAAGCGACTTGACGCATCACCACTAAAATTCGAAGGGTGAGACATCTGACCCATTTTCGGTGATACAAAAAGTGATCCACGAAGCGGAAGAAGGGGTTAAGTCGAGTTGAATCCGTGCACTTTTAAAAGGCCTGAACCTTGCAGGTGGGAGAACAGGGGGGAATGTCATCTAAAAATACATGCAGAGGATGGGACTTGTCTCACCACACTTATTTTTGGACCAAATTTTCGCTCACGTTTACTTGATAGACTGATAAGAGGTCACTGAATCAACTCGACTTAACCCCTTCTTCCGCTTCGTGGATCAAGTATGACCGAAGAACGGTCGTACACAAATGTATGACCGAAAAAGGGTCATACTTAAATGTATGACCAAAAAAAGGTCAGACATTAGCGAGACTGGCTATTGTTTAGCTTGGGGATATATCAGCCTTTACCTGTGATACACTATAAAGTATGACCGTTTTTCGGCCATACATCGAAGTATGACCTTTTTTCGGTCTTACATTTCAGGACTGGTGAAACAAAGGCATAAATCGTTAATGCCTTTGGGAAGGGCATTAAAATTTTGCTTGAAATTCCCATACCATTTACGCCCTTTCCAAGGGCGGGAAGGGCGTAAAAGAGTATTTAAGCCCTAAAGGGCGTAATTTTTATGCCTTTGTTTTACCAGTGAGTGTACCCTTTTTCGGCAGTACATTTCAGTAAGACCGTTAAAGGGGTCAAAAGTCTCACCTTTCTATTTTCAGTGACCGTAAATCCATTGGAAAGTTTTCTTGTGACTACAGTAACGCTCCGTTTTGAATGCCAAAATTTGGCCTCCTAGCTCGCTCCTAGCCCTGGACCTCCCTCTTAGATGAGAAAGACGAAGTCTGGCGTCCCAGGCCGCCGGAATTTTGGGATTCTGAGGTCAGTCCAGGGCCAGAAGGCCAAATATTGGCGTTCTAAACGGAATGGCTTTGGGGAGGCAAGGAAGAAACTTAACAATGGACCTTGTAGTGATTCTTTCTGCGTGCACTTTCTTCCTAACAACGTCCTTTCAACTCAATTCTCACCACTGAAGTCGACTCGCATGTCAGTGTACCACGCTATAGGCGAAACCCCGAAGCCATCGCGTTTTCGTTTCTCGCGCGGACGTAGGCCACTTTGTCCTGGTGGCAGGGACAGCCAGAGCTGGAGCTTGGTGTCGCGCCGCTCCACTACCGCTTCGATGACCCCCGATGAAAAGGTTGAAGACTCGATGGCGTACCCTGCCCCAGAAAAAACCCCAAATTTTTGGGACGAGGTTTTATCCCCCCGACTTTGGGCGAGGAAGTACCCTTTTGTCAAAATTTGGGGAAAAGAATTCCTCAACAAAAATTTTAGTCCTGATCATGACTTTCATCAGTGCATCCAATGGAAGTCTTACGAATAAATTCACATGGCGAAGGAAATGGCGCTAGCATAATACGAAGGCAGTTTTTCTTCGTACGAAGGTTGTTCCTCGTATCTTACAATGAAAAAAAAAAAGGGTTCGTTTTTTTAAGAAATGTGGCTTAGGACTAAGCTTGCGCCTCATTCACTGAAACATTGCTCAAAATTTCATTGAAAAGGTTTCAGAGTGTTGCTTTTGCAAGTAAAACCACTTGCGAGGCATACAGGACATAAAGCCCCGTCCCGTTGACCCCGAGGTCTGGGGCCCCGACCTGACCCCCAAACCCTGAGCCCGGTTGAGCCCCGACTTGAGCCTGGGGGTGTGCAAATTTGTTCGAAATCGAATCGAATCAAATGAATCTGTTAGTTCGATTCGATTCGCTCACGGACTGGCCGATTCGATACCGAAAGGTTCAAAAAAATTCGAAATCAACACGTTTCGTCTTCGAATCAATCGTCCTTGCCTGTCATTTGGATTTGCGCGCCCTGTGGAGTTTCTCATAAGGGTCGCTAACTTTCTTGTACCTAGCCCGCGTTTTGGCATTCCCCCTTTCCCCTCCCCTCTCCCCCCCCTTTACTAAACTGACAAAAAACCATCCCCAGTAGGCATTACGCCACATTTTAGAAAAGCATTTAAAAATTTTGGGAATATTCGGATTCGATTCGAAAATTTCGTGCAGATGTCGGATTCGATTCGATTCGGGGAAAAATTGCGGGATCGATTTGATTCGATTCGGGACATTTTGAGAGAGATTCGATTCGATTCGATTCGAAGACAAAATTCCGATTCGCACACCCCTACTTGAGCCCCGACCCAAGCCCCAATTTTCAGAGCCCGGATTGAGCCCCGACCTGAGCCCGTTTGAGCCCCATTTGAGCCCCCCTTGGCCCCCTTTGAGCCCCGCGACCTGAAATCACGCATTTTTGCATAATTTATTGCTATGGGGCTCAAGTGGGGCTTAAGTGGGGCTCAAATGGGGCTCAAACGGGGCTCAAACGGGGCTCAGGTCGGGGCTCAATCCGGGCTCTGAAAATTGGGGCTTGGGTCGGGGCTCAAGTCGGGGCTCAACCCGGGCTCAGGTTGGGGCTCAGGTCGGGGCTCAGACCATCGGGGCTCAAACGGGACGGGGCTCATGTCCTGTATGCCACTTGCGAGTACCTCGAGGCTTGATCTCAAGCTCCACTGTAATTCAAAGGGTGAGACATCTCACCAATTTTCGGCGATACGAAATGTATCACCGAAAAAAAGGTCGTACACGAATGTATCACCGAAAAAATGGTCGTACACGAGGTATCACTGGAAAAAAGGTGATAAAAGGGTGATACTTCTCTAGAAAAACAAGGGCCAATCTCGCTGATGTCTCACCTCTTTTTCGGTGATACATTTGTGTACGACCTTTTTTCCGGTGATACATTTGTGTACGAACTTTTTTTCGGTGATACATGCGTGTACGAACATTTTTTCGGTGATACATTTTAGTATCTTTCTTTTTGCGGTGATACAGTTACGTCTCACCCGTCAGAGAGTGAGATGTATCACTATTTGATTTTCAGTGTCTAGGCTTGTGATTACCTGCACACAAGTGCATGCTTGCCCCCCTAACTGCATGCTACCCATGCACTCTCAGAGCCATATTGACTTTTTGTTCATAGCAGCAGCAACATTTCCTAAGTAGCATATGAATTTTTTTACGCAACAATAATACTTAGAAATTTGTTCATATGCCACGAATAAAAAGTCCATGGTATATGTACAATTCCATAGACAATATTGTTAGTAAGGGAGAGTGGGGTAATTCCGGACGCTTTTTTTCTTTTTGGTCTTTGAGCTTGAATATGCTTCTTGGGTTAAATGTTATGACAGGAGAGTAAAGTATGGACCTTTACCTTCAAAATGGTATACATGAAAGCCAAATCTCAGCAACTGTTAGGGAGATATAGGCGCCTAAGAAAAACCCTGCACGTGTCCGGAATTGCCCCAGGCTGGGGTAATTCCGGACGACCTATGGGGCAATGCCGGACGACCTTAAAATTTGACACTACTCGAGCTTACTTTCGCTCGTTTTGATGTGAGGCATGCTTTTGGAAGGAGTTCAAGGACATTTGCTGCGAACTGAAGTGTTTGATTATTACTTAAAGCATATTATAAGGAATAATTTCTATCAAAACCCCTAAATTGACAACATTGTCTTGAGTTAAGCTCTTAAACATAGCTGCAATGCTATTTTTCGTTCTTTCTTTATCCTTCTTAACGGTGGGGATGCATGTCCACAATTTTGAACCCACTACCTCAACATTATGCGGGAAATTGAAGAAAATAACCCTTATTGTCCGGATTTACCCCACAGGTAGTGAAAACCTTTGATGTTCAACTGTAAGAAAACGGCGAGCCATACAAGCACTCCCGAAACGCCAAAGTAAAGTCCAATGACCATATAATATGATAAAATTTTAGTCATGGGACTGAACTTGACGGTAAGGTACGATAAGTACATGGAAATACGAGGGAAAGATGCAGCTTTTGCCTATTTTTGATGGTACTCAAATTTCGTGAAGCGACCACAGGCAAACGGTTTGACCTCCTACTTTGGCGATTTGGAATTCTCCTTTTAAACTGATTATCTTCCTCTGTTAGGCGGGCTTTTGAGTTATCTTCACTCAAACCCAGTGAAAATCGAAGTGTCCGGAATTACCCCGTGTCCGGAATTACCCCACTTTCCCTTACATTACTAACAAATTTGTAGATAAAATTGTTGATAAATTTGTTGATAAAAATTTACCAGAATAACCACTGACAAAACTTTTGTCGTTACTAAACGACACTTTTAATGCTAATTTTTTCAGCGACAACATTTATTTTGGTACGGATAGCTTGTTGGACCACTTGTTAGTCAGCGACAAGTATTGCAAGTCCATAAAAATATATGTAATGTCTGCGACAAATATTGATCATGTACATAGAATTTTATTTGTATGTACTGACTTTATTTATTAGTTACTACTGACTCCGTTTCTTTCTTACTATTGACAAAATCTCTTAGTTGGCACTAACAAATTAGTCCCAGAAGGCCTCCATACTTCTTTTAAATAACTAGTGACAGATTTGTTAGTAAGGCTAACATACAAAATGTCAATATGTTACACATAGATTTTTATCAGTGAGATACCTAAAAAATTGTTCATAAATTACATAGAAATAATTTTTAAATAAAAGTACAGACAAAAATGTCAGTATGGCTCTGAGAGTGTGTGCTCTGTAAACTTGGCACTTGCCAAGCATGCAATGGTCCGTGTGAACTAGCCAGGCACTTGTCAGAAAATTGGAACCAATTATTCAAGCTTGCTGTACTGTAAGCATGTACCTGCAAGCACACACTTTTAGATGTCTTACGCAGTTGAGCACAATTATCGTAACAAAAACTGTAACGCAAGAACGCAAACGGGTTTCTGAATTGAAAATTAAAAATGGAATCTACGTTGATTCTACGTTACACTCATGAAGGAAAAGGGCCAGGACTCAAGCGAGTACCTACCGTGTGGTGCTTGCGGCACCTGAGGCCGTGCTGGTCACAGTTTTCCCAAGCAATGTAGTACAGTGCCCCGTCAGGCGCGGACCCAAACGCCTCGATTTTGCTGCAGACAGTGTCCTCGTTGCAGAGAAGGAACATCACCCCGCTGTACACGGCTTGATAGTGAAGGCGAAAAGACACGGTGTGCCCGACGGACATAACAACCGTTGGAACTGAAAATGATGGCACAAACAAATTCCTCACTGCTCATCCAAGTGTGAGACACGGTTTGACCCACCCTTGCTGCCTAGTGTTCCCTGAGGTTTACAGTGGTTCAATGCCACAGGACCCACGCTTGCAGTGTAAGGCAAACCGTGTCTCACACTAGCAACACTGCAAAGCCGGTGGTAAGTTTGCTTGCCACAGATTTGGCAAGCCGTTTTGAATGCCAAAAATTGGCAAGCTTGGCCTAGAAATACCACCCAGCTTGCCAAAATCTGGCAAGCTTATGAAGATTTCCGACCAAAGCTTGCCAAATTTTGGCATTCAAAACGGCTTCTCTACAAATCAAAGAGTGTACATGGTACGCTCTAACTGGAGCATGCCTGCAAGCACGCTCTAGCTAGCGCATGCCTGCCAAGCATGCACTAACTAGTGCATACATGCCAGGTACACGCTAACTGAAGCATACATTTACTGCATAAGGGATAGGGAGTTTTCTGCATCAGGAAGCGTGTACATGGCATGTATGCACTAGTTAGTGCATGCTTGGCAGGCATGCGCTAGCTAGAGCGTGCTTGCAGGCATGCTCCAGTTAGAGCATACCAGGGGGCGGCAACGGCCTAGGAAGCGCGTGAAGCCATGCGCGAGTAAGGTGCAGGGGTTACTTATTTTGCTTCGATTGTAAGATCTAGCCCGTTGATTGCAAAACGCTTTGCACAGATCAAAAGAGCACGAAATTTGGGGTGCATTAGGCCTAGTAGACTGCCCGATACTTCCAATGCAACCGAACACAAGGGCGAAATCATTTACATCAACATGGCGCATTCGAGTTTTTTCCTCAATTTTATGATTTTTGTGTTTTTTTGGTGTTTTTACTGCACCTTAATATTAGATACGGGGGGAGTTTCGAGAAAAGCAATTAGCCTTATGCACCCTAAATTTCAAGCCCTTTCCATCGGTGCAAAGCGTTTTGAAAAACACAGCCTAGTTTTCATAATCTCGAACAAGTGCGCAACCTCTGCACTGACGGCGCGAGCATCGCTTCACGCTCTCCCTAGGCCGTTGCCACCCCCTGAGCATACTATGTACACTCTTTGATTTGTAGAGTTGCCAAGCAAACTTACCACTGGCTTTGCAGTGAACGTGTGAGGCATCGCTGTCTCACACGTGCAAACCTGCGACAAATGTGGCTCACACTTGTAAGCAAAAAACACTTATAAGTGTGAGACTTCTCAACTTGGATTGCCAGTGCATTTCGTTCACGTTGTCCAAGGTAGGTTTTAGTGAAAATATTCCTTTCTTCATAACGGGTCCCACCGTGTTTTTGTCGTAGAAATATTAAGTTTTGGGCAATGGAAAAGGAAGCAATGCCCTCGTAAATTTTCCGTATGAGTTTACGCCTTGGAACTAAAACGTTTAAGCCGATACGAGCGAAAATAACTCTTGAAAGCGCTGTGAACCAACTACTCTCACAATGTTCCATCCACGACGCTATTATTATACGGCATTCTCAATGTACCTCCGTAGCAAGTTTCATCGGCTTCGTCGCTGTTGTCCTCGCAGTCCGGAGCTCCATCGCACCTATTGTTCCCATAGGTGCAATCACCACTTTTGCACTGCCACGAATACGTTTCATTACACGTACGTCCTGAAATGAAACAACACACTAAATGTTAATGTAGAATTTTGTACGTGCCACTTGCACGATTTTGTGCATGCCGCGGGGAATTTGCATAATATTATGCGTGAAAATGCATATATTTATGCAAATTCACGCACGATTTTATGCACGACGGCACACAAGTTTAAAATTATGCATCACCACGTACAAAATTTTACATAAATATTTAGTGTGAATGAAAAGACAAAAGTACATCGTACGGTTTTAGGGTAAAGTGCCGAACATGGATCGGGGTACCAAACATGGATCATTTCTGTTTGGGGGTCTATAACTAAAGACCAGGTGACCAGATTCTAAATTTCTGTCTTTCCTTGCTTAGACTGACCCTTTGACTGTTCGATGTGAAGCTGACAAGTTTGTAACTGCGTCTCTCTACTCTGCAGGGTTGCGTTTAGAAAGACACCTAAAACAGGCCCCCGAAAATCGATGGAAAAATGACGTTCAAAAAGGTGATTTTTGCACCCCTGATTCTGGGCCAAGCAATCACCGCAGTCACTTCAAAATTTTTCATCGTGCACTTTGGACAGACTAGTTTGATATTCTGGGACTACTGAATGCATACCTTGCTTTGTGTCCGTACGCTGGTGGGGTGATCCATGATTGGACCACCCTAACCTAACCTTAGCAAAAATAGCCATATTTTCTTGTCCTCACAACTTCCAAAGTATTCGAGTTAGAGGTACCATTTTTGGTAGCAATATGACCAGTAAGGTAAACATCTATATAAGATTCAAAAATAGTAGTCAACCCATACTTAATTTCGATCTAGAGAAGATTATTTAAAAAGTGATCCATGTTTGGTAACCTTACCCATAGATGAGTGCTAACTTTTGCTCTAATCACTGTGGCAAAAAGCTGCGGAAAATTACGTCAACAGCTTGTGGTAATTCTCCGTAGCCCCCTTGTCAATATTCTCCTAGGACCCTACAGTATTCTCCTTTGGACCGTACCGTCTTCTCCGAAGGGGGACCACAAAGAACCCTTACGGAAGGTCCGCTCCTCTTCCGTGCCCCGTTTTCCGTAAGTTTTCCCTGCCAAACCACGGATTTTTTCTTTTTTGCAGTGTACCTGGCCACGGCCCCGGTGGAGTGGGAATGCGAGTCGGATCGGCATTCTGTCCCGATCCGTCCGTTCCAGGTGAAATCGCAGTCACAGTCACTGGAGATTCCGAGGATCCTGCTACCTGCGTCGTGGGGAGTGTTGTAGTTCCAGTAACAGGAGAATCGGATGGGGATATCGCTAAAGTGACGAGGGCCGTGCAGATACCAATAGTCGTCACACCAGCTATCCACCAAGCGTACTTCTTCCCTGAGCACCAATCAGAAATCCTCATTAAATACCAATACTGATATTTCTAATGCGATAAGTTTCATTCAGCAAGCAGGGACAAAAGGGCTAAATGCTTTACGTTTTTCAGACTTGGACTGGTTTTGTCCGTTAAATCCTTGGCCAAGGCGGGCGGTTCTCGTCAGACACGACAAAGTTTTTACTCTGTAAAAGGCTATGCCATGAGACACAGTGCAAGACGAATACATTCAAGGTATTACCTTGCTCTCTATTTTCAATCTAAGAACGTAACAACGGTTCTGGGGTCAGGACGGAAAAGAACCAAACACCTTAGGGGTGGGGAAAAATCGCACACCCTATTTTTAGCCTGGTTTACCTAATTTTGAGATCAACTATTGCAGTTACGCGTTAGTGTAGGGTACCAATACTCAGTAGAGTTTTTTTCCGAGCGTCAGTGTGTGACAGTTCTGTCTGAAAAAGGGGTGTGCGATTTTTCCTCGCCCCTCACTGTGAAAACCTTGCTATTTTAAGCCTTACAAAGAAAAGGAGCTGCTAATTTTGAGCATACATAAGCTTACCAAGAAAATACGAAGTACTTCGTAATTTACGAACTATATCTTCGTAAAACAAAGTAAATTAGTTTGTACTATATGCTCAAAATACTTCGTGAGGTTTTAAGCGTGCTGCAGTGTTTGAATCCCCGTAACTACGAAGAAAATAAAGGCATTGTAGAGTTGCTTCGTATAAGAAATGGTTCGTATTACGAAGGGTTTTGCTTCATTATACGAAGCATTTCTTCGTAGATTTGACGATGCCTTCATTTTCTTCGTACGAAGCCGTTCTTCATGGAGTTTTTACTGTGGACCTGACCCTCGAGGGGTGAATCACTAGTATACACATGTGTACAAATTTGCCCCTACTTAGTGTACTCACAAGTTTAAAAAGGGTGAAATTCTCTAGTTTTTCGACCGATTTGACGTTGAGTGCCGTTAAAAACACTAAATAAAGCCTTAAAACGTTTTAAATTGTGAAATTTATGAGTAAACCAAGGTGTACTCACCCGTACTCATGTACTCATGTGAACACCAGAACGCTGAGTGATTCACCCCTCGCTGACCCTAATGTTCTGTTTGCTGGCGACCAAACGAAAATATTCTTTGAAACTTACATTTTATTTGTTTCTGCACTGAACAAGGGACGTTCGTTTTGGGCGACGGCTCTTGGTTCGGAGCCACGCTTTCTGAGCGCCCCGAAGTGTCCGGGGCGTTTGCCAGCGCATTGAGGACAGCCGACAGAATGGGCTCGTTTCGTTGCCCCGCCGCGAGAGCGCTGCTGGCCGTGTCGGACGAGACGACGAACTTTATATTCGTCGGGCCGATGAAGACGTGGTCGCAGTGCCTCGCCGATATATTGCCATATATCTGAAGAGATACAATAAATGCGATATAAAATGACAGAAAGTGCAGCACTGCAAGAAACAGTGTGAATAGTACAACAGAAGTACAAGAACTGTACAATTAAAGTGTACAACAGGGATGGTAGAAAGTACAACGAGAATTGTGCAAACCACGAGGCGTGGACTGCACAACAGTCGTCCCACGCCGGTTCCATTGTACACTGACAAAAATTTTGTCGTAACTTAGCGACACATTTGTCGCTAATTTTTTTAGCGACAAGATTTGTTGTGGAACGAATAGCTTGTTAAACCAAACTCGTACTGGAACTAAAGGATAATTTCACAACGACTAACTTGTAATAACACTAATGTAGACTGCTAATGCAGTCTACTTTCAAATACAAGTCGTTGACCAACAACAAATGTTGTTGGTCAACGACAAGTGTTGTAAGTCGAAAAAGATTTTGTAATGTCTGGGACAAGTATTCATGAAGTACTTTTGTCGCTAAATTTATTTTGCCTAGTTCTTTTTTTAATAATAGTAATGTCGCTATGACTAAAGAAAACCAATAGATGATTATTCATAATTTGCTTTAATTGAGCAGATAATTGCAAAAGATTTTGTTTCCATACAAATAGTATCGTTAAGGGTGATAACAAGAATTTTGTTCTTCAACAACAAATTGTCGCTTACAAGATTCAACGACATTTCTTTCGCTTTGGTTCATGATAAAATTCTTTGTTTTGGAACGACTAAATTTTCACTCATCTGATTGTTTCTATACAACCATTTTTTTAAACAGTGTACTTTGTTTGCACAACAATTATTGTACTTTGAAGGCACAATAAATTTCTGATAAAAATTTGCCAGGAATTTGTGCACTTTTGTTGTGTTTTTTTTTTCTTGCAGTGAGGGATCTGCGCCAGCTACCAAACTCTTTACTTGTCGACTTGCAAATATAAATCCTAATACTTTTTGGGAAGTATAGTGCAAACGTATCATGAGGATGGCAGCTGCAGAACATTACCACAAGTATCGTCACCATCGACGGTCCAAATACAGTTAGATGGCACTCTCATCCTGGCACATCACGTTGAAACGAATGTGACAAAATATCACGTTCCTTTGAGCATGATTCCGAATTCGTTTCGATGTGAATCAGCCATAAATTAGCTTTATTCACGTTGCAAAGAATGTGAAACTGTGCTCAAAGTATCGAGGCATTTTGTCACATTCCTTGTTAACGTTTGTCACGTTCTTGGAATGAGAGTGGGGTCGGTTGTGGTTTGAG
The DNA here is from genome assembly GCF_012932325.1 of Thrips palmi. NCBI lineage: Eukaryota > Metazoa > Arthropoda > Insecta > Thysanoptera > Thripidae > Thrips > Thrips palmi. The sequence continues at coordinate 746,356 of NW_023144621.1, read as the reverse complement.
CAAATGCTTACACTCTCAGTCCAGGAACGTGACATCACGTTGAAACAAACGTGACAGTCACATTCGTTTGGGTGTGCATTGGACAAAAATCAGCTTTTTCACATTCAAACGAACGTGGCACAATGCTCAAACGAACGTGACATTTTGTCACGTTCGTTTCAACGTGATGTCACGTTCCTGGAATGAGAGTATACAATCGGTTCGCTTACCATAGCCAAAAACGGTTAATATATATGCCAGTTCGATCTGTTGAATAGTAACAGTTTGGCTAAGAAATCACTCCCTTTAACTCCCGTCGATTGTGGTGACCGTTCCGACTCAGTTTTGCTGTTGCCGTCCCCTTTATCGAACAGCAATGCTGAATCTTATAGATCACAAGAAATAACATTCAAAGTCACTCTGTCAAAGCAAGTGCGGAGAACTCCACACTCCCTGATGGGGGCTATTTCTTCACACTTGGCGTGGCGAGTTTGTTTGCAGTCACAAGTGCACAGTAGCTCACAGAGCCATTGGCATATTGCTAACGTGGACGTGGAGAACTCCACACTTGAAGTGTGGAGGACTGAAAATTCCATTACTCCACATTTGAAGTGTCGAGTTACCAGCTCCACACACTCTTAAAAGCCTGCGAAGCAGTGTTGCTTCACAACTACGAAAAAGATGAAGTCATTGTATAATTGCTTTCGTATTATGTAGAAATGCTTCGTATGACGAAGGATTTTGCTTCAGAATATGAAGCATTTCTTCACAGGTTTTACAATGCCTGCGTATTACGTATTCGTATTACGAAGCGATTCTTCGTAGGGTTTTTACTGTGCACTTGCACTACAAACCTTACTGTCTACTAAGTACACACTTACAAACGCAAGCTTGCAAGGACACACTTACTGTGCATTCGCTCAAACCTGAGCCAGCGGCGACCAAAGGAAAAGTTAAACAGCCGAACCCCACCGGGGGCCTCTTTGTCCGAGTGCTGTTCCGGTGCGTTATAAGGGTTCGACCCTTTGTTTCGCTCGTTGTTTGGAAGCTGTTTGCCATCATGATGGCACCAAGAAAAGGCCTGCATAGCAAAGGGTCGCCGCTGGCTCAGGTTTGAGCGAATGTACAGTACAAACGCATGCTTGGCCAAGTACACACTTACAAATGCATGCTTGCCAAGTACACACTTACAAACGCCTATGCTTAGCATGGAGTTAAACGGCGCATCAAGTATACTTGGCAAGCGTGCATTTGTATGTACTTCGCAAGCGTGCATTTGTATGTACTTCGCAAGCGTGCATTTGTATGTACTTGGCAAGCATGCATTTATATGTACTTGGCAAGCGTGCATTTGTATGTACTTGGCAAGCATGCATTTGTAAGTGTGTGCTTGCAAGCATGCATTTGTAAGTGTGTACTTTGTAGACAGCTTAGGTTTGTAGTGTGATTTCACGGCGAAGCCTTGCCTTCAATGCGAGACGTTACCTCCCGACCCGTGGCGCCCCTGTCGCGGAGCTGTGCGCCCGCGCCACTCGTTGCCGCGCTGCTGGTGCTGTCGCTGCTGCAGGTGCTGATGGAGTCGAAACTCACGCCCTGGGTGTCAAAGCTGCAGATCGAGTCGTTGCGGCGCGCTAACGCGCTGAGCGGCGTGGCCATCACGAAAGCATCGAGTCAGCGGCAGACTGAAGGTTACAATACAAGACAGAAAACATAATCTTCATGAAGTGCGAGGCAAAATTTCTTAAGTACGAACCATGTTAGCATTTTCCTTGTGGGAAACAAAGTACACTCTCCGACACTCTACGGACATTTTTTTCAGTAAACCTACAGTTTAATTATTTTTTCTGCAATTGTAGTCCTTTTGATTGTAAAGTACAGAAAAAATAATCAGCAACCTTACAGAAAAGTGGTCTGTTGATAATATTATCTGCAACTACAGTTATGATCAAGCTTAAAAAATTACTGTGCATTCTAGTAAAAAGATCTATAATGTGGGAACAAATGTTCTCTACATACCGATAATATACACAAGAATTAACAGAAAAGATTTAGTGAGTCAGAATAATTTTTGAATGTTTCCGCAAAGTCCAACTCAACCATCTTTTAAAGCCGCTGACATGGAGTCCTTTCTGACTGTCGAAGCTAAGATGTTTTGTAGATCATTTTGACTAAGCGCATTACCATCCAATCAGCTTTGTTTGAACGAGAAAAATTTCACTGAACATCATTTACTGAAGATCACAAAGTAGCCATCGACAAATTGTTTATGAGCACAAACTTTATCTCCTACATTTGCAGAAAATAAATTCTTTGATTATAAACAAATTTGTCATCATATTTCTACTGACATTGTAAATTTTCTGTAAGTAAGTAAAAGATTGTCTATAATTACCAAATTTGTCACCGCTAATTTATCTGTATCTCATGTAAAATTTATTCGATATGTTATTGAAAATATTTACTATATCATAGTAACGCTCTAAAATCAGTAAGCCGTAGAGTAAGTTTTCTACAATATAGAAAAAATAATCAGTGAAGGTCTGAGAGTGTAAGACCTTCGTAATACGAACAAAAACTACCTTCGTATAATGCTTGCGCCATTTCTTTCGCATTATGGGACATTTCTTCGTAAGACATGGGGTTTGCAGAGGAGTTACCTTTGCGCCTGACTCCAGTGGCTTCACACTTTAAACGATGATGATGCCTATTAAGACAAAAGGCCCCTTTCATCGTGGGGAACACACTTCACCACACAGCCGCGCTACACACACTGCACAGATTGGGTGCGGTTTCTCTGCTCTCCCCCCCCCTCTCTCTCTCTCGGAAATACGTGGTGGGGCGAAACTTGATAAGGGGCTTGGCTATCTCCGTTTGCCGTCATACAGTGACACGAGTTCTGCACCCATGAGGAAAACTGAACACTCATTTCAAGTACGTGACATCACGTTGAAACGAACGTGAGAAGAAAATGTCACGTCCGTTCGAGCATTGCGTCACATTCGTTTGGATGTGAATCGGCCAAAAAATAGCTTGTTCACATTCAAACGAATGTGACACAATGCTCAAGCGAAACGTGACATTTTGACACGTACGTTTCAACGTGATGTCACGTATACGTGACTCTCAGACTGTTATTGACATTTTGTCCTTTGTTAAAGAGTATTTTACACAGCAATAAAAAGTACTATTTCCTCAATTATTATGTAGGATTTTCTTCATTATATTGACATAAAGTCAATTTGCTATTGACAAAGAGTCAATACGCAATTGACTTAACAAAAAGTCAATATTAAATGACAATTTAGTCTTTATAGTGAACAATATTGTACATGGTTACAAAGGAAATACTACATATTATTGCTGCTTAAAAAACTACGTAAGCAAAGGACAAAATGTCAATAATGGAGAGAAAAAAGACAATACGAGTCTGAAAGTGCACTTTGAATGAGAGTGAAGCAACAGCAGTTTGTCGTCACGTCGGCGATTCAGAAGATCGGTTTGTCGCTGTCTCTCTCGCACCCTTGCGGAGAGCCCCATGAGTGCGAGAGAGAAAGAGCGACGCGAAACGACTCTTCTGAGTCGCTCGGCTGTCATGCAAAGTGTGAATAGTGCGCTGGCTGAGTTTCAAATTCGTCTGTATGCTCATAGGCGCTTGCGCTGCAAATCCAACAGCAGGCTTCGTACACACTTAGCGTACTCTACAAACTCAAGTGTGTACATGGTACACTCCACCTGGAGCCAACATGCATGTATACACTCCAATCTGGAGCATACCTGGCACGACGCACACTTGCCCAGTAGCCTACACGCCAACCTGGAGTGAAAGCACCAGGTATGCTCCTGGTTGGAGTGTACATGCATGTTGGCTTCAGGTGGAGTGTACTATGTGCACACTTGAGTTTGTAGAGTATGCGCTTGAGTATGCGTGTCATGCACAGTGGGCCAGAAGACCGCTGGAGGCGGCGAAAACTCTAGACGCGTTTTAAGCTCCAGAGTCGCTTACGAGGAGTCGAACCGAACGTGTGACCCCACGAGTTCATTGGTGGGGTCACAGGTTCGGTTCGAGTCCCATTCAGCGACTTTGGAGCTTGTTAAAAAAACAAGTTTGTTTTTTAACAACTTTTCAACAACTTTTTTAACAGTGCACAATCGATTGCCAAGGGCTTGCCAAAATGTACGTGTCACTCGCTTGTCCATAAGAGAATGCCCTTTTCTTTTATCAGCAGGCATGTAGTGAGTGAAAAGCGGTTGCGAGGGAAAAAAACATGACTGAAATGAGTCTGAACCAATGAAGTCTTTCAATTTTACTTCAGAATCTCAATGGACAAAAATAGACAACACAGGTGATAGACGTTTAGTCCTTAGTGACTAAACAGAACGCCTGTAGGCATATAAAATATCAACTCCTGGAAGCAGAGGTCCTAAAGCATCTATATCCTCAAATCCATAGTTTATCAATCTTTTCAAGGCTTTAAATTGATAGCCAGCTTGGACCAGATCTTGAAGAACGCGAAAGTTTTCGGTAAGACTTATTTCTTCAAGAGTAGCGCAGTGCATTTTAAGTACCGTGACTAACCAATTTGGTGGGAGCGTCCAAGAATAAGTATAATCGTGGTCTTCAAATACCTTGAGCTGTCCAAAAAACCCAGGAGATTGCACAGGAGGTTTATCGTCACAATGGGAACCTCCGTCGTAAACTTCCAGTTTCTTCAATCTTGGCAGGCTGATCAGTGTGTTCATCAACGCATTGCTGGGAGAGGTGACTAGAATTTCTTCAAGACGTTCACCAATACTTTGGATGAACGAAGTCATCCAATCTGTTTCTTCATCAGTATTATGGCAAAATAAGTCGTTGATCCGCAACACCTGCAATCGAAGAAAGACGAAGTTACCACACAGTAAATTCAAATGGCAGAATCCGTAACGGTTCGGCCCAGAAACCGCCAGTAAATGATTCTGAATTTGGTAGTCACAGAAACTGGCATGGGCTAACATAAACTGACAAAGGCTCCACAGAAACTGGGATGGGCTCACAGAAACTGCTAAGGGGTTGCGGTCTCGCTGGCCAACCTAACCTCACTGTGTCTCTGGATGCTTTTGTTGTTTTGGACATTATTCACATATTTTGATGAGTGTGCATACTTTTTCTTGCTTTGACAAGTCTATAAATTAATATTTTCCTTACGCGGTACATCTACACTCTTTATTTCCAATAATATAACATCTCAAAGTCGCGAGGTGGAGGGAATCGCAATTGACGATTACGGTGCAGTCTTGTCCGGATTCCGTGGCGAGTGCACGGATTCCGTCGCCTGTGTGCACAATGGGTTTGCCGTCGGCGGTTTTGGTGCAAAACCGCCCCGGATCTATTTACCTGTCGGTTTCTGCGATTTGGGGCTCTCAGACCACTACAGATTCTGCCATTTCAATTTACTGTGCAAGTATATTGACTTCGGGCGAGATTTCATTTCTATACTACACAGCGAAATTCAGTCGAAATAGAACCGCGCTGGCACGACGAGGCACTGCTAGGCCTACGGCTTGGAGTTCGACCTCTCCTTAGAAAACCATCCAAGTTCGCCGGGGCGCCAGGAAACTATTGTAGCTCGCCCGGGCGCTGGGAAACTATCTTACCTTGATAGGATTTGTGTAAGACTTCAGAAAGTCTCCCAGCGACCGGGAGTTAGGATAGTTTTCTTGCGCCCCAGCGAGTTTGGTATGGTCTCCTAGCGCCCGGGCGAGTGAGTAATGTTGGTTACCTAGGAGCGGTCGAGCACTCTAAATGTCTTACAATGAAATTTGACCTATGTTATTCGTATGTTACAGTAAATTCGGCGCAAGCATATTACGAAGCAATATTCCTTCGTAATACGAATCTTTTTAGCTTTTTCATTGTAAGATACTAAGAAAAACCTTCGTAATACGAAGAAAAACCACCTTCGTATTATGCTTGCGCCATTTCCTTCGTAATATGGGAAATTTCTTCGTAAGACATTTAGAGTGAGTTCGACGCATCCTAATAGAAAAATCCTAACTTTCGGAGCAGATCAAAGACAATCCTGTCAGTGCAGAGGTACCTAAAAGTGTTCACGAAGTATCTTTAGTGCAAATTCAGAGAATTTCGATATATCTGAAATACAATGTTCACTTAATTAAATAAGGATGAATCTTTGTAACAAGCCCTTCGGGAAGTAATTTTATGAAGCATGTTGGCGTCACGGACTTTGAGAAAACACCGCTTTTCATGTGATGTTCAGTTAGGATAGTTCTAAATTGACACGAAAAGTTAGGATTTTCTTGGATCTACCCTGGCAGTTAGGATTATTCTATTAGGACGCGTCGAGTTGAGGACGTCTAACTTGACAAGAAATGTTTCACCGTAGCATAAAGGCTGTCAACCCGAGGAAATGATTTAAAAAGTGTCGTCGGAGGGGAGGCCTAATCTCAATCACCCCAAAATTTGATGCACATTTTCACCTAAAGAATTTTTCTTTTAAGGGGTTGCGACCCTGAAGCCTCCAAAACAAGAGGCAACGCGCCTCCGAGATGTCCAGTTGCACATCGACCATGGAGAATAGACTGCAAAGGAAGGTATTAGTAGAAATAAAAATGTGCCATCTACCACCGGCCTGAAATTGATACCCTCCGAACGGACCAAATCCTCAAATGCACCTGGAACTTGGAGCCTTTCCACTTTGTCTATTTATTGGCGCATACGTTATGCAACCAAACGAACCTAACCAAACATTTTGTGCTCATAAGTACCTGGATCAGGACGCTAAGTGATTCAAAGCAAGTCGTGAGTAGACCGAGTACGGGCCAAGCAGTGATTTGCGCGGTGCTTGCGCAAGTTGCGCACATTCGTGATTCACACTTCAATGTGCCCAAGTGCCCTTATTATTATTATTATTATTATTATTATTATTATTATTATTATTATTATTATTATTATTATTATTATTATTATTGTAGTTGAAACTTACCACTGTCTTGGTTTCAAGAAGTGCTTGCTTTAATTTTTGGCTCTTTAGGGCACCATTAAAGGACACAACACCAAGACATGGCGCACGACGTAGGACTTTGATACAGTCACGAATGTCACCAATTATCCAGTCGTCGTCTTCCGACTCTTCATACCCTTCGACTGCAAGCACAGCATCACGCCATAGACAAGGGTCGGTTACAATCTTTCTCCAGGAATGGTTAAGTTCCCACAGCCGCACTAGATCGTAGATGGGCAGGAATGAACAGATGTGGAGGACCAATTCCTGGGGCAAAACTTCCATTGGGTCCATCCTTGCGGTTAAGGGATCCTGCGATCAAAGAACACGTTATATCATCGACATCGCTCTCATTCCAGGAACGTGACATCACGTTGAAACGAACGTGACAACATGTCATGTTCGTTTGAGCGTCGTGTCACATTTGATTGGATGTGAATGGGCCAAAAATTAGCTTGTTCACGTTCAAACGAACGTGACACAATGCTCAAACGAACGTGACATTATGTCACGTTTTTTTCAACGTGATGTCACGTTCCTGGAATGAGAGTGATGTATTATGCACTGCGCACAAAACATGTATTTTGTCCTTAAATATTCACATATTCGGGCATACGGACGCTATGTACAGGTTAGGGGAAGTATTTATAGAATTGTAACTTATTGATGAACAAAAAGTCCAAGGGTATTTAAAGTCTCAACCAGTGAGAATTGCTTGTAGGGGTAGGTTGGGTAAGGAAAGTGCACATCGACCCGTCCTAAGAAAACCATCCTTACTCGCCTGGGCGCTAGGAGACAATCCTAACTCGCTGGGGCACTGGGAAACTATCTTAACTAGCACAGCGATAAAATGCGGCCAGCGCAACCGGCAAAGATTCTTTCACCACAACGGCCAGAGAGAGCGCTAGCGAACTTCTATGAGTGCAATTCGAACGCTGACATATTGAGGGACAGACTAGTTCCACTTTTGTATTGACACGACGCCCCTCTGATGTGTGGCAATGGTCTAAACTTCCTTCCGCTCCCTGTCAAGATTAACCTCAAACGAGTTACACTGCAGGAAATAACCACAACAAAAGTACACAAATTTCTGGCAAATTTTTTATCAGGTTTTTATTGTACTTTCAAAGTACAACAATTGTTGTACAAAGTACAATGGAACCGGCATGACGAGTGCTGGGCAGTGCAGGCCTCGTTGTGGTTTGTACAATTCTCGTTGTACTTTCTACAATCCCTGTTGTACTTTTATTGTACAGTTTTTGTTGTACATTTGTTGTACTATTCACACTTTTTCTTGCAGTGTAGGATAGTCTCCCGGCTTCCGCGCGAGTTAGGATGGTCTCCCAGCGCCCCAGCGAGTTAGGATGGTCTCCTAGCGCCCAGGCGAGTAAGGATGGTTTTCTTACGAGGGGTCGACATGAGGCTCGGGTAAGAAAAGAACACCTGCTTTATCTACGAACCGAAACTACACTGCACCATCAGGTTAGTGGTTTTAGAAAGATTGGTCATCCCGCTGACAAAAGATAAATTTAGCCCAGTTCTACATTTAATATTTAGAATCAAACTGCACGTTTGAAATAACATTAAAAATGACAATGAAAATCTTTTTTTTTTTAAATGTTTGTACTTTGAAGTACAGCTTCCTGCAGAATCAGCCGACAGTGCAATGAATGGTACCACTTTATAGCTTAGACCATCATCTTTGAAAAAACAGTGCCGTTCGATGCTCCTAGGCTTGAAAACAATTTTTAAAAGTGTAAAAATGAAACGGGGAAGAGAAGTAAAGGCATTGGGGAAGAAGATAACACCCTCTAAGAAACTAAAAGCGGGATGAAAATTGAATTGATCACGGAAATAGATTTGATTCGGCGAGACAAGCAAAAAATGTCAACACAAGTTATAGAAAAAGACTCGAAATAAACAAGTTATTGGGCATTTTCGTGAAAAGGGGAAGAAACGTACAAAAATGCTGTACCCACTTATCTCTGACGAGAGGCTTGTTGGACCTTTTGTAATGAGTCCATGTAGAATCAGAACCAATTGACCGATTTTGACGAAACTTTAACTAATGGCAAGTGAAAGCTCTCTCCTTTAGGGGTTAACCTGTATTGAGCCAAGATTGGTGGTCTTCTGGTTCGAAATCGCAATTCTTTTCGTTGTGCTTTTCTTTCCTGGGCTTACTTTTCTTACCCTTTTCGAGAAGTACCGAAATCACATACATTTTGGCATGTTGTACGTAATGTGGGGAACTACAATCAATGAACAGTGATCCATCTCATCAGGAAGGCATTGGATTATAAGTTCACGAGAAGAGAATAGTTGAATCCTCATTTGGAACTTCTGTACAGTGCAAAGTACGCGGTTTTGTACTTTTCTTACCCAACCTACCCCTACAGAACTTACCTAGACTGCTGATAAGAGCCCGAAGATTCGCACCAAGGTAGTACGCTAAGTGCGAGTAACGGCGAGAAAAAGGACATCCAGACGCAGCCGCGGACTGGAAGAAAGATGAAATAAAACGGAAGTCAGAGGCAGAATCGTCGCTCATTTGATGTCAACGCATTCTCAGAAAGTTGCGAAGAGTGTGTGCGCATCACCCACTGTTGGGAGTGTGGCTTGCGAAGAATTTGGGAGGGGCTACTAATTTATTTCAGTGCACGCACGATTCCGGATTCCCACGATTCTCGTGATGAAGTGAGGATATTCAAAGAAATTCTAAAGTTCTTCGTGTTTAGAGATATCACAAGATTACGACTACACTTTAATTGAACACTTAGGACTTCAATTAAGTTTAGAAAAGGTTGCGAATGATTTCTACAGGGCAAAAGTAACGCTTGGGATTCCCTGGAGCGCACCCTGGATTAAAGGATCTCAGGTGTTACTTTCGCCGTGCAGGTTGAGTGTACACACGATTGCCGGAGTGGGTAAATCCCTCGAGAATTTGGCTTCTGGTTATCGCCGTTTTGAAAGCAAGATTTTTCGGAATGGCTGTTTGTTGACGATACTCAATTGTATCGCCATAAACATACTGAAGTTTCGCCTTTGGAGTGAAGTCAGATTCTACGCAAGCTTTACAAACACATCGATCGGTTCGCAGGGTTTTGTGAGTGCGATCACTGTTCCGAAAGCAGTAAGGGAAACGTAACGTCACGATGTTCCGGATGTTTCATATCCGCGAGAGAGACACTCTAACGTTTCTCACTCTGGTAAAACTATAGTGTAGTATTACCCTCTGATTTCAAGCGTAATTAGTTTACGCTTGGCGTATCAGGCTCTTTCACCAGGATCCCCCTATCTAAATGCATGTGGGAATTTCCAGAGTATGCTTCATTTTAAGCGTAACGTCTACAAGCGTAACTTTATGCTTGACTCAAGCATAGAGTTACGCTTTAGTTTTACCAGTGCAATGCTGAAAGAAACGAAGCCCCTGAGCACCGAGCACTTCCCTCATTCCAGACACGGTGTGCAGGGTACAGATAGTTTTGAGCAGACATGATGAGGATGCGATTTTGTTTGCTCACAAATACAAAGGTTTTGGTGTTCGTAACTTACATTCCTTTGAAGCTGACGGACACTAAAACTTTTGAAATAAAATTAAAGTTCAAGTCCACTGAACTGAATGATATGAAGGCTTTATATTCCTGTTGGTTGCTATGGATTGGCCAAGCGACACCAAAGCCATTTACACTGGCGGGTTCGAACACGGAGTGTTTGGGTGCGTATATAAGCACTAGGCTCGGCCGATCCGGGTGACATTAGCAGTCAGGTGGGGGGTGCAACCGTAACCATGGGTGTTTCAAGGTGTACGCTGCAATTGACATCAGTTCATATGCCGATTTGGAATTTGAAGGCGACATGAAGGAAACGAATAAATCGGCGTACACTGTAAAAATACTCCGTACTTTTGTACGGAAATGGTACAGAAAAATTTGGTACGGAGGTACGGAGAAAAGTACGGAACGTTCCATACTTGCTCCATATGAACCCATGTTAATGGGTACGGAAAAAAAGTAAGCACGGAACGTTCCGTAGTTGGCAAGTACGGACGTTCCCGGCAAATTATTGACCAGACATGTTCCGTACTTTCTCCGTACTTTTTACTCACAGTGTAGCCGTCTTGTGCCTGCGTGTCACTGGCGGAACTGGTAAAAAGCTACGGAAAATTCTGTAAACGCAGCTTGTAATTTTCCGTGCCCCCCTTGTCAGTATTCTCCGTAGCACAGTACAGTCTTCTCTGTAGGACCTTACAGAGACCTCAGAAGCACTAAACAGTCTTCTAAGAAGATTGTACGATTCTACTGGGGTTACTGTACCAGGCTGCGGAGAATAATGATAAAAGGGCAACGATCTTGGCAAAAAATAACATAATTTTCCGTACCTTTTTGCCACAGTGTGGGCTACGGTGGGCGATTAACCAACTAATTGAAGGCATTTGATTTTCGAAGTGGGAGAATGACCTCAAGAGAGCCGCTCAAGATCTAAACGAATTCATTCTCTGTCCGTTATACGGGCTTAATGCACAAGTTTTCACAACATATGCAAGTGATTTGTGTAAACATTTATCTTCGCGTATTTTAACACGTCCGTTCTTTAATTTAAGAACTAATTATGAAGTGTTGGACAGAGCACTGTAAATTTACGTATTTTCACAACTGCACAAATAATTTTTGTCGTACTTAAAAATCACGTAATTATAACAAGGTCAGTAACGGGCAGAGAGAGAATTGCAACTCAGGGCCACTTCAGGTTAGGTAAATTGATTCGGTTTGAGTATCACCCTAGATTGTCTCTTGCAAGTGCAGAAAAGAATTTTTAATTTCTCTGCAACTATTAATAGTATACCCGACACAATTTTGTTCATTGTACAAATGCAATTGTTACTGTCATGGTACATTTGACATGACAAATCTTTCAAATGATCTATATCGTGAAAATAAAAACAAAAAACAGTGCCTATTATACGCCTTTACAAAACATTAAATGCGAGAGAGAAAGTCAACTAAGTAGGACGGAAGTGTCAGGACAAGGCTGAGAGCTGTAAAGTGGATATTTTTTCGAAACATACCATGTTACAAAGAGAAAATTCTAAAAATTACGTTTATTCAGAACTGTTTACCGTAGACATTCACAAGTAAGCAGTCAGTTGTTCTGTAAGACAATCTTCACAAAGGCACATTTAAAGGCAGTACGGCCAGCAGGTGGAATGAATCACCTGATATTCTAACAAAAAAAGAACACGTTGACAAATTAAAAATACGTAATCAAAATACAAAGAAACGGCCGACAGATACCGAACATTAAGAGACAATGACTGCGATTTCGCATTTCTCGTGCTTCACGTCACAGCGGGCGCCTTTGGAGTGGCTGAACAGGGTGCAACGACCATACTCGGGAATCTTGTGGCACTTGTGCTCCCGGCAGTACTCGCAGACCTCGTCCTCCTGGTGGACCATGGGGTGGATGTGGACGTGCAGCCGTCGGTATCTGCGCATCAGCGCGCGGGCCTGCCAGCCGTGCGCCCAGTCGTGGGGGCACGGCCAGGGCGCGTTCATCGTCAGCTCGACGAGCTTGGGCACCACTTCGCCGTCCAGGACCACCACGAGGAGGTCGCTGGTGGGCGCCCCGCCGAGGTCCAGGCTGGTGAGGTTCGGCAGGGCGTAGAGGACGGCGCCCAGGTGGCGCAGCTGCTCTGTTGGATCGGGGCCGAAGGCGTGGCACCCATCGGAGATGAGGAACTTGAGGGTGCGCAGCGCGGCAGGAGTCGTCGCCTCCTCGGTGCCCTCGAGGCAAAGCACCAAGTCGACGGCTTCGTCGCTCTCGTCCCCGCCCCAGAAATCCAGCACGAGATTCTCGAGGCGTGTTACCGCCTCCGTCAAAAAGGCCCTCACTGCGGGCAGGAGCGGCCGGGATCGATCGGTCAGATAGATCATTAAGTGGAGAGTCTCCAGCGACGGACACTGGAGAAGGACCTCCATGTCCTCCTGCAGGGTGCACTGCAGCCTGCGCAGGCGGGGCATGGAGGAGAGCAGGAACGCCGCGCGGGGGACGGCCGGAGCGAGGCTGACGTCCTGTGAGGCAAAAAACAGACCTCTGTTGCAGGAAAGATACACTGTTACTCTACAAACCCAAGTGTGTACATGGTACACTCCACCTGGAGTGTACATGCATGTACACTTCACCCTGGAGTGTACTTGGCATGTACACTTCACCCTGGAGTGTACTTGGCGACCCCCGTGACACCTTCACCCTGAAGTGTACTTGGCATGTACACTCCAGGTTGGCGTGTACTTGCCAAGTCCATGCCAGGTGGCTCATACCTGCAGCAGGGAGCCAGCAACAGTGTACCTGAAGGTACACGCCACCGTGGAGTGTACATGCCAAGTACACTTCAGGTTGAAGTGTACATGCATGTACACTCCAGGTGGAGTGTACTATGTACACAGTTGAGTTTGTAGAGTATTCCACTTGCGATGCAGACCGCACTTTCAGCGCGATACAAATTTCATCGCTCTTTTCTGTGATGATCATTGCAAAAAGGTGTGATGAGCTGCTGCATCGCAGAATTTTGCAATGATCATTGCAAAAAAACTGTGTTGAATGCAGATTTTGTGTTGCCATCATCGCATTTTTATGCAATGATTCCTACTTTCATTGCAGAAATGTGCGATGATCATTGCAAAAATTTTGTGAGACAAAAGTCATGGCATCTGGGGAGCAATGATTCGTGGGAATCACATTTTGGATATTATCGCACGATTTTGTGTTTAAAGTATCGCAACTTGGATAACAGTGTACATAAATAACGTGTTGACGGCGTTAATAATCCGCTAACGTTATCGCGCTGAACAGTTGTTAACGCTATGACGTTAATGACACTGCACTGGGAATCGGAAGGTGACGTCACGTTCGTTTAAACGTGAATCGTGTTACGTTCGTTTGAATACTGTGTCACATTCTTTTCAAGGTGAATTCAGCCTCATCCAGACCCGGGACCAGCTGATTCGCGTTAAAACAAATGTGACACAGTATTCAAATGAATGTGACACGTTTCACGTTTTAAGGAACGTGACGTCACATTCCCTGGTTCTCAGTGCGACGTTAACGTTAGCAACCCTGATCTGTGTAGCCACTCTGCAAACTGAACAAGGCACACGGTTGACTTTTTCAAAGAATCGTGTACTGGACAGGCAGGCTGTGAATAAGTGGGTGTATGGCGAGTGCATGCACTCTAATTTACGCACTCCAAATGCTGTGTAGTGAAGATTCTCTATACTATGCTGAAAATGTTCCATGCTATGATGGTGCAGCTGACTTCACACTGATAAAAATTTTGTTGTAACTTAGCAACACATTTATTGCTAATTTCTTTGGTGACAAGATTTGTTGTGGAACGAATGGCTTGTTAAACCATAGCCTTACTGGAACTAAAGGATAGTTTCACAACGACAAACTTGTAATAACACCCTAACAGTCCACCTTCAAACACAATTCGTTGACCAACAACAGATGCTGTTAGTCAAGGACAAGTATTGTAAGTCGAAAAAGATTTTGTAATGTCTGCGACAAATAGTCATGGAATACTTTCGTCGCTAAAGTTATTATTCATGGTTTACTTTAAATGATAGTAGTTTCCCTATGACTTAAAAGAACAAAATAGATGATTATTCATAAAATTCTTTTATTGAGCAGGTAATGGCAAAGGATATTGTTTCCACACAAATTGTATCGTCCATGATGACAGCAAGAATTTTGTTCTTCAACGAGAAATTGTCGCTTACTAGATTCTACGCCATTTGTTTTCCTTTGGTTCATGATGACATTCTATGTTTTGGAACGACTACATTTTCACTGATCTGATTGTTTCTGTACAACCATTTTTTAACAGTGCATAATAACATACCATTAAGAATTCACTATACGCTCAAGATACTTTGACGAATGTCGTTTGTATTATGGAGGAAATCTCCACCATAATGTGGTGGTGCAGCCTTTCACCGTAAGACATTTACATTGCGGCAATCCTGCCACATTGTACATGCCATTATACGCTTCTTTTCTCACAGCATGCTGTTAAGTAGACAACAATTAGCGCCAACCATTATGTCAACCATGCACACTGTACTGTGGCATAAAAGGAACGGAAAATTCTGTTATTTTTTTTTTGCCAAGATTCTCCGTAGGCTCTCTCAGTATCCTCCATAGGACCGTTAAGTCTTCTCCGTAGGACCTGGAAGACTGTATAGTCCTACAGAGGTCACTACAAGGTCCTACGGAGAATACTGTAAGGTCTCACAGAGAATATTGGTACGAAAAATTACCACAAGCTGTTTACAGAATTTTCCTCAGCTTTTCAGCTTCCATGTCCTGACGCATTATGACAACTTGTTTCTGGTTTGCTTGGGCCAAATATGAGCTGAAGTTATTTACAATTTGATGGAAAAAAATCAAGCAGAATCAAACGAGATCTAACAAATTTTGGCACACTCGCAAAAACAACGGCATAAAAACTACGCCCTTTTAGGCATAACGGTCTTTCACGCTCTTAAAGGGCGGAAAAAAGGACATGCCTTCTCTTGATGTCTTACGGTGGAAGGCTGCACCAACATATTATGGTCAAGATTTGTCGTCCATAATACAAACGAAATTCGTCAATATATCTACGAGGTACAGTGAATTCTCAACGGTAGGTTTTAATCTCAGCTGCACCACCATAATAGAGAATTCACCATCGTATGGACAACCTTCACAATACAACTTCTAGAGAGTGTGGAAAGATATTTAAAGTTTGCGGAGACTTCCTATGTCAGTTCGTGCCCCTTCCAATGGCGTGAACGATTTACGTCCCTGGAACAGCGTAAATAGTTTACGCCCTATTAGGGAATTATTTTATGCCTTTGTTTTACCACTGCGAAATGAAATAATGTCGCCCGTCTTGTGTAAACCATAATCGAGATCCCGATTGATGGTCGCGCGAGACGCCAAGAACTCCTTTGCCCCGTTAGAACTAAACTGGGACTGAACGAGCGTGCCTCTGGCAAAGTTGCTTAAGGCTCCTTTCATAATTCTCGAGATTGTTGAGTTCTGTATTTATTTTCGTGAAATCTCCAAGAGTCTTCGTCAATTTACGATGAGTGTTCGTACCTGTTCAAAGATTCTTTGTAAATTGCCGAGAATCTTCGTTCATTACCAAGCATCTTCGTCAATTCACGAGGGTACCCTGCGCTACATTTTTGCCACAGGTACCTTCGTGAATTTTGGAGATAAATTTTTACAGTGAATTTCACACCAACAATTTCGTACGAGACATTACAGTTTAATGTGCAGATAAACTTTGCGTACGAGTTTCGTTTGAAAAAAACTGCACATATTTCACCATTTTAATACAAAATTGCGTACAAACTACAGTAAAAAGTTTACCTGCACCAAAAACCGTTATGTCTCGTTCAAAACCTTCACTCTCAGACTCGTATTGACTTTTTATCTGTTGCCATAAAGGTTTTTGTGCAAACGTAATATGTACTATTTTCTCTTTGGCTGTGCACTATTTTGTTCATTGTATAGTGTTAATGATCTATTGACAATTACATCCCTGAAACGATCAAAATTGTGCATAGTTAAGGAAGAATAGTACATTTTACGTTTGCTCAAAAACCGCTATAAGCAAGAGAGAAAAAAGTCCATATTGGTCTGAGCGTGTTTACAAAAACACTTTGGGTGTTCGTTACCTCAAGCGTGGCCGCATGCCACTTCAAGTGGAGAGGTAAGTAAGGGTCGAGGTAGGGTTTAGAGTACTCCAGGCGGCGTAAAGATGCCGGCACAGGAACTTCCCTGGCTTCTTCTGAGCTCGTCAGGGCCGGAAGTTCAGGTTCACAGATGATGTTCAGCGAGATGTATTTAAGTCCTGGACGGAACAAAAGGAGCGAGAATACTGGTAAAACTAAAGCGTAGTATTACCCTCTAGCGTAATAAGGTTACGCTGGAGATCAAGCGTAACAGGCTTATCAACCAAGTTTCCCCCTGTCTAAATGCCTGAGGGATTTTTCAGAGTATGCTTCATTTCGAGCGTAACGTCTTCAAGCGTAGCTTTATGCTTGACTCAAGCATAGAGTTACGCTTTAGTTTTACCAGTGAATCGGGGTCTGGGATCGCAATAGGGTACTTTCGTAGATCCCTGAACCGGAAGCACACAGACGCCATGTTGGCGGAAGTAGATCCAAACTTGACATGGGAAAGAGACGTTCGTCAAAGGTATCGGCCACACTTGAACATAAACAGTCGTTTGATACTTGTTTGCAGTGCATATGTGTTTCGCGAGCAATATTTGTACAGCTCGGCTATAGTTTTGGATCCGAAGAGAGGTTAGTTTCCGGCCAATTTGGCGTCTGCTGGTCTGCCAGCTTCCGGTTCAGGATTCTACGAAAGTACCCTATCTTAAGTGGATCCCGATCCCAGTCCAAGTATTACACAACACACTAATGCCCTCGAGGGGGTCAGCTTCCCACATGCACTGTACAAAATTTGACCACATTCCACATTCAGGTGGCAAAAATACCTGTAAGTAGGCAACATGTGAGGCCAAAACGCCAGAAATCTTGCACATTCACACAATCATTGTGCACAAAATCTCTGCAAACTAAACGTAAGAATTCTGTTAAGTGGAACTCGCATGTTCTAGAAATATTTGTAAACAGGAAGTTCATTTTGTGGTCAAAATTCAACCACTATTAGATGAATTTATTCCCTAAGTTGGGGGCCCCAACTCCTATTAGTGTCTGAGTTATGGAGGTTTACGTAAACTTTTAGTCGTTTCTCCCAAATTCTCCTCACGACAGAGGATTACCTACCCAGTCTTCAGATTCTGGCAATTATATCTGTTTTGCATAGGAAGAAGAAAGTGTTGTCAGATTTGAAAATATCAGTCCAGAAGAGGCTGTAAAAGCTATTTTAGTAGGCCTACTTTTATTTTTCTTCAAATGTGAGAGATTTTGCCCCACTTCGGTCTTGTTTTTGGTTTTTCAGGAAAACTAAGGCAGATATTGAAAAAGGGGCGAAAACAGTCTTTTTCCCATTTAAAAACAGATAAAATTGCCAGAATCTGAAGCAAATCCTTCGTCGTGAGGAGAATTTGGGAGAAACGACTAAAAGTTTACGAAAACCTCCATAATTCAGAATCTTATTCGAGTTGCGGCCATACTCACAGTTAATGCCATGGAAAGGAAATTTTACCCAAAAATTGAGTTGACACAAGTATTTAAAAAATGTCAAATAGCCACCTTTTTCACTTTACAATAGCCTTAAACTGGCCCATGCTATTACATAGGACTAATCGAGTGTATTTTAGCGTGTGCTTGCAGGTACACTCTTGTTTAGCGTGTACATGCCAGGCATTCTCTATTTTAGCGCATGCCTAGCAAGTATGCTGTAAATAAGTGTGTGCTTGGAAGCATGCTCTAATGTGTACTATTTACACACTTAAGATGGCAGAAATTTTGCAGTGGGTCACACCTCGAAATCCCTTACGCATTTTTTGAACGCTGTCGTAAACAATATTGCGCATGCGTGCTTTTCTTACAAATTTACAAGTAATTTACACGCAACTTCGTGCACGAATTTGTACGAGTATACGTTCAAATTAACACGAAAAAACTGAGCGTGTTTGAAATTGTGTGAAGCCACCCACGTACGACATTGTAGCAGCTATAATGCCACATTAAACCCACAGGACCCCCTTGACACTCTGCATAAGGTTAAAGTCTTGTTTTACATTATCAGGCAAAAACGACAACGTTCGCATGCTGGCTTGACGACACAAGGCGACTTTATTTCGCACCTTTGACCCGGGTACCTCTTTTCTTCCTGACCCACGGAACTGGAACCGAAACCTTTGTGGCTCCGATCTGGGGGACATTGTCATATTCTAATAGGACATACGACATCTAGGAAATCATTATCTATTTTGGCGTTTATTCAAAAACTTCCCTATTTCTGGGACCAATAATGGTGTTTGCAAACATTCATTAGGTGGGAAATAAACAATCCAGAACGAATCCAAAGAATGAGATGAGACGCTCCCCTCCCGAAGAATGTTAAAAACAATTCCGACAGAAGGAGAGTTCCACTGGACCCTCAAAAGGCTCAGAATATCACGGACTGACTCACCACGAGTGTTGAGAATTTGGTGCAGCAGTGCACGCAGTTTGCCCAGGGAGGATTTATTTATGACTTCAAACTCAACCATAGAGAAATGAAGGTGTTTCAAACTCCCAAGAGAAGATTGCCTGTGGACACACATAGAACATCGATAATTATTTCGCATGGCTTCTAACTTGGTTTGCAAGCAGACACATCCCGATACCTCAAGCACTAGAGATTTGCTCCAGTTGTGTACATGAGCGATTCTCACGTTTCGGGGTAGTTTTGGCGTCTCTGATTTGCCGAAAGTGAGAAATATCGAATTAAGTTTTTCTGATTATTGGGGTCCTGGATGATACTAGAGTTATGGCAATGGTACTTATAGTAAAGACCTTGTACTACCTTCCTAAAAACATGAGCCCTAAGGTATTCCCATACGTTTTAGTGGGTGTTTTGATCACGGAAATTACGTTATCACGGAAGTTACAAAGTGTGAAAATCGGCTTTAACGGCTGACTCGGGCTTGATGTGGCTTAAAAGTCGTTCCAGGGTCAAATGATACTCTAAGCCCGACATTTAAGCGGAAAATTTTTCCACCTAGTGCTGCTGCAACATTGGGTAAAAGGTGCCACGGAAGTTACAGGTAATTGTTGATACACGCCATTTTATAATGCTCTAGCCCGCTTTGAGACCGTGTACAGCATCTTAGATTTCCGCGACCCATGCAATTACATCCCAGGGACTCCACTTTGATGGCTTGTGTCATGGAAAGTTAAAAGTTTGGCTTGGGGAGAAGTCCAGAGCTGCGTTTTCGGAATTTGTGTAGTGAAATTGAATATACGGTGGACATTTTTCGTTCCAGCATAAGTACCTTTGAAAGAAGTCTGGCGTATTGGTCTTCGGTTGAAATAAGCTCGAGACATGCCAAGCTTTGAATCCCCATCGACAGTTGGCAGCATTTTCGGACCACACAGCCACACTGGGGGCGGAAAGTTCGAGTATGTTCTCTTTGGACAATCACGGAAGTTACATTTAGGGTATTCCAAACGCTACGTAGACCAATCCAACGAACGTGAACTTTTCGAAATGTGTGCGTTTAGTGGGCAATGGCCCTCCCTAACACCAGAAACAAACCCCATGTCGATATCTGCGCTCGTTTGGGCACAGGAGTCAGAAGAAATGAAACTACCCCGAAACGTGAGAATCGCTCACATGGCATGTATCAGGCGCGGTTTAAAGGGGGTAGGTTACGTGGTGACGCGTGACTTTGAACCTGCGTAACGTTTTACATAAAATTGTGCTCAAATTGCATAAGTTCATGTACTTTTAGTCATACTGTTATGCTAATTCCAGGTATGCACGAGATCGTGATAATTTTTTCCTGTTTAACTGCATATTTTAAGATAGTGTCAACAAGAAAGAGGCACTGGTTTTGAGTGGGTTGCAATCTGAAGGTACCCCTGTTTGTGGTAATGCTTTTGCACTCCTGATGGAGAACTTTTGACAATTGTGGGCTCACTACTCTTATTAGCCCTGACCTCTATAGACATTTACTTTAAACATATTTGATGACGAAGAAAGAACAATTACGGAAAACAAACTCTCACTTTTAAAGTTTGCAAAAAAAGATCTATGGTGAATTTGCGCTAAGTGAAATTTTTATTTCACCTACTCTGTTCCTGTAGGCAAATTATATTATAAAAGTTGGAAAATGTTAGATATTTGCATATTTAAGTGAAGGTGCTTATCAGTGTGGGCAGGGTGCTCAGGATGGCCGGGTTTAGCCCAAATCATGATCTTCTACCTAGTACTCATCCAGCCAGCAAAGCCACCTCAGCTTGCATTTCCTGGTCAAAAAAAAATTGTTCCTTAACTTTTTTTACACTTTGAAAACTATCAAAACCTCAACACCCCCATGACCCCACCCAAACTCAATATTTTAGCATCAATGTTTTTTTTTTTTTTTTTTTTTTTGAGGTCGTCTGGAACCAAGACCAGCCAAAATAGTTAATTTGACTCGATTCGGGCTGAATCCGCTCAAATGCGAAGAAAAGAGCCAGATGATACTTCGAACAGCGAAGTATAGTTTTCTTTTCAAGCTTTCAAGAGTGTTCATGAAGATTGTGAAGTGTTCATCACTGATGTAGTGTATTCGGTCAAGTTCGCATAAACTTTTCGAACCATGTCACCTTACACTACAGACCTAACTGTCTACTAAGTACACACTTACAAATGCGTGCTTGCAAGTACACACTTACAAATGCATGCTTTCAAGTACACACTTACAAACGCATGCTTGGACGCCGTATACCTCCATGCGTCAAGCATGCGTTTGTAACTGTGTACTTGCAAGCATGCATTTGTAAGTGTGTACTTGGCCAAGCATGCGTTTGTAAGTGTGTACTTGCAAGCACGCATTTGTAAGTGTGTACTTGGCCAAGCATGCGTTTGTAAGTGTGTACTTGCAAGCACGCATTTGTAAGTGTGTACTTGGCCAAGCATGCGTTTGTAAGTGTGTACTTGCAAGCACGCATTTGTAAGTGTGTACTTAGTAGACAGTTAGTTTTGCAGTGTATGAGCGGAAGTGTCCGAAAGCTGAACGTATCATTTCCTACAGCTGCGGCCGCCCCCTTCAGCTTACCTGGCCAGGGCCAGCGCCGCGGAGGATATCTCATCCGCCGAGAAGGACAACTTGAGCTCCGAAACGGCGCCGTCAGTTGTTGAAAGGGGTGGTCCGCTTTTTTTGTTCATCCTGCTGGAAACTTTGAGACGGCGCAAGCACGGCGCCAGACGCAGGCACGGCGAAGGGCAATTTCGGGTCGCTGTAACAAAAGGAACAGTAATACTGTAAACGTCATGGCGTGGAAAGATTACTATAGTAATCTTAAAGAGGTTTACGTTAACTTTTAGTCGTTTCTCCCAAATTTTCCTCAAGACGAAGGATTGATTACCTGTCCAGTCTTCAGATTCTGGTAATATTATCTAGTTTTGAATAGGAAAAGGATAGAGTTGCCCGTTTTTAATATCTGCCTTAGTTTTCCTAGGAAAAACAAAAACAACACCAAAATGGAGCAAAATCTCTCAAATTTGAAGAAAAATATTAAGAGGCCTGGTAAAATAGCTATTACAGCCTCTTCTGGACTGATATTTTCAAATCTACCAACGCTATCTTTTTTCCATGCAAAAATAGCTGTAATTGCCAGAATCTGAAGACTGGGTAGCTGATCCTTTGTCGTGAGGAGGATTTGAGAGAAACGACTAAAAGTTTACGTAAACCTCCATAACTCAGAAACTAATAGGAGTTGGGGCCCCCAACTTTGGGAATAAATTCATCTAATTGTGGTTGAATTTTGACCATAAAATGATCTTCCTGTGACAAATATTTCTAGGACATGCTAGTTTCACTTTACAGTATCCTTAACTCCAAATTGAGTTTTGATTCTATAGCTATATCAAGTCAAGGAAAGAGAAGGTTTTGAGCCAGCCTCCTTTCTTAGCTTCATATAGCTTATTATTGTGCATAAGTATGGTTTACATCATTGCACCAAATTATTTGATTCAATTCCTAGCAGTTAAGGAGAAAGTCCACTTGGAATAAAGATGTGACTCGACTTGACCCCTTTTACACTCTCAATTCAGCGGAAAATGGAATCAACTCAACCGAAGTCAAAAACTCCCTTTCATTTTAAGAACTTAAACAGAAAGAAGAGATACGTCCAAAAAATGTACCAGAGGAACCAACACTCTCTTCTGACTATAGTTTCACTTGACTTGACTCAAAATTCCACTTCGTTTAAGAAATAAAGTTAAGATGACTGTGTTTACTATTTTAATAGAAAGTTATAAGTCACACAAATCCTCTACAGACTGACATAACACTTCCATTGTTTACCTCAAAATTAAACTTATGCTTCTTGAACTTGTTACCATTTACAAAATTCATTAGTTTAATTATAGTTTTCCCTGCTAACGGTTTTTTGTTTGTCCTGAAAAATGGCCAAAATGAAGTTATCCACCTTCCGCTTCCTGGATCACATTTAGCGGAGCCATGCTGACATACCAAGGACTAAGGTTGCAGAAACTGTGGACTTTCAATGTCCTTTGCAATGCTTTAGAGGGCTTTACAATTATCTCCCTGACCCTGACCTCACTAAAACTCAAGTTACATGTCTGAAAAATTAATTTATTTCTTGACATACAAATGGTAAGATTCTTAAAACTACAAAGTTTGTTAAACTTTTTTTTCATAGGGACAGGATATTCACAATTTCAGACACTGATAAAAAGCTTTTCAATGCAAGCTTCAGACAGAGACAAATTTCTTGAGCACACACTCAGGTTTGTGCAACAAAAACTGTAGCCTGTAGCATACCAAACAATAATAGTATTTTAACCCTAACATGAACAAGTAACAAAGTTGCCTGTGGACTGAATAAGTTACTTCAGAGAAAACTAATCCTAAAATTGAGTTCTTAAAAGGTCATTGTGAAGTGAAGATAGTGACCACTTAACTTTTATTTAATACTTGTGTCAGAAGTCTGAATTTATGGGTTTGAGTTCCTATCCAATGAATGAGCTCATACGCTCAGGAGGAACGCCACCTTTTCTTAATTTCTGAGTTAGAGACGTTTACATTAAGTTTTTGTTGTTTCTTCCAAATTCTGCTCTGAACAAAGGAACGGTACCCAGCCTTTAGATTCTGGCAAATAAACGTGGTTTGATATAGGAAAAAGATTATGTTGCTCTTAATTTGGTATCTCTCTTAGTTTTCTTGGTGACAAATTATTGAGACTGAAATGTGGTAGAATCTCTTCAATTTGAAAAAGTAAAATCAAGTCTAGTACATAAAAAAATTTAACAGCCTCTACTGCGGTGTAATTTCCATATGTGGCAATGTTATCTTTACTTATGACTTCAAAGGTCCTCTAGCTAGAATTTGATGACTTCATACGTTTTTCCTTTGACATGACCAGAATTTGGGAGAAGTGATTTCAAGTTTGCATTAACCTCCATACCTCAGACACTAATGAAGAGTTGAGACCCCAAACTTCAGGAATACATTATCATGACTGGATTTTGACTTCAAGGATTATTGAAAGTACGTTGCTCTCTTATATGGATGGATACATTGGAATGTAGAGTACGCAATACTGGGAATATTTCAGGTCCTAAATAAGAATTCTTCTTGTTTATAAAACATCCAAGAACACTGGATGTTGACAACAATTATGTCAAAAGGGTGGAGCAAAGGAATAAACCTACAGTTTAACCTCAAATGTAATGTGCCAAAAACAAAGGGTCTACAATTATCTTGAAAAAGTCCCAGGACCTAAATTATTTTTACAAGTGAACCATTACCACCTAAACGAAAATGCATAAATGGAGTTGCTGAACGGACCCGCCAACCTGGAGCCTTAGTGATACACCCAAAGACGCGGAAAATGAAGTAGGCCACGGAAATGATCTCAGTTAGCGATGCTGCGGAGTAGATTGGGCTAATGTTAGTGACTCAACATACCTTTTAACCACTCACTATATCACATATACTCGTCACTTTGATCCTCCGTATACAATGGATCACGAAATTGAATATTCTACTGTGACAACACGGCCCGCGCCCACTGCTGTGGCTGATGAAGGATGAAGCTTCCAAGGATGAAGCCTTTTTCTGTCATTCTGTCAGGGGCTCTAGTTCCGCCGCCGGCCACCACGAGGCGCTGCTGTAGCGTTTATCCAGCCAAGTTGAGAGGTTTGGTTGCTAGGGGCGCCAATTGGATATACCCCACCAGAAGACAAGCAAGGGTCAGTCAGCCCGGCTGCAATTTCGGACCTCTATCACTCGCTTTAATTACCGCATAGACATGAACATTAGTTCATTAGGAAGCTAGCAGCGTCGCCTTCAATCGGCTCGCTTACTTTATGGGTCTACCTTGCATGACAAAAAAGTTACGAGGGTTGAAGTGGGACAATGACCTCAGAGAGCCATTCAAGATCTTAACTAATACATTCTCTGTTCTTTACTGACTTAATGCTCAAGTTGTCACAACCTATGCAAGTGATTTGTGTAAACAATAATGATCAAAAATTTTGATACGTCCTTTCTTTTCTTTAAGAACTAATTGTGAAGTGTTACACAATGCATTGAGAATACACTTACGCAATTCGGAAAATAATTTTGTCGTACTTAGAAAACACTAAGAATTGCTTACACGAATACGTTGTTACAAAAATAGGCCAGTAGAGAAGGGTACCTCCGGGCCACTTCAGGTTAGGTAAGGTTGTTTTGGTTTGGGTATCATCCCAGATTGTTGCTAACATGACTGCAAAGAGAATTGAAATGCAAAAAAGAATTTTTAATTTCTCTGAAACTATTACTACGCACAATTTTGGTCATTGTACAAATGCAATTGTTAGTATGTCATGTATAAACTAAAGAGTACATAAAACATGACAAATCTATGTACTGAACTATATCGTGAAAATAAAAACGAAAACAGTGCGTATTACGCTTTTACAAAAACATCAAATGCTAGAGAGAGAAAGTCAACTAACAAGGACGAAAGTGTCAGGATGAGGCTGAGAACTGTAAAGTGGACACTTTCTTCAAGACAGACCATGTTACAAAGAGAAAAAGTCTACAAATTATGATTATTCAGGACTGCTTACCGTAGACATTGACAAGCCAACAGTCAGTTGTTCGGTAAGCCAATCTTTTCAAATGCACAATTAAAGGCAGCACGGCCAGCAGGTGGCATGAATCACCTGATATTCTCACTAAAAAAGGAACACGCTGACAAAATAAAAACACGTGATCAAAATACAAAGAAACTGCCGACAGAGACCGAGCATTAAGAGACAATGACTGCGATTTCGCATTTCTCGTGCTTCACGTCACAGCGGGCGCCTTTGGAGTGGCTGAACAGGGTGCAACGACCAAACTCGGGAATCTTGTGGCACTTGTGCTTCCTGCAGTACTCGCAGACCTCGTATTCCTGGTGGACCATGGGGTGGATGTGGACGTGCAGCCGTCGGTATCTGCGCATCAACGCGCGAGCCTGCCAGCCGTGCGCCCAGTCGTGGGGACATTCCCACGGCGCGTTCATCGTCAGCTCGACGAGGTCGGGCAGCACGGTGCCGTCCAGGGCCTCGAGGAGCACCCTGGTCGGCGCGCCGCCGAGGTCCAGGCTGGTCAGGTTCGGCAGGCGGTGCAGGACGGCGCCCAGGCGGCGCAGCTGCACTGTGGGATCGGGGCCGAAGGCGTGGCACCCATCGGAGATGAGGAACTTGAGGGTGCGCAGCGCGGCAGGAGTCGTCTCGGTGCCCTCGAGGCAAAGCACCAGGTCGGTGGCTTCGTCGCTCTCGTCCCCACCCCAGAAATCCAGCACGAGATTGTCCAGGCGAGTCACCACCTTCTTCAAGAACGCCCTCACCTGGGGCAAGAGTAGCCGGGACTTGTCGGTCAGATAGATCATTAGGTGGAACGTCTCCAGCGACGGACACTGGAGAAGGACCTCCATGTCCTCCTGCAGGGTGCACTGCAGCCTGCGCAGGCGGGGCATGGAGGAGAGCAGGAACGCCGCGCGGGGGACGGCCGGAGCGAGGCTGACGTCCTGTGAGGCAAAAAACAGACCTCTGTTGCAGGAAAGTTAACGTAAATAACGTGTTAACACACTAAATATTTTTATACAAATTTTGCACGAGACATGACAGTTTTTTTGAGCACACGAACTTTTCGTACAAATTTGAACAAAATTTTGTACAATTTTGTACAAAACTGGCGAAAAATGTGCAGTTTTTCGCACAAAATATGTACATAAATTTCGTGTGCACAAACAACTGTGATGTCTCGTGCAAAATTGTACATAAAATTTAGTGCGAACTGCGTTAATAATCCACTAACGTTCACGCGTTGGTTTTGTTAACTGATTAACTTTAGGGGAACGCATACATGTTAGCACTTTGCACAAACATTTATTTGGTGTAGAAGAATCAAGATTTTATGATTTTTATATTAAAACTCTTTTAGATAATTAAGTAAGCTTCAGTTTGACATAAAGTAAAGTGACTTTGGACACTTTTTGAAAATTTAGTACAAACGTTTAAAATTTTGGCCCTTGTACGACTTTGTCCGCATACTTGCTCAGATCTCGATAAGTCCATCTCACTGATAAAAATTTTGTCATAACTTAGCGTCACATTTATCGCTAACTTTTTTAGCTACAAGATTTGTTGTGGAACGAATAGCTTGCTAAACCGTAGTCGTATTGGAACTAAGGGATAATTTCACTACGACTAATTTGTAATAATGCACCAACAATCACACATCAACGACAAGTATTGAAAGTCCAAAAGAAATTTTGTAATGTCTGCGACAATATTCATAGAGTACTTTTGTCGCTAAATTTATTTTGCATGGTTTGTTCCACAATAGTCATTTCCCAATGACTTAGAAGAACAAAATAGATGATTATTCATAATATGCTTTAATTGAGCAGATAATTGCAAAAGATGTTGTTTCCACACAAATTGTATCGTAAAGAGTGATAACAAGAATTTTGTTCTTCAACGACAAAATGTCGCTTATTAGACTCAACGACATTTGTTTCGCTTTGGTTCATGATGAAATTCTGTGTTTTGGAACGACTAAATTTTCACTCATCTGATTGTTTCTGTACAACCATTTTTTAACAGTGCTGTCTCAGACCAGTCATGTGTAAACCATCATCGAGTTCCTGATCGATGGTCACGCGAAACGCCCAGAAATCTTTCACTTTGGCTAAAAATGAACTGGGACCAAACGAGCGCGCCCCTGGCAAAAATGTTTCTAAAGGTTCCTTTCAAAATTCGCGAGTTATTTAATTCTTATCGTGAATTCTCGAAAAATCTTCGTCAGTTTACGATGAGTGCTCCCAGTTGTTCGAAGAGTCTTTGTAAATTGCCGAGAATGTTCGGTAATTACCAAAGAATCTTCGACAATTAACGAAGGTATCATCCGCTGTATTCCCACAGGTACCTTCGTGAATTTCGGACATAAATTGTAAGTTAATTCCACAACGACAATTTAGTACGACACCACGGCAGTTCTAGGTGCAGATGAACTTTGCGTAAAAATTTCGTTAGAAAACAACTGCAAACATTGCCCCGGACAAATTTGTCCGAAAAAAATCACCTCCACCTAACTCTGATGTCTCCGTCTCGTACAAGATTTGAACAAAAACACTTTGGGTGTTCGTTACCTCAAGCGTGGCCGCATGCCACTTCAGGTGGAGAGGTAAGTAAGGGTCGAGGTAGGGGTGGAAGTACTTCAGGCGGCGTAGAGATGCCGGCACAGGAACTTCCCTGGCTTCGTCGGAGCTCGAAAGGGCCGGAAGTTCAGGCTCACAGAGGTTCAGCGAGATGTATTCAAGTCCTGAACAAAATGAAAGGAGTGAGAATCGGGGTCTGGGATCGCAAACTACACTCTACCAAAAATGTCCTGTAAATGCCGTTAATTTATTACCAGTTTTTACTGTAGGTCAATTCACAGCGTTTACTGTAATCTGCTCACGGGATTCACTGTGGTCTTGTTCGCGGTGTTCACTGTGATCTGGTCCCCAGTAAACACTGTGAGTTTGACGCCGCTGAGCACCGAAGGACTGCAAATCAGGCTCCAATTCACGGCGTTTACTGTGGCCAGATCACAGTGAACACTGTAACCGAGATCACAGTGAACGCCGTGAACTAGTTCACAGCAAACGCCGTGAATTGCATCACAGCAAACATTGGTAAAAAATTAACGGCGTTGACAGGACATATTTTGTAGAGTGTAGAGTGGACCCCAGTCTAAGTTCATTAGATGATATTCGAAGACAGCACGCAAATTCCCTGCCTGATACATTTTTTTGAATGTGGTCTCATTGCGCTGCGCATACATGCTTTTCGTACAAATTTACACGAAATTTATACGCAATTTCGTGCACGAATTTGAATTTGAGCGAGTATGCGCACAAATTGGCGCGATAAAGTTAGCACGCTCAAAATTACGTGAAGCCACGCACGACTTCGTAGTAGCCATGATGCCCCATCGCACCCACAGGACTCCCTACGACACCCTGCAGTAGGTCAAAGTTTTGTTTTACATATTTAGGCAAAAACGACAGTGTTCGCCTGCAAACTTGCAGAGACAAGGTCACTTTACTCCGCACCTCCGAGTCGGAAACCTTCCTTTTTCCTGACCCCGAGTCTCCATGGAAAGAAACATTTGTTGCTCTGAACTGGGGAACATCGGGAAATGCCAGAAGACATGCGCGAGAGGAAAGTGTGCCACGAAATCATCTGTATTTGGCGTTTATTAACGGCATTTTCTATATCTGAGACCAAAGGTGATTGCAAACGTTCGTCAAGTGTAAACAACAACCCACAACAAAACTCTAAAGAATACAAGACGAGATGCCTCAGTCAAATGATCCAGGAAGCGGAAGAAGGGGATAAGTCGAGTTGAATCCGTGCACTTTTGAAAGGCCTAAATCTTGCAGGTGAGAGAACGGGTGGGGAATGTCATCTAAAAATAGATGCAAGAGGATGGGACTTCTCTGCAAACTGAAGTGTGTACTCAGTATGAATCTACAGGTGCATACTTAAAAGTACACAGTTACAGATGCATACCTAGCTGAGTACACATCTACAGATGCATACTTGGCAGGTATGCATCTGTAGATGTGTACTCAGCCAAGTATGCATCTGTAGATGCATACTGAGTACACACTTCAGTTTGTAGAGTTGTCTCACCACACTTATTTTTGGACCAAATTTTCGCTCACGTTGATTTCATAGACTGATAAGAGGTCACTGAATCAACTCGACTTAACCCCTTCTTCCGTTTCGTGGATCAAATGTCTTGCTAAGTTTCGGTCACACCTGAAAGTCTCGCTGAAATGGTCCGACTAAAATGTCTTGCCTCAAAATGAATGAACTTTTAGGTCTGACCATAACCATAACCATGAGGTCACATTTTTGGAACCAAGTCAAACGAATCCATGCGGCCGGTACCGTGGTCAGACAAGAAAGTCTCACCACTTCGTGACGAGACCTTTTCAAGCCCAGCCAACTCCCGTGCTAAGGCTGTGGCCGGAGTCGGCCTGAGCTCAGTCTCCCCCATGGTCTCCCCTAAAAATATTTAACACCATTTCGACAAAAAAAAAAAGAGTTTGCCTGGACCCTCAAGTGGCAGAGAATATCACAGACTGACTCACCATGAGTGTTGAGAATCTGGTGCAGCAATGCGCGTAGTTTGCGCTGGAAGGATTCGTTTATAGGTTTACAAAAATCAGAGACACAGAAACGAACTCGTTTCAAACTCCCAAGAGAAGCTTGCCTGTACGGACACACATAAAAAGTCACGATAATTATTTCGTCTGCCTACACGGTAAAAACGGTACCTGGATTTCCCAGGAACCCTATGGTAGAGACATAGGCGATTTCCAGGGAGTTCCTGGGAAAACCAGGAACCGTTTTTACCGTGTACTACATTGGCATGCAAGCTGGCACCTCCCGAACCCTCAAGCACTGGAGGTTTGCTTCAGTTAGCGTGTACATGCACGTACGTTATACGAAGAAATAGTTCGAAAATTGCGAAGTATTTTCTTTGTAAGCTTATGCATGCTCAAAATGCTTTGCTATAACGACTACTTTTCTTTGAAAGGCCCTTGTAAGGTTTTCTCAGTGTGACATAAAGTATCGGGCATGGTTTAAAGGGGGTGGGAGAGGCATTGCCCCCCACCCTGTGAGATTTTCCCTAACTGCCTTACGGTAGGCAACCCGCTTTACATGCACTTGAAAGTAGGCCAAATACACATTATGGTTGTTGGGGGCTCCTTAAACCGCGCCAGGCATGTCTGCACTAGTTCATGCACGCACACCTGTGTAACGTTTTGCATAAAACATACTGCACAAATTTATGCACTGTAACGCATGTTATGTGA
The DNA here is from genome assembly GCF_012932325.1 of Thrips palmi. Lineage (NCBI taxonomy): Eukaryota > Metazoa > Arthropoda > Insecta > Thysanoptera > Thripidae > Thrips > Thrips palmi. Next base: position 715,284 of record NW_023144621.1, on the reverse strand, counting down.
ATTCCACGTATGCACGAGATCGTGCATACGTCACACATACGAAACATAAGCATTTAGTGTGTCGTAGTACTGTGAAGAATATTTCTTTTCAAGCTTTCAAGAGAGTTCATCAAGATTGTAAAGGGATTAAACACTGCCGCCGTAGAGTGTTGCCTCAAGTTCGCATCGACTGCTCAATCCATGTCACGTGAGCGAAAGTGTCCGAATGCTAAACGGATCATTTCCCTTCGCTGCGGCCGCCTCCCTTCCGCTTACCTGGCCAGGACCTGCGCCGCGAGGGATGTCTCCTGCGCGTAGAAGAAAAACTTGAGCTCCGAAACAGCGCAGTGAGTTCTCGTAAGGAGCCGTCCGCTTTTATCGTGCATGCTGCTTGAAACTTCGAGACGGCCCAAGCACGGCGCCAGACGCAGCACGGCGGAGGCCAGTTTCGGGTCGCTGCAGCAAATGGAACAAGTACTGTAAACGTCATGACGTGGAAAGATTGCTTTCCTCTTTGATCCTGTCGACAAAAGCCTTGAGAAAGTGAAGCTTGTCTATTGCTCATTTGCTCATGATAATTAAAACCAATCCAAAAATCGGAATTGTGCACACCAAGAGGGAGGTAACGTACTTTCACACATTTTCATAGCTTTATTTTTTTTAAAAAATAAGCATTTTGGGATCTACGATAAAAATGCTTAACTTACGGAAGTTAGTGGCTTTGTACGTGACCGAACAGCGATACTGGATTAAAGAACGAGTAAAAACCGACAAAAATTATAACATATGTAAAGATTTTACATTTATGGCTCTACTCAAGAAAAATCAATTCCTATTCTCAGTTTCCCATTTCAAAAGCGTTAATTTTCTTTGAGAGAATGCACTTGCCCATCAAAAAAGTACAGAGTTATGTGCCAGAAACTACCGCTAAGGCTGTATGAACGGGACTCTGCAATCCTTTACTCATAGCGTGTTACTGAGGGGTGGACCACCGACCCGGGAAGTGGAAGAAGGGGATAACTCTATTTTGGTCATTTTTGAGGAGAAACAAAAAGCTGTTAGCACGAATGTTTATGATGAGGTGTGGGTGAAAATGGAAACTTCTGTACCACTTGGCTGTGGTGGCTGAAACTTTACACACCAAATTTCATCCAAATCTACCCACCCATTTAGCCACAGTAGGCTTTTATCATTGAATTTAAGCGTTTAGTAGAAAAATCAGCCACGCAAAGTTTTTAGACGGAATGATCTGAAATTAGTTTTGGAGTAACCTAAACCCTATACTTCAATGGAACAGGGAGATATTTGAATTTTATTTTTTTTTTGTTTTGACTGAGCAAACTGCACAATCTTTTAATTGGAAAAAATAAGTTTTTTTCTCCATTTTTTACCACATTATGGTAGACGATTTAAGAAAGTGGATAGCTATTTGAAATGTCGCTCTGTTGCCTTGTCACATGGACCACAAAGAACTACTCCAAGAAATATGGTCAATATAGAACAAAACTGTATGCGTGGCTAGTTGACGGCGCACAGTGGGCTAAAACACCCTTTTAGGCGCTCAAAACCTATATTTCAGCCATTTTTGATCGTATATGTCCCGAATTTGGTGCAGACCCTCTTTTGGTCTTACTTTATGAGATTTTGAACAAGCGGCGGCAAGTGTGACCTTATCTCAGCCGTAGTTCACCGAAAATTGATTTAATATAATCGTATTTTTATGTTGTATATTTCTGAGTCTGCGGGAGCACTCTCTCTTTCCACTAGATCGATGCAAAACATATTGTAGGTTTTTTTAAATGTTAATTGCAGACGAAACAATTAAAAACCGCAAGGAGTCAAAAACATCACTTAAAATATATGTACGTTCTTAAAAACAATACTGTAAAAAAAAAATAATGGTTACAGATTTTATAGCAACTGTCAAACTTAAATTTCCTAAAATCAATTTTTAAATGATATACGTATCATTTTACTCTTCATGGAACAAAAACATGGCAGGCTCATTAGCCTGGTCATCAAAGGGGTCAACTAAAAGTGAAAGAACTGTGGCACACATTTTTTAAGACTTGACTTTAGGTTTTTTTCCTGAAAGAGCTGATGACAGGATGGGATGAAACAACATTGCAGTCAGAAGATCTGCATTCTCATCAATTCAGTTGCAAGCCCAGGTGGCCTTTTCTGGAGGGTTATTTGTAGAGAAGGGGCGGGGGGCTCCGGAAAAGGAGCCAAATAACACGTGAAAAGATAAGGGACGGTTGGGATGGAGACACGGTTGCATGGATTCTTTCTTCGTTGGGACGCATTTTCTACCGAAAACGGGGAAATTGCCAATTTTTTAATGTTTCACAGCCGTGTATTACTGTTTGCGCAAATATGCGCAGGTTTTCTCTGTTGATCCTTTCAATTGACACATAGGTTGATAATTTCCAGCGCTGAAACCTGCTTGATAGTGCTTGATTCTATAGTAGATCTCAAACTTTCGCTTTTAAAGTAACAATTATACAAATAAAGCGATTACATGCACACCAACACCCTTCAAATTATCGCAGGACGATAACTTGGGTATCATTTTGAACGGGAATACTTGTTCTTTAAAATGGAACCACCGGAGATTCAAAATCTAGATGCAAAGGCGTCAAAATCGCTGCGGCGTTTTGTTGAATTTTTTACTAAAAATAACACATTATCACAAGTTTTAACTTTGACGGCCTGTGGTGGTCGTAGTTTTGGTCTGACAACAAAAATACGCCCAGATTTGAAATCTGCGGAAAATTTCCTATCCGATGGAGAAAAAGTTTGCCCGTTTGAAAGATTTTCAAGAAAGAGGTTTTGAGCGCCTAAAAAGGTGTTTTAGCCCACTGTGCGGCGTAGAAAAAAAATTTCTTCGACACTTGTCGTAAAAGTTGGGTGACCAGAAAAAGCGCATGCATACATCAGTCCAGTCCATGTAAGATGAACACTCACTTAGGGGTTCATTACACAGACCTTTAGGACATGCTGTCGGTAATAGAAGAATATTTTACATTAAAATAACAAGTGGGTTAAATTTATCATTTTAATCAATTTTGGTGCAAATTTTCACCCACACCTCACCTTAATGATGAGAAAATCAGCATAGGTTAAATTTGTAGATCAACATCAAAAGTGTCAGGTCACTCCGTAGAAGATATTTGTGACTATCACTTCCCGTTATGATGGAAAACAGATCAAGTCAAGTGGAACTATAGTCAGCATTAAGTGTTTGCAACTCCGGTGGATTTTTCTGGACTTAGCTCTTTTCCCACCTCATCTGTTAAGTTGACTTGATTCTTTTCACATGGACTCATAAAAACACAAGTTGAAGTATCTCCTATTGACAGTATTTTTAACAGAGTCGTGTTGACTTGGGTTGAGTAATATCTACTATCTGTTAAATGGAAATCGTAAAAGGGGTCAAGTTGAATTATTCCCTTTTCGCATGTGTATTATCTCCTAAACTGGTTGGGTAGGAATTGAGTCTAATAATTTATGTCATGGTGTAAACCATTTTACAACATAATTTAATTTGGAAATAATTCAAGTTATTCCCCTCTTCCACTTCATGGATCACTTGTACAAGTTCAATGAGCGGGTGAAAAAGAACTCACACTGTTTCCCAGCGCTTGGATGGTAACGCCTTGTCCCGCCACAGCGACGGCTGCAACGCCATGTGACTCCACCGGCGGCAAACAGCGCGGCACTGCAGCAGCTGTCCTGGACTCAAAAAGCCGAGGATCAGGAGCAGGACGTCGTCGGGTAGCTCCATCTTCGGAACAGAGAAACAAACAGAAATCAATATAGAAACCAAACAAAGCGACATTCGAGGGTTAAGGGTAACTGTAAAGTGGACTTTGAATGCACTTGTAACACTTAAGCGTAACTCTATGCATGAGTCAAGCATAAAGTTACGCTTGATGACGTTTCGCTTGAAATGAAGCAAAATCTGGCAATTCCCTTATGCATTTAGATAGGGGGAATCTTGACGGGGGAGTGTGCTACGCTTCGGAATTCTTCGCCAGATCGGGCCTGTGGGGCCAGCCGGGCACCTGCTTGATTTGAAGCGTAAACTGATAACGCTTAAAAATAGAGGGTAATACTACGCTTTAGTTTTGTCAGTATGTCCTTTAAAATGCCTTAGAAAGCTTCGGGCGCCTTCGCCCCCACTCCGCTGATTTCGACCCCCACCACCGCTCAGCACAGCCGCGCGACGCTCTTTTGTTTCTCCCGTTCTGTCGCTGACTTCCGGTCTAGGCTTTCTCCGAAGTACCCTATTGTCCCCCTGAGCCTGACCTCACTCAAGCTCAAGTAACATATCTGAAAACTTAATTGGCTGAGCGTTAGCGAAGCCCGTTACTCCAGTAGGGTTGAAAAGTTTTGTCCGTCTGTTTGTCTGCGTGCGTGTGTGTGTGCGCACTCCTCCTCCTGAACGGCTCGGCCGATCTGGCTGAGATTTTTCAGGGTCATTAGGTATGTCCTTGGCTCGCCACCAGGGATGATACCCAAACCGAAACGATACCAGGGCCGTTACGACAACAGTTTGCACATATGACTGAAACTCAAAAAGTGTTGCACCTGGAACCAAGGGAAGAGCTTTTCCTTGTTGATCAAGGCGTACCGGAGTTTTGTTCCCATATGGGCCAAGTCCAAATTCCGCTTCCCCCGGGTTCTTTTGGGGCCTTAATCAACAAAACTCAAGGGAAGCGGAATTTGGACTTGGCTCATATGGGAACAAAACTCCGGTGCGCTTGATCACAGGAAAAGCTCTTCCCTTGGTTCCAGGTGCTACACTTTTTGAGTTTCAGTCATATTTGCAAAACGTTGTCGTAACGGCCCTGGTATCGTTTCGGTTTGGGTATCATCCCTGCTCGCCACACACCAAAATTCAGCTTTCTATCTCAATCCATTCGGTCATATTAGCCAAAAAAAACACTTCAAAAACGGCAGAAAAAAGGCAACTCTTTAGTACTTTCAATTTTTTGTCAAGTTTCATATATCATTTCATATGTTTTGGAGGCTGCTGAGGACGAAAATAAAACCCGTTCAGACCCCCGACCGAAAGTTGAATCCCATCGGTGTAGATTTTGATGACCAAATGCTGTTGTTTGAGGGGATCACGCCCATTTCTGCGGTCTGCCTAGGAAAGCAGCCTGCCGAAGGCAGGTTAGCGCCGCAGGCCAAGGTAGGTGTATACGCCAGGCGTGGATTGTCGAAACTGGCGCAGCATCGCGAAGCCTGTTACGACAAGACACGGTCTGGCGTACACCTACCTTGTTTACTTCTTGACATAAACTGTCAAATTCTTAACCTCAAATGTAGTGTGCCACAAAGCGTCTACAGTTTCCTTGGAAAAGTCTCACGACCTAAATTTATTTTTCACAAGTAAATAATTGCCACCTAAGCATTGGGTTATTGAAGTTGTTGAACGGAACCGCCAATCTGGAGCCTTTGAGGTGGACCAAAGGACGCGAAATTGAAATAGGACACGAAAATGACCACAGCTATCGATGCTGAAGAGTAAAGAAACAGTGAGTGACGCAACAAACCTTCAAACCACTCACGTAATGCTCCTAGACGATAGATCCTGACTTCTGAAGCTTTGATCCCAGCAGTCAACCATGAGAGTCAAGATCAAGATTGTGGCCCAGCCAGCCCTGCCACGAGGCTACCTAGCGTTGCACGAGCACGAGTGTCCTCGCATATCTAAGAATAAGAACAAGAGGAAGACCATACACACAAAGCAGCAAGATCTTGCTCGTGGAAGAACAAACCGGAAGCTGGGAAGATAAGAGGTAGCGAGCCCGGTTTTCCGGTAGGAATGTTGGCAAATGTGTTTCTTTCCTATGCCAAATAGTATTAACAGACGTAATTGCGAAATACGTACGCTTCTCAAAACTTTCGGCGCCACTTCCGATTTTGTTCTTCCTCTTGTTCTTCGATCGGCAACGACTAGAATTCTCTAATGCTTCTAAAAACTGACATTGGTCATATTGATCCTGTTTGCGTTTGCCTCTGTGATAAAGGTTAATAAGAAAAGTAACCACTAGTCACAATGAAGCTTTCTGACTGGCCGGAAAGCAGGCAGCCTCTCCGCACCTTTCGTGAGCAAGTTTAAGATGAACGAGAGGAAAATATTGTACTAGGTGTTTCTCCTCACCCGTTTTAGATCGGCAGCCACTCACTTCACTATTCTTATTCAGCGTGCTTCCCGGGTGGAAAGGACTGCAGTTCATACTAAGTCCCAACTACAGTCTTAAACTGTAGTGCCTAAACTGTAGTGAATAATGCAAACGAAGTGCATTATGAAAATACAGATCGCCATGTAGACTGGAAAGTAGACAAAAACATACGTGAACTATTATCAAAGCATAGTTTCGACTGCAGTTTATAAGTAGCGTTCTAAGTGGTATCGAGTCTGCTATCGGAATGTATTTTCGAATGTACATTTGAAGTGCTCACCGATAGTGAAGTAATAATTGTACTTTTATTCTAGCAGTTTTGCGCTTCAGGCTTCATTTCGCCATGCGTGTCGCACGATGAGTCGAAACTGCTGTTTTACTCTTACAAGGTATACACTTTTTAAGTTAGACGCGAAGTGTCATCAGAATTTGCAGACTCTAAGCTGTTCGTCTAGGGGTTCTTGTCCTCTGATCGTGGAAGAATAATTTAGGTTCGGCAAGGCGCAGCATTAGTTGTAGCGGAGAAAAGGTAAATTTTTTCCCGGCAAGTGCATTTTGTGTGTAGCTCAACTGCAGAAAAACTGTAGTTCATCTGAACAGTCGTTACGGCGGGAGGCCTTGTCATGTGGTCGGGGCATCGCACGCTCGTCCCCACGGGCGCTCACCAGCGTAGTGGATAACACAACAATTCCACAACACCAAAGATCCAGGATCGAACCCCAACACTGACATTACACTTTCACAATTCCAAGATACGAAACATACCATGAGAGGGAGGGGGCACAGGAGAGGGGCATAGAAGGAGAGAAAAAGAGTCGGAATGTCAAAAATTTTTGATTTTTGAACTTTGCATTGTTCAGTACATTTATGATTGTAATGGTGGTTGTAGTTTAAATACGTTTTGGAGCTGTATTTTAAAGAATGATGTCAACTAGATTCAAAACTGCAGAAAAACTGCTAATGTCCGAAAAAACTACCACTTTCCCAGTACATAAACTGCAGTTGAACTGTAGTTAACTATAGTTTAACAGTAGTTTGAGCAGTTTAACTGCAGTTGGAATGCATCTGGACTGCATGGACCTATCTGCAGTCCAAGTACTATTACTTTACATTTAAAATGTACTTGTGATCAGTAGATTAACATTAATCCATGCACAAATAGACAACAAATGTCTTACAGTTTAAGTAGTGTAACACGTGCATTTTCGAAATGTAAACGAAAGTATACTCCTTTCCACCCGGGTTTGAAAACAAATTAACTCTAGACGAATATTTACACATTTACAAATTTACATACAGATGTGTATATATACCCACATATATACCCACCCACATTCAAGAAACTTTGCCGCCTGGGTTCACTGAGATTCCAAACGCTATGAATATAGAACGTGTGGTGAAATGCCCTGAGAAATGGCACCATACGTGCAATGCCTCAGCCATATTACATCTTACGTGCAAATGCGTCCCGAAAATGCCCTATGCTTATGCATGGGAATGGGAAGGTATTGCACGTAATGTGCAGTGCAATAGCATTGCACCAATTGACACTATATTCATAGCTTTTGGATTCTCTGCGTTAATAAGGGGCCCAACGGAGGTGTCACAACTCAGCTCAAGCACCTTCTTGCCTATTTTCATGATTAACAAACCCCCAAATACCGATAAAATCATCGAAAATATCTAGTTTCGGCGTATACTGAACAAAGTGTCGACACGATTACCTGAGAGATGGACCTCTCGCGGGCCTAACACACTGTCTACACATTTCCTTTTCATCACTCCTGCAGAGTGTTCGCGACGCCGGCACGTCAAATTTCTGTCCGTCTTCGAGTGAGTCGCCGTCCCGACGGCAGGCAGCCGCGATGCTCCTCCCATGGCGTGAGTGCACGCCCCAGGCTCCCCCAGGCTCGCGCACGCACGCCACTGCATTGATAATGACTCCCCGGGGCGTCGCGTGCGCTGGTCACGCACCTCGCGGCGTGGCTCGGTGCGGTTGCAGTGCAACGCGAGACAGTGTGCCTTCCGTGGCCGCGGCTCGCGTTTGACGGCTCGCAGCGCAGCGGCTCACCGCGACAGCGCGACGCAACAAGTCTGGTATACTGCCAGTGTCCGACCGCGCCGGCCGCACAGTGGGCCTGAAGACCGGTGGAGGCGGCCACAATAGGGCACTTCGGGGAAAAGCTGGACCGGAAGTTGAGAAGAAATCAAAAAGAACAAACGCTGGACTTAAATGAGAATATAACTCTGCGGAAGCGGCAGAACGGCGACGCAGACGCTCATTCTTACACATTTCGCATACTTAGTTCTTCTTGATTTCTTCTCAACTTCCGCTCCAGCCCTTCTCCGAAGTACCCTATCCTAGACGTGCTTTGCGCTCCTGAGTCGCTGAACAGGACTCAAAACCGAACTTGTGATCTCATCAATGGACTGCTCGCCGGATAAGGAATCCAAAGACTATTACGCTGAATCCGCTACCATCCCTCGAGAAAACAAATCCACCGGAAGTCGTGTCGCGTCGGCTAATCAGAAGCCTCCGTTCATCATTGGTAGCGCCCATTCTTGAAAGGATAGGCTCTGATTAGCCGACGCGACCCAACTTCCGGTGCATTTGTTTTCTCGAGGGATCGAAGCGGGTCCAGCGAAATAGTCCATTGGTGGGGTCACGCGTTAGGTTCGCGTCCGATCTAGTGACTCTGGAGTTCACATCGCGTCCTGTAAGTTTAACCGCCCCCACCGCACGGCAAAAACGGAACCTGCTTTTCCCAGGAAGCCATTGGTGAAGACATAGGCGATTTCAAGGGAGTTCCTGGGAAAACCAGGAACCGTTTCTACCGTGCGGTCTTTTCACCCACTGTGGGCCGGGCCTTACCGCACCCCGATAGGATCTTTCGCTTGTCGGTATCTAAACCGCTGAAGAAGGGTATTGAGTCGACTGCCCCTTGAACACAGACACTGCTGAGGACTTCCGTGGACCCTGGAACGGAAGTGCGCCATGTTGGCGGAAGTCGATCAAGCGTGACATGGAAACAAAACGATATGCCAACATGACGGTCACAAATCAACTTCTCGTCTGAAACCTACTTCATAGCAGTATTTCTGTTTCTAGGCCACAATCTGTACCACGTTGAGGTCGTTTCTGTTGACTTCCGGTCCACAGTCCCCGAAAGTATCCTTCACTATTCCCCTCTAAATTCAACGGTCATGGTGCTGTAATTAAATAAGAAAACCCCTCGGAGTGTGACGCGACCAGGCCGTAGGTTTTTCTTTAGCTAGTGGTAGTAACTAACACCACCATTCAGGACTCCAGTTCGGCTCGCGGAACCGCGAGTTTTTTCCAGATGCCTGTGTGTGGGTGTCAACTCTCGTCCCCGTGCGATTTTGGATGCAAGTGACTTGTTCAGGTGGTCGGGATCCTCTTATCAAATCGTCACCCACTTGTTGCATGCCTTGAAATACTGCCTTGCAAGGTGGAGGTGACACAGCACTAAATCGACTCTTTACAGAGTATGCCTGCTAATGGAGTTGTATTTCTTGGTTTGATAATGTATCCTTCACGAACTTTGCCTGCTAACAGTTTCTAGTTTTGAATTTTGTAGTCACTATTTGGCCAGAATTCGATCAGTCTGTCCGCTTTGAGCGGTTTATTTCAAATGGCATTGATACGCATAAGTCGAATGGCTAGGAACAAATTATATTTAAAATTCAGATTTCTGGCGCTCACCGTTTAGTCGTACCTGCTCCCTCGTGTTTTCTCAAGAGTGCTGCCAACTCTACGAATATCGTGGGCGACAGTTCCAGGAAAATTTCAGTGAGTCCACGCGTTACGTCGATTCGGACACACGCTCGGCACCAATTCAGAGCTGCGGCCACTGTTAAAGAAAAATATCGGTACTACCCCATTTTAGTGACCGACGTGAGCCCCAGGGACTCGTATCGGCGACAGGCCTCGACGATGCGACTCCATTCCCCTGACACACTGGACACAGTTTGGAAAAGAGAGGTAAGTCTACCGAGGAAGTCTAAACATCGTCAGATTCCTACCGGAATAATTGCTTGTTAATCTTGAAGCGCATCGCGATATCAATACTCAGAAAACGAGGCAACTGCTTTGTGAAGAAAATACAGGAATTGTAGAATTTCTCCGTATCATGAAGGAATGCTTTTGTATAACGAAGGATTGCGCTTGAAAACGAATCGTTTCTTCTTTCATTTTACAATGCCTTCTTTTCCGTCGTATTACGAAGCGGTTCTTTGTTCACTTTTTACTGTGAGGTCCATTGAATTCCATGCGCCTGAAAAATCTATTGAAGCCCAAAACATAGGCTACCCCTTAAACCAAAAAAATCAAAACTCGAAATTTGGGTGTTAAACTTTGCCAAAGCTTGCAAAATCTCTTCCCTTCAAAAACTTTTATAAATAATTGAAAATTATGCCATAATATGAATCTAATTATCAAAAGTACAGTGCTTTCACTGAAAGTCTTGATCTATTATACCCAATTTCAGGCGAGGTATACTTTATCACCCCAATTCGGGTGAGGGCCATACATATTCTCTTTGAATTGTTTGATTTCATTTGATTTGAGTAATAAATGGGCTGTCAGCTGCCTATAGGGCCAGATAGTATCACCCATATTCCTAACCATCTCCCGTATTTGGGTGAGGATGGTTCCCCCTCTCAAATTTGGGTGCTAAAATGATTCTCTCCGCGAATTGGGCAAAGGACACCCCACCCTAAATTTCAGTCGTCATTGTGACTCTTTCACTCTCAGTTTTCGCGAGCCAGATCGTGTCAATCGCTCCCGGTTCCGTATTGCGCTGAAAGTCGACCAGAAAACCTCCGCACCGAATCTTCTCGAGGTGGACTGTGCTCAGACGGCCGGCACACGCAACGCTTGAGACTCTTGGCGCGCTCCAGTGACAATGGGGGAGGGCCGTGAATCATGACTTAGCACACATAATGAAGAATTCGTTGGACTGAAAAATTAATGGCGACGGTCTGGACATGAGAAGCAGGCGTGCCCCTCTGTGCAGGTTGGCTGTGGGACACTCCGGCAGCGGCCTCACGCAGCAGCAGACGACAGCACCGCGCCGCGCCGCCCGGTGGCCGACCGCCTGCGACTCCAGCCTGCCCCGCAGCTCCACTGGACGTGTGTAACCAAGCCCTGCCTCCTGGACTCTCGCCCTGCCTCCGCCGCTGCACTGGCAGTCCCGACGATGCGAGCCGCCGGTTGCAACCCGTTACCCTTCAGGATGCGTCCGAAAGTCATACTGACGTTCTTGTGCCAACACGTCCCGTCAAAATGCCACTGCCGAATTCAGGCCACCGATTGCGTCTGTTACCATGTCTGGACGATCCTTACTGGCATTGGAGCTGAACGCAGGCTGTGGGTGAGGTGGACAGCTGCGCAGGTGGTTTGCTCTCACGCGTTCCGCCTTTTGGCCCCTGCCAGTGCAGGGTGGGTGCCGTGCATCCATTCCTCCGTCCGAGCTTCTCCCGTTGTCGGCATTCCCAAACGTCCTTAAGGGGAAATCACTGTGAGTGAATTTCAGTGTACGAATATAATAAATTTCAGTTGAATTTTAATGAATTTCAGGCAAAAACTACTGAATTTTATGAAAAATTTCAATGAATATAAACATATTTTGATGAATTTCAATTAATTCCAGTGAATGTCACAAGTTTGATGAAGTTTGGTGTACTAATTTGGCTGCAGTTATTTCCCTTTGAACGTGTTACTGAAAAATGCCGCGCAGTCATGATACTGAGCTAATTCTGAGTATTCGGCACACTCGCAGACTCGTACTTACCGCGAGTTTTTCACAAATGACGCATTGACTTTTGTGCACATAATTAAGCATAATGGCATTTTTATTTCTTTCACAATTTTCTATAATCAATTTTGTCTCGACTAATATGTTAAGCATCTCAACAAAATTCTATTAAACGTCAATGAACATTCATAATATGTCAATTAAAGGATGAGGGTGCGACACCAAATCTTAAATAATAGAGAGAAATGTGTTAGTAATGTGAAGGAACTGCTCATAAGTTGCTAAGATCCCTTCACCACAGTTACTGCCTTCGCTGTGCTGTCAAAACACTGAGCTTTCTGTGTGTATTACGAAGAAAAAGATCGCGGTAGGATGTTGAGAGTGCGATCCTCGTGAGAAGGTCAACTCATGGTTGTACATGCGCACTCCATAGTAACGACACAATCTATCACGTGGCTGCCGATTTGGTGCTGTCGCAGACGTCCTTTCAGTGTGTCACAAAGAGTCAGGAATTGTATTCGACTTACTGTTTGAAGACTTTCACAACATTTTTAAATAAATAAACTCAGGGGTTCTACTTTTGATTTGTTCCGTGGCCTAGGACTTCACCCGAAGTTTGAGTATAATCGACGATTTAGTTCAAGAGGCTTGCCATTGGATTCCATTTCGTACACCACAAGCTGAACTGTGTTCTGGGTATACATCTTCGGATGCATGCTTTGAAAAGTACACACTTGAGATATTTGCATCTGTAGATGGGCACTTGGCACACAGTTCAGTTTGTAGCGCAGTATATTCTTCACAAGCAATGTTCGCAAAATTTAACATTTTCGGGGAGGAAGGGACTACCTCAATCAGCGCGGATGTTTCATGGGATGTCTCGGCACTGACGTTGACACGGCATGTTTACACATTTAGTGCCGCCGGGAGATTGCCGGGGAGTCGGCGGCCTTGCCAGTGCGATGTCGATGGTCACGGACCTTGGCTTTTGGATATGGCTTCTGCGACGAGAAGGCCCGAGAGGACTGCGACAACGCATCTTCGCCATGTTCGTCTGCAGTATGGTAAAGATCGCATCACAGCACCAGAGGAAAGAAGGATTAGTTACCAACCCTGCAATTCTTCACACTGTTAGTAACTCAAAGAGTCGGATCTTCTCGCCAAATTTCGGCGACAGTGCACATTAAACGCATTTGTACAATTTTGTACGTGGTCTCACAACTATTTCGAACATGCAAACTTTTAAGTACAAATTTGTTCGGAGAATCGTACAGCTTCGTGCGACGCAAATGTGCGGAAAGCACGTGAGTGTACAAACAAGTATACGCAATAGTCTGGCGGGACAACAATTTGCCTGCACGGTAAAAACGGTACCTGGTTTTCCCATAGATGTAGAAACATAGGCGATTTCCAGGGAGTTCCTGGGAAAACCAGGAACCGTTTTTACCGTGTGGACCGTTCGCGCCGTACCCGTTTTCCGAGCTCATTTAATAGTTTATGTAGAATAAGAACGGAGGATCCGTGCTTTCTTCCATGTTTCCTTACTCGAGTCTTCCTGTACATTTACCTTAAAAAAGTACGTATTTGTTTTAGTGGAGACTCGTTGTATCACCGAATAAACGCCGCATCACACAAAAGGGTCACACATTAGCGAGATTCACCCAGTTGCTCCGAGTAAGACTCCCGGCTTCGTGTGATCTAGGATCAACTTTGCTTCTGAAACCAGCGTTAAATCCTCTGCTAGTTTCGAAAAACTTGTTCCCGGCCTTTCGACGAAATGACTGATCACCCACATGAAGCAGCTATGATTTTCTCCGAAGCTGCAAAGACCACTTTTCAAGGTGGGGTGGGATGGGTTTCAGTGTGCCGCGACTCTACACTGGCAAAACTAAAGGTTACTCGATAGTTCTACGCTTCTTTCAAGCACAGGAACTACGCTCGAAGACCTCACGGTAAAAACGGTACCTGGTTTTCCCAGGAGCCCTAAGGCGCAGACATAGGCGATTTCCAGGGGGTTCCTGGGAAAGCCAGGAACCGTTTTTACCGTGCTTACTCCCTCCTAGAAGCGTACAGTGCAACTACGCTTCAAGACATGCCCTCTGGAGACCTAGATCCATGGCTGCTACGTCCCCTCATTTAGATGGGGAAAAGCGGGAAAACGGAGCGCATGAGCTCGTACACTGCGAGAAAGGCGTACAGACTGCACGCTCCACGAGTGGCTCAGTGATTTACTCTGGTCGTGCCAGTGTAGGTGCCCCAAGTGTTCGTGGGGGTGTGTGCAGCCATGATGGGGACGGCCGCGCTGCTTTCGGCCGACCTGGTGGAGGCGTCGAACCCCGCCAACATGGCCTGCGGCTTCTACTCGTGTCTTGGCGCCAACGTCACCTTCTACCGGAGACGCGACCGCACCCTGGCCATTCTCAGGGACCTCCAGGACGTCGCCAAGCAGATCCAGAAGGGTGCCGACGAGGACCCTGTCATCCAGGTGAACACCATAACGACGCGTACTAATAGAGCAATCTTAACTGTCAGAGCAGATTTAGAACTATCCTAACTGCAGAGGCACCTAAAAGTGTTTATGAACTATCTTCACTGCAAAATCAGTGAATATCGATATCTCTGAACTTGAGTTCTGACTCTGACAGGGTAAAGCCAAGCTTTTGAGTTTTCTGGCATAAAAATGGACAAGGTCGTCATCGACTCTGCGCTATTAAGCTGCTTGAGGGTTTCTTCAAGTTGACTTTACTTTGTTGGCAGAAAGTGCTGGCGCATGCGCACCGCATGCACCGCAGAATGACAAACCTGCAGGTTAGTGATATGTTCCTCATCCAGCGTATGGGTGCGTGAGACCATGGATGGATGTGAGACCGCTATGCCAGACTTTCCAGTCGGGACTTCCGCAACTCCTGTCGATTCTTCACATACCGCCTAGTTCCCGCGAAAAATTGTCGATTTCGCAAGGTTTTCCTCAAAAACGGTACCCAGCTTTTCCAGGAAGTCTAAAGTACAGACCTGTGAGATTTCCAGGCGAGGTTCCTCACTGAGAATGAAAGAGTCACCACCATCGCCCTTTCATTGGGTGACGCACGCATCGTCGCTCAAATTTGGGCAGTCATAAAATCGTCGCCCAAATTTGGGTAACGTCGTCGGCGACGCCGTGAGGTCCCCGATGACGTTCTTCCGGGGCCACCACGATGACCCAATGCGGCGTTGAGGCCTTCGGTCATCGTGGTGGCCCCGGAAGGACGTCATAGCGGACCTCACGGCGTCGCCGACGGCGTTACCAAAATTTGGGCAACCTAACGCCTGTTACCAAATTTCGGGTGATGAATTTTTCGTCACCCAAAATTGAGCAACGAAGTTGCATCACCCATTTAAAGGGTGATGGTGGTGACCCATTCATTCTCAGTGCTGGGAAAACAAGGAATCGTTTTTGCCAAATATTCTCTCAAGCATACATTTTTTTTCAAGAGTGTACTTCGTAGACAGTTGGGTTTACTGTTCTTGAGAGTGTGCCTTCGCCAGACCTACTTCGGCAGCGCCATGATCGGCAGCGTGTGGCTGACGGTGCTGGCCTCGGGCGGCTTGTACTGCGCCGTCTGGCCGGCCCCGACCAGCGACGAGGCCGCGCGGGCCGGGGGCTTGGCGCAGGCCGTGCTCATGCTCGTGGGGTGCACGGGCTTCTACGCGGCGGGCAGCCTCATCGGCGTCATGGTCACGTCCCTCATGGGCCAGTACGGCGTGCTGGGCGTCTGGCTGCGGAGGGCGCGCACCAACCGGGACGTGGAGGCCGCCATCGCCCTGCACCAGAAGGTTTGCGTCGGCCGCCCCGCAGTGCGCCGGAAGACCGGCCTAGACGTTTTCAGCTCCAGAGTCGCTAAACAGAACTGGAACCGAGCGTGTGACCCCACCAATGGCCTGCTCTCCGAACGAGGAATCCATTGGTGGGATCACGCGTTCCACTGCAAGAAAAATTGTGAATAGTACAACAAATGTACACGGTAAAAACGTAACCTGGTTTTCCCAGGAAGCCTGTGGTAGAGACATAGGCGGTTTCCAGGGAGTTCCTGGGAAAACCAGGAACCGTTTTTGCCGTGTACAACAAAAGCTATACGATAAAAGTTTAACAGGGATTGTAGAAAGTACAACGAGAATTGTACAAACCACAACGGGGCCTAAACTGCACAGCAATCCTGATGCCGGTTCCATTGTACTTTGTACAACAATTGTTGTACTTTGAAAGTACAATAAATTCCTGACGATAAAAATTACCAGAAATGTGTGTACTTTTGTTGTGGGTTTTTTCTTGCAGTGTCGGTTCGAGTCCCGTTAAGCGACACTGGAGCTCAAAACGCAGCCGGGATTTTGACCGCCTCCTGCTTACTCGAACGCTAGAGGTCTGCTGAGGCCTAACAGCGCTGATGATGATGACCGGTCTTCTGGCCCACTGTGCGCCCCCACACTGAAAAAAAAGTCTAGTTACAGCAACTAGGATTTTGGTGCCAATTACCAGACAGTCTAATTGAATAGGAACCAACAAGGAATCTAGTTACAAATACCAGACTGCCTAGTTGGTCTCTGTCTAGTAAAAATAACCAGATTCTTGGTAAACCTTACCATGCCATCGGACCCCCAATCTAGTAAAATTAACTAAATTTCTAGTAAAAATTTTGAGTTGAGACAAGACAAAGCAGAAGAAGAAAATGGAATTTCTCAACTCTACGCCCCCACATGTACGCTGGGAGGTCGTAAAGCTGGGAAGAATTATTTTCCGGTTTGCTTCTGGCCGGGATCGAACCACCCATCTTCCCCATCGAGCCAAGGGGTCGTTGGCCACGCGCACCAACCCCCACATGGGGGAGCCCGCCCGAAGGTTTGGGCGGCCGCCCCCCGGGGCGCCAGCCGGCCAGACGTTTTCGCTCCAATCCCAAGGCAGCTGAACGAGGGGGCCCCCTGGCCTGCTCTCGAACGGGTCCTTTGGAGATTCAGGTCACCGAAGGGATTCAAACGCATTGTTAAAATTTAGTCTCTTCCAATTTTAAATTACGAGGACAATTTAACAGGGATAGTTTAAAAATACAAGGAATTTAAAAACACAACGCTGGTAAATGTTACCAAAACCATGCCTTAGTAGTACAACTTTTTAAAATCTAAACCTGAAAAAAATTTCCAAAAATGTTTTTTAGTTGTTATTACCGGTGGCTCCCCTTAAACCCAGGCAGCCGGGTTTTTTGGTACTTTTAACCCAAGGGGGGCCCCCTTTTTTTTTCCCCCGTGCACACTGGATAACGAAAAAGGCCTGCTCCATTGCACTGCAAATCCAAGTGTAGGACAGGTCGACACTTTAAAGCGTAGACCAGTTTGTCCTACGCTTGCAAGTGTCGACCACTTGTGTCCGACGCTTTGAAGTGTCGACCACTCAGTGTTCGACGCCTGCAAGTGTCGACCATAGCATGTCCGACGGCCGAAGTGTGGGACCACAATAGGAAACTCAGTGTAATTTGCCGTAGGACAAACAGTGACCTGCACATGCAGGCGTCGGACAGAGTGTGGTCGACACTTCAAAGCGTCGCACACAGCTGGTCGACACTTGCAAGCGTAGGACAAACTGGTCTACGCCTTAAAGTGTCGACCTGTCCTACACTTGGATTTGCAGTGTGGCCTTCCTATGTAATTTCAACGTGTTTTTTTTTCGAACAGATATTATGCCTGGCACGGAAGGTGGAGGAGCTTTACTCTGACAGCATAACGCATTTCATGCTGTGCTGTTTCTCCGCCCCTTTAATAAGCACTCTGCAAGTAAGTTGGTAGGAGATTGATTCCTTGCGTGTCGTGCTTTTCTGCGTTCTGAAATATGAAAAGAAAAAAAAGGCCAGTGAATGTATTGATTACTGTACGGTACTGTACGGGCAACCCTCTTAGATGGTACAGTGGAGATTGGCAATTTGCCACAACGCACCCTTTTTTCTCTCTCAGACGCGCCGTGGCAAGATGGCCTGGTTTTCTCAGAAACCCATTTGTTGCGATTTATTGCGGCTTTTGTGTCAAACTGCGCCGTATCACACAGTGGACCAGAAGACCGGTGGTGCCGGTCAAAATCCCGGACGCGTTTTGAGCTCCAGAGTCGGCAAATGAGACTCTAACCGAAAGCGTGACCCCCCCGCCCCAATGGATTCTCTCCGAACCAGGAATCCATTGATGGTGTCACACGTTCGGTTTGAGTCCTGTTTGGCGACTCTGGGTGAAAACACGTCTAGAGTTTCGGCCGCCCCCACCGGTCTTCTGGCCCACTGTGCATAATGTGGTCCAGGTGCTGAACGACGAAATGGGCATGCTCACGTTCACGGCGGCCTTCATCAACCTCGCGGTGTTCATGCCGCTGGCCATCCTCAGCCAGAGCCTCACGGACGTGAGCCTGACAGTGCGGGAGAACGCGTTCCACGCCGCCTTCGAGGTGGGCATGTGCGAATAGTTCGAAATCAAATCGAATCAGGCGATATTCGATTGAATTTGCTGAGTTTGACCTAGAATTACTCGAAATTTCTGATCTTTGGTGGTGGTTCGTCTTCGAACTGAGGCTGACGGAAAGGAAAAAGTCATTAACCGCCAGGAAACTCCGAACTGGCACCAAATGGTTCGGGTTCTACGTCAACTCCTTACCTGATTCGATTACTAAGACTTATGTAAGATTCAATGCTAGTTCGAATTCAAAAAATTATTTATGATTCAATTCTAATTTGATTTAAGACAAATTAAGGTACGATTCGAAATTAAAAACCAATTTAAGATTCAAGTTGAATTCGATTCGCATTCAATTCAAATAAATTTTGATTGGAATTGAATTCGAATTAATTTTGATTCGAATTAAATTCTTATTCAATTCGATTCAAACTCAATTCGATTCGAACTCAATTCGATTCGAACTCAATTCGATTCGAACTCCATTCGATTCGACATCAATTCGAACTCAATTTAATTATTCGAATTCGATTTGTAAACATAACACTGCAAAAAATTGCGTAGTTTTGTATGGAGAATGTGCAGACGAAAATGGTAGGGAAGTACGGAAAATTGTACGGAACGTCCGTTTGTCCCATAAGAACTCAGGTAATTGGGTACGGTTAAAAAGTACAGAAGTTCCGTAGTAGGACAGGTAGGGATGGTTCAGGCAAATTATTGACCAGACATGTTCACACTAAATTACTATGTAGGTTTTTCTGCGCGCCAATGCACGAAATTAAACATGCACTTCGTAACGCACGAATTTCTGCGCGACAATGGACGATTTTCTGCATACTTGCGCACGAAATCGTGCATTTTCGCGCACAAATTCGTGCGTTAAGAAGTGCATGTTTAATTGCGTGCATTGGCGCGCAGAAAAACCTACAAAGTACTTTAGTGTGTTCCGTACTTTTTCCGTACTTTTTTCTCGCAGTGAAGCCTAATTTAAGATTTGGTTCGAAACTAAACGTGTTGATTCGAGGTGGACGACGACGACACCCCCGGCATGCGCCGCGCCCTGCTGCTCATGGAGATACTGGCCGAGCGGCCGGCCAGACTCAGCTTCAAGGGGCTCGGGCCGCTCAACCTGAGCAGCGCCGGCAACGCGCTCCGCACCTGGTACTCCTGCACCAGCGTGCTGGCCAACGCGGGACCCAAGAAGGGCTAGCTTTCTTAGCTTTCTGCTGTGATCTGCGACGTTCGCTATCAAGGTTTCCATTGGGAATACATCTGTTACGTTGCACTTTCAACTGTGGTCTGATTTCACAACCTCTCATCCCAGCACACGTGTATGTGTCCATTGTCCTTAATTATTGCCATATTTGAGTACATTTTCAAGCTATTTACAATTTAATTTTCCTAAATTAGGGACAATGTTTCCATATTGGGATTAAGTTTATATAAATTGTACACAATTTATGTACGCATTTTGAAGTAACTTCCACCCAGCTGCATTTATGTGCAAAAAGTTAAGCATTTAGGGTTCGATCGTCGAGCCACCTATTTTACAGTGGCACCGCAGTCAACACCTGAATGCCTTACAGTATGAAACTTGAGCTGTGACAACGAATTCCGCGTAGGGACGTAAAATTTCCCGCCAATGAAAATCTTTTTCAAGATTCTCATCACACAGAAAAAACATCGTTGTACGAAAAAAAGCCACGTTCATATTAACACTGTGGCAAAAAGCTACGGAAAATTCTGTATGAAGCTTGTGGTGATTCTCTGTACCCCCTTGTCAATGTTCTACGTAAGACCTTCTTACAGTCTTCTCCGTGGGACCTTACAGTGACCTCCGTAGGACAATGCAGTCTTTCAGGTCCTACGGAGAAGACTGCACGACGGTCCTACGGAGGATAGCCTACTGGAAGAGCCTACGGAGAATATTGATAAGAGGGCTACGGAGAATCTTGGTTAAAAAAATAAACAGAATTTTCCGTATCTATTTGCCGCAGTGTAGCCTGTGCCATTTCCTTCGTATCATGGGAAATTTCCTCGTGAGACATAAGGCGGTCAGCCCAGCCGTCCGTGGCGGGCCTTGACCAGGTCCGCGGCGCGCTCGGCGAGCATGATGACGGGCGCGTTGAGGTTGCCGGTGATGGACTCCGGGAACACGGAGGCGTCCACGACGCGCAGGTTGTCCAGGCCGCGCACCACCAGGCTGGGGTCCACGACGGCCGTGGCGTCCGTGCCCATCCTGCACGTGCCCGTCATGTGGTAGATGGCGTACGTCGCGGTGCGCGCCGCGCAGCGGAAGTAGGACCGGCCGAACCACGGCAGCACCAGGGCGCACTGCGGCAGCGGCAGCATCCGCCACCTTGACGGACAACGCAGCGAATAGAAATCGGCTTATTTCGAAATTACAATTTTTCACCACTCTACAAATCGAAGAGCGTACATTGTATGCTCTAACTAAAAAATTACGCAGAAATCTGTGAACAACTTGTGATAATTCTCCGTTCCCAGAACCCAACATTTTCTGTAGCCTTCGTGTCAATCTTCTCCGTGCACAGTAAATGTCTTACGGTGAAAGGCTGCACCAACATAATATGGTGGAGATTTTATCCATAATACCAACGAAATTCGTCAAAATCTCTATAATATAAGGTACAGCGAATTGTCTATGGTATGTTACGAAATCAGCTGCACCACCATAATATGGAGAATCTTCACTGTAGAGTGTGCACCTCATTGGTCTGCAACGGGCATGCGGGGAGCTGTAAGAGCTATTGCTGTTTGATGCCCTTCGGATTCGAAGTGTGCCCTTCGAACTTTCCTTCCAACAGTTGAAGTGCTGTAATACTCATTTCATTCTGATCCATCAGTTCGTTGTCGAACACACCTCATGCTCTTGAAGACGTCTGAATCTGCCAGTTTGTGGTAGAAGAAGTGGAACCCCTCCGCGAGTGCAGCGACGTCAGTGTCGTGGTCGAGCAGGTTCAGGTCCACTTTGGGATCATCGAAGGGATCGGTACTCCTGCAAACGAACAAGGGAATGAGTGCACTGACTGCCCATCTAACACACTTATTCCAGGAGCTGACATCACGTTGAAACGGGCGAGACAAAATGTTACGCTCCTTTTAGCATTGTGTCATCCGATCGAATGTGAATGAGCTACAGCTGATTCGCAGTCAATCGAATGTGACACATTGCTCCAAGGAGCGTTTCAACGTGATGTCACGTTACTGGGAGGAGAGTGATTACGTGTTGGGTTATATTAAAAACAGGGATCCTTAACTAAACATTTAACCTTTAAATTTCAAAACGTAACATAAGACAATGTTCGCTAAAGGACTTTTGCAAGTACTTCCAAAAGTATCTCCACTCAAATTCGAGACACAAGAAAAATAACATCCTTTTGAAAAGAACACTGGTAAAACTAAAGCGTAACTCTATGCTTGAGTCAAGCATAAAGTTACGCTTGAAGACGTTACGCTTGAAATGAAGCATACTCTGGCAATTCCCCCATGCATTTAGATAGGCGGAATCTTGGAGGAAGAGCCTGTTACGCTTGATTTCAAGCGTAAAGTGATTACGCTTGAAAACAGAGGGTAATACTACGCTTTAGTTTTACCAGTGAAGTTAAAGGTTTTAACTTCAACTCGAACGATAACGTTATGATGCCCTTCTGTCGCACTGAAATTACTTGTGAATAACCCTTGGGTACATGGGTTATTCATTGGTAAACCTAAAGCGTAACTCTATGCTTGAGTCAAGCATAAAGTTACGCTTGAAGACATTACGCTTGAAATGAAGCATACTCTGGAAAATCCCCCATGCATTTAGATAGGGGGAACCTGGCGGATGAGCCTGTTACGCTTGATTTCAAGCGTAACCTGATCAAGCTTGAAAACAGGGGATAATACTACGCTTTAGTTTTACCAGTGTTCTGATGAGCTGTGATAGATGCTTCGGAAAGTTTGGGGTTCATCTGACGTTTCGTTACAGCTGCTAGAATATTTGCATACCTGAGTCTGACTGTTCCAACACTCCTGGGCTTCACCAGAGCCGGCAGCAGTTGGATAATGTTGTAGTAAGCCACGTCGGGCACTGGCACAGGACATCCCGCGATGAGTTTCAGGATTCCCTTCTTGTCCAGTGTGAATCCGTTGAGCTGCAGTTGGATGTCCGGCCTGGGGTCGTCGGCAGGCTGGTACTTTGTGCGGTAGAACGCGCCCACCTACGAACGTTTTGATAATCTGGCATACACGTCTCACGTGCAAAACAAATCTACACTCTCAGCACGTTACTGACTTTTTTTCTCATTAATTACATTTTCGTATAAGCAACAATAACACTTAGTATTTTCGAAGTAAGTACTGTATGACTAATTTCCTTTGTAAAATTATGTACAAAACCAAATTGTTAGTACATTATTTTGATATTTCCTAAGTAGTTCTTTAAAAAAGGAAAAGTACGTATTATCGGTGCTCAAATTACTTACATAAGTACTGATAAAATGAACAAAGAGTCAGTAACGTGCTGAAAGTGTATGAAATAGTCTCAGACGACGATGGGATACTGCACCCACGGCCGAGGGGGTATGCACTCGCGTAATAGTCGGTTCACTCTATCTGTAATAGCACGCGTAATAATACGCGTAATAGTCGCGTAATAGCCGAAATTGTCAAAATTTTATCAATTTTGGTGTGTTTTAGGCCGTTTTTAGCTAAATTCCGATTAATTTGTGGCGTAATAGAGCGTAATAGCGTAATAGTCGGTACACAGGTTCAGAGAGCGCATACCCCCTCGCCCACGGCACTCAAATGACTAGTCGGTTTGCTCGTAAAAATATGCAAGTCATTTCATTACATAGTGGTACACACAAGTGTATTTGTAAAGCGAAATTGCGTAAAGTTTGTACGAAAACGCGCCAGAGTGTGGGACACCACGCACCGAAGTTGCGAAGGACTAGAGTGTGTCGGAAGCCTTTTTGAACTTACATTCAAGGGGCCAATGCTGGCAGCAGGTCCACCGCCCGTCCTGTTCCAAAGGTCAACGTTGTCCCAGCGCTGGTACACTGTAAAAAATTTGTTCGTAAATTTACAAACAAATCAGGGGTAATTTCGTTGCACGAATTATTTGTAAATATACAACGTTTTTATGTTTTTATCGATTTATGAATTATTCTTCACGCAGTAGTTTGTAAAATCACAAACTTTTTACAAGTTCCAATTTACGTGGACCGCTTTTGTTCAACATTGTCACGCTGATTAAATGAAGATAAACTTGTTTCAGCGGATTTTTTTTGTTCTATGAAACATCTTGTAGTTCTATGAAATATCTTGTAAAATGACGAAGGCATCACCCTATTTCGTAATTTTACAAGCGATTTGTGCAACGAAATTACCCATGGATTTGTTGTAATTTTAGGAAACATTTCATATTTCTGTGACCTCACTGTAGTATTATCGTCACTTTTGAGATGTATTTAGTTCGTACCATTTCATAAAGCGGTGTTCACAAACAAATTTCATACAATTAAGAAGATTTCTGTGATGAATAATCCATAAATCGGCCTTTACAAACAAATTTCATAAAATAACGAAATGTTATTGTTACTTTACAAGGAATTTGTAAAATAAAATTTCGTAAATTCACAATAATTTTTTACAGTGTAGATGTCGTCATTCACCCCCAGGGTTGCCCCCTCCTTCATGACGAACACGTTGCCGAATGATGATGCGTGGTCCGTGAGACGCTCTCCCACGGGCAGGTCCTGGTTGCGTCAAAGAGTTAATGTTACCAAAAGAACGGAACGTAATGTCACCTAGGGGTCTCTAAACGAGGTCTGACCGACAAACTCCTATCACTCACTTCGATCACGGGTATGTCCAGACTGCTGAGGTGGTCCTTGGGCCCCAGCCCAGACAGCATGAGCAGCTGAGGTGACCCGTACGTGCCGGCGCTCAAGATGACCTCCTTCCTGGTTTTGACCGTCCTGCTCTTGCCGTTCACGTCCTGGTAGGCCACGCCCACTGCGCGACCCTCTTCGATCAGCACTTTGGTCACCCTAGCCCGCGTCACCACCTGCAGGTTCGGGCGCTTGTCTCGGATGTTGGCCAGGTACGCCCTGTTTGGAATGGAGTGTCAAACGCTCAAAACCTTTGTATAGATCATACGCACTGTAAGGGGAAGTCGTATTTTTACAACTTTATTTTACATGAATACCATCGTAATTTTACAACATAAACTCGTAATTTTACGAACGTATTCGTTATTGGCTAAATTCAAAGAGAAATTTCACAATTTTACACAGATTTTTACGGTTAACCTTGTAAAATTACGAACTATAGCTGTAATTTTACGAAGAATGTCGTCATTTCACGAACGAAAGTTGTCATATTACAAGCATTATCGTAATTTTACAAGTTTGATTGTAAATTAACGAGTAATTCCCTGTTAATTCTATAGGACAAATTGTTCGTAAAATTACAAAAGTTTGTTAAATTACAAAGAAAAATCGTAATTTAACAAGGAAAAATCGTAAATTTACAAAGAAAGTCGTAAAATTTTCAAGGTACATTATTAGTTCTATTTTCACGTTTTTTCGTCGAGGCAAACCAAGACCAACCTGAAAATGATACGGTTAAAGATTTGAATTATGACGACTGTACTCATTAACTTACGAACAATTTGTCCTATAGAATTAACAGGGAATTACTCGTTATTTTACAACAAAATCCCTAACAGTGCGTAAGGCACAAACTAATCAGTTTGATACACGTACAAGTAATTTGATCGTTACGAAGTATTTTCTTTGTAACCTTATGTATTCGTAGAACGTTTGCTCAAAATACTTGGCTCTCAGCAAGCTACTTTTCTTTTAGTAAGGCCTGAAATACTAAATTGCTAAGTGTTGAGAGTTCTGAAAGGCACTTTCGAACTCTTAATGACGGTTCGGTGCGTGTACCATTAGAGGTCTTTATCGTAGACATCATTTGCCAAAAGTCGAAATAAACTGAGCACGTCTCGACACTGAAAATTGCATGGTCAGACACATGGCCAAATAGGGGCGCGACCAAAAGTCACGCCGAAAATTGGCGTGACAGGAAATTCACGCCGAAAAACGGCATAACATGTGCGTCACGCCGTCATCTGGCGTGAATGTACTATGTGGAATGGTGCGCAAGAATGCGCTTTATGAGAATTGCCATGCCAAAAAGCCGGCATGACAGGAAATTCACGCCAAAACTTGTCGTAAATTCTGAGTCACGCCGATTTTTGACATGGCTTTTTTGTCGCGTTTGATGCGTTCCAACCTGTTGGTGCTGGCGCGGCGGCCGTTCCTCGAGGTGGTCTGGTAGTAGAAGCTGGAGTAGCTGCTGTTGGGGGCGAGCTGCGAGGCGCCGTTGATGTCCGCCACGGGCGGCAGGCCCGCCTCGGCCAGCACGCGCTTGATGCGCCGCGCGTTGTCGTCGCGGTACGGAAGCCACTCCACGCTCAGCGGCCCACCTGCGGCACGGTGCGTCCGAGCCGTCTGGTCAGCACACAGTAAAAACTCTACGAAGCATCGCTTTGTAATACGGAGAAAATGAAGGCATTGTAAAATGTAAGTGTTTCGTATTATGAAGCAAAATCCTTCGTAATACGAAGCAATTTTCTACAATGCCTACAACGCCTTCATTTTCTTTGTAGTTGTGGAGCAAATGCTTCGTAGGCTTTTAGTCGTGCACGCTGTCATGAACACGCTTAAACCTTCCGAAAGATCCTCAGCACATGTTATGTAATTAACTTTGTTTTACAGTGAAATAGTGTGCAAATTACAAAGTATATTCTTTGCAGGTGCATGGTTGCTCAGATTACTTTGTAGCTCAGGCTACTTTATTTTGTAAAGCCTAAAATCATTTCTAAGGATTTGAGGTGGTGCAATACATCGACAGACGCCGGTGTGTGAAATTACGGATATACACTCAAATTTCGTACAGTACTGTAAGTAAGCAGTAGTTACTTCATGTAACAAAGTATTTTGACTATACGTAAGCATACAGAGAAAATAGTGCGAACTTTACGAACTATTTCTTCGTATAAGAAAAAGAATAAGTTTGTACTACGTTTGTAAGGTTTTAAGCGTGCACTAGAAGTGAATAAAAATTGAACTATGCCCTATGCGGACCCTTTTGAGATTTCGACCAAAGACCACCAATCGCTGCAAGTTTCATAGTTATCGGAGCACTAATCGACGTTAATGTTGCCGATTTCACATTGCACACACTTTCGAGTACATTGTTTCTTCACCCTAAATGTTTTTGTACAAAATTTGTACGAGACATCACAGTTTTTGGTGCACACGAACTTTTCGTACAAATTTGTACGGAATTGTGCACAAAAATGGTGACATTTGTGCGGTTTCTCGTTCAAAATTTAAGAAAAGTTCGTGTCCACAAAAAACTGAGATGTCTCGTACAAAATTGTACATAACGTTTAGTGTGTTCGACCTCGAATCAAGCTGATATGATTACACACAAAATGTTACGTGCAACTTTTCGTGCAATTGATCCATAAAGCGGAAGAAGGGGTTAAGTCGAGTTGATTCAGTGACCTCTTATCAGGCTACCAAGTAAACATGAGCGAAAATTTGGTCCAAAAATAAGTGTGGTGAGGCAAGTCCCATCCTCTTGCATCTATTTTTAGATGACATTCCCCACCTGTTCTCCCACCTGCAAGGTTTAGTCCTTGCAAAAGTGCACGGTTTCAACTCGACTTATCCCCTTCTTCCGCTTCCTGGATCAATTATCGTACGAAAAACACTGCACATACTCCTCAATTTTTGTGCAAACTCGCGTATAAATTTGTACAAAAAATGCACAAAAAAATGTAACGTTTCGTACAAAATTTGTTCAAAAAGACAAGGTAGGTTTACGCCAGACCGCGTCTTGTCGTAACAGGCTTCGCGATGTCTCGCTGCCTGCTCCTCCAATCCGCGCCTGGCGTACCTACCTTGGCCTGCGGCGCTAGCCTGCCTGCGGCAGGCAATGGCTTGTCCGTTGTCGGTTTTTTTTAACTTGTTGAATGCTGGGGGGCTCCCCAGACCCCCCTACATTCTAAATAGAGTTGTTTTATCTACAGATAACACGATCTTGACCCTTGTCAATTTTTAACTTGTCGTGGCTGGGGGGCACCGCCCCCCAGACCCCCCTTTCTCCAAGACAGGAGTGGTCTATCTGCAGAAATCTCTATTTTTCGCCGTTTATTAGGTGTTTTTCGCCTATAAAAACTGAACCAGTTGAGCTAGGATGGTGAAATTTCGCGTGTGCCGAGCCAAGGACATACCCAAGAAGAGTGCGAAATCTCACCGAGATCGACCGAGCCGTTCAGGAGGAGTAGTGCGGACACACAGACACACAGACAGACAGACAGACAGACCGACAGACAGACAAAACTTTTCAACCCCACTGGAGTAACAGGCTTCGCTATCGCTCAGCCAATTAAGCGTATACCCGTGCCGTGGTGCTGGGTGTCGCTGGCCACCTCTGCCGCCAAGTTGTCTTCGGCCTTCTTGAAGTAGCGCAGCGCCGTGTCGTACCCCCAGCCG
This sequence comes from Thrips palmi, assembly GCF_012932325.1. Taxonomy (NCBI): domain Eukaryota; kingdom Metazoa; phylum Arthropoda; class Insecta; order Thysanoptera; family Thripidae; genus Thrips; species Thrips palmi. Next base: position 687,294 of record NW_023144621.1, on the reverse strand, counting down.
AGGTGCGCCAGGCGGTCGTAGTCCACCCGGTTGCCCCTGGTGTCAAGGGGGAATAACTTCAGCCAAATTTGTACACCAAAATTCATCAAATGTGTAACATATACTAAAATTCATTGAAATTCATCAAAATTTATTGAAATTGATCAAAAATTTTTTCAAAATTCAGCATTTTTTTTGCCTGAAAGTCATCGAAATTCGACTGAAATCCACTGAATTTGTACTCTGAAAGTGATTTCCCCTTGCCTGGTGTACAGCATGCCGTTGATGGCCGAGGAGCCGCCCAGGACGTGGCCGCGGAAGGAGAAGGTGCCGACGGGCGCCGCGCCGTTGCGCTGCGGCGACGTCAGCATGAACTTGGTCATGTCCGAGGCCAGGCCGTACGTCAGGAAGGACGGCGTCGCGGACTCGGCCGGCTCCTCGGGGCCCGACTCCAGCAGCAGCACGCGCCAGTCGGGCACCTCGGAGAGGCGGCTCGCCAGCACGCACCTGCCGACAGGGGGAAACAGCTTCAGCAAACTTCGCCCACCAACATTCAAAAACTACTTGCCCAATATCGATGGGCCCTATGAACAAAGACCGATGTCCTTTGGGCAGGGATGATACCCAAACCGCAACGATACCAGGGCCGTTACGACAACAGTTTGCACATATGACTGAAACTCAAAAAGTGTTGCACCTGGAACCAAGGGAAGAGCTTTTCCTTGTTGATCAAGGCGCACCGGAGTTTTGTTCCCATATGAGCCAAGTCCAAATTCCGCTTCCCTGAGTTTTGTTGATTTAGGCCCCAAAAAGAACAAAACTCAGGGAAGCGGAATTTGGACTTGGCCCATATGGGAACAAAACTCCGGTACGCCTTGATCAACAAGGAAAAGCTCTTCCCTTGGTTCCAGGTGCAACACTTTTTGAGTTTCAGTCATATGTGCAAACTGTTGTCGTAACGGCCCTGGTATCGTTTCGGTTTGGGTATCATCCCTGCCTTTGGGTCGCTCGAACAAAGACCGATCTCCATTTCCTAACCTCTCAACGCGTTCAGTTTGAAGTCCCAGAACAATCTCTACGTTTTGATTCCACACTAATGAGTTTTAGATAATCATTCTCTATTGGAGCAAAACCTTCAAACTATTGTTTGAGTTGGATGTCTGTTGCGAGAACTACAAGATAAAGAAGCGGCGATTGCAGAAACGGCCGAAATGGAGATCGGTCTTTGTTCGAGCGACCCAAAAGACATCGGTCTTTGTTCATAGGACCCATCGATATTATCTTTACTATAGAGAAATGGTCTCAGAAAGAATCACTGAGGCAGGGCTTTAACCTGAAACTGAATGCGCACAGGACAATTGGAGGGTTGCAACTTTTGAATGACATCGTTCTCGGCCATCAGTCCACCAGCTTTAAAACACAAGTTTCAAGTGCACGGGTAAAACTAAAACGGAGCATTCCTTTGCTTTCAAGCGTAATTGGCTGAGCGATAGCGAAGCCTGTTACTCCAGTGCGGTTGAAAAGTTTTGTCTGTCTGTCTGTCTGTGTGTGTGTCTGTGTGTGTGTGTGTACACTACTCCTCCTGAACGGCTCGGCCGATCTGGCTGAGATTTCGCAGGGTTATTAGGTATGTTCTTGGCTCGGCACACGCGAAATTTCACCATCCTAGCTCAACTGGTTCAGTTTTTATAGCCGAAAAACACCTAAAAAACGGCGAAAAATCGAGTTTTCTGTCGGTAGACCTCTCCTGTCTGGATGAAAGGGGGGTCTGGGGGCGGAGCCCCCTAGCCACGAAAGTTGAAAAGTTACAAGGGTCAAGATCGTGAAATTTGTAGATGAAGCACCTCTATGTAGAAAAAGGGGGTTTTGGGGAGCGGGCCCCCCAGCATGCAACAGTTCAGAAGTAACTGATGATGGAGAAGCATTGTCTGCTGAAGGCAGCCTAGCGCCGCAGGCCAAGGTAGGTACGCCAGGCGCGGATTGGAGAAACGGGCAGCGAAACATCGCGAAGCCTGTTACGACAAGACGCGGTCTGGCGTAAACCTACCTTGTCGTTTATGTTTGAGTTTGAAATCAAGCGTAACAGGCTCATCCACCAAGACTTCCTCTATATTGGTGCAAGGGGGAATTTCTAGTCTGTGATGGATTTCAAGCGTATCGTACTCAAGGGTAACATGGCCCTTTAGTTTATCAGTGTGCCGAGATCGCAGAGTAGGGACGTACCCAGCGGACCCGCCGCCCACAATGATGAAGTCGACCTCGTCCTCCGGGTACTGCCGCCGCTTGGCGCGCTCCAAGTCCCTGGCGATGGAGTCCGCGATGAGTCCCAGCACGAAGGAGGCGAAGACGGACTGGGCGGAGCAGTACTGCAGCCCGCCGGGGGGCACGTGCTGCACGGGCAGCAGAGCCATCTGCCGAGGGGCGAAAAAAATCGTGGGCTGCATGCTCAGTGTGAATAGCACAACAAAAGTACAAGGAAGACGCAATGATGAAAAAATACAACGAGTGTTGTGGAAAGAACAACGAGGCATGGGCTGGACTGCACTCGCCATGCCGGTTTCATGCCTTCGAGTCCTTCGTTTTTCTATGAAATCTTCGAAAGTTACGGTCCATGAAATTTGCGCTTGTTGGTTCACGAAATCTGTGATAGTTACGGTATGTGGTAGTTACGGCTCCCGAAATCTGCGATAGTTTCGGTCTGTCAGGGCATAATGTAACGGGCAGTTGTGGCTTGTTTGGGCAGTTCTTAATCTCAATTTGGCAGTTGTTACCAAAAAAATGGGCAGTTGTCTCGAGGCCAAATTTGGCGAAGTTAGGGAAAGGGAAATGTGGCAAAACACGGGTTTTGTGGGAAATGACGGAGTGTGTAAGCAGTTTTTTCCCAAAAAAAAAGACTAGAAGTTTATAAAGAATCAGAATCCTTTTGTGGTGACGACACGCATCTCGGGGAGACACCTGATCGCGGCCGCTGGGCCCCATTGACCCCCCCCGGTCGTCCGGATTTCGGCAGTTGTAAAAATTTCTTACATTATGCCCTGCGGTCTGTGATAGTTACGGTTCACGAAAGCGATAGTTACGGTCTATGATAGTTACGGTTCACGAAACCTGCGATAGTTACGGTTCACGAAATCCACGATAGTTACGGTTCACGAAATCCGCGATAGTTACGGTTCACGAAATCCGCGAAAGTTACGGTTCACGAAATCCGCGATAGTTTAAGGTTTAAGGTTTAAGGTTGGACGCTCAACGAACGGCTCTGTCAAGCATGAGCCTCTCACTGTTACTTAGTGAGGTTGATGGGCAACACAGGGGGCCCTTAGTCCGCAGAGTGCGGCTCCGAGGAGCGACACTCCGCTGCGCGCGTACAACTGGGCTGACTGTCAACCTTTTGGTACAGTACGGTTCACGAAATCTGCGATAGTTACGGTTCGCGAAATCTGCGATAGTTACGGTCTATGAAATTCACTGTACCGAAGAGTCCATCTTGACTCGGCAAGTCAGCGTCAGCGTCGCACAGAACAGACTGACGGTGACTTGCCGACGCGCCGGCATGGCGCTGAGAACACCAGCGACCACATTAGCCCATTAAAGTTAGTGGCGCGCCTCAGGTGCGCTTTCTTCGCACACACAAGGAACGAAGCGCTACTGCCGCATCCCGCGCTGGACAAAAGGCAATGCGCGTTCACTGTGATTTCAAACGCATTCCAGTGCTTTAGCTTTACCAGCGCAGCAAGAGTGGAGTCGGTGCTCAGTGGGCCAGAAGACCGGTGGAGACGGTCAAAATACCCAACGCGTTTTGAGCTTCAGAGTAGGGTGGGTCGAAAATCCCAGAATTAAACGGCGTATGGTTTTCTTTGCAGTTGACCACATTAGAAAAGAGATCCAACAATGCCGGTGTCCTGTGACGTCACCTTCTATCTCTTTGGAGGCTCCAAACTTGGGTCTAATAGTGAAAAATGGCACTTTTGGCCCTACAGGGACCAAACCAGGCATCGCCCAGGATGCGGCTATCTCGCGATGGGTGCGGAATATGTTTCTTTATATCCCTGCAAAGTCTGGGCGATGTGGCTCAACATCTTGGTTAAGCCCGGGCTCTTGTTTTAACGCTAAAACAATGTTGCAAAACACTAAAAATTGGATTTAAGGGTCTATTGTTTGCCCGAAGGTCCCATGTACTTATATAAATGAAAAGGGCTCAAAAAATGCAATTTTTTGGTATATCAAGAACCTATAAAGCCCCAATCCGACTGACTCACTCACTGACTCACTCACTCACTCACTCATAGAAATGTTTGGGGTGAAGGAGTGGTCGTAGAGACTTGCGGTTTTTTCCATTGGATTCCAAATTTTATGGGAAAATTGGGAAAAATCCCAAAAGTTGAAAATTCCTCACCGTTTCCGAGAAAAGGGGAAAAGGGGAACAAAAAAGGGGAACAAATTTCTCACCGTTTCCGAGCAAACCTACTCAATCTTCAAAAAAGGGGACCGACCGACTAAAAATTTTTATTCGCCCCATCGGTAGGTCTGGTCGAGACATTTCCGAAACTGTGCCGCAATCGGGTCCCCGTCACCGGCAACATCCTCAAAAACGACTAAATAGGCCTAAATTCAACAAAATCCACTCAATCTTCAAACAAGCTAGGGCCCGCCCTTCCGTCGAACCGAGTTGCCAGCTCCGCTTCGCTGCGCCGGCAACTCGGTTCGACAGGGGGCCGGCCCAGCTTGGCCTGCCGGCGGCCTTTTCTCGGGCCTTCGGCCCTCGCATCAGACCCAACTTGGCCAGTCGAAGGCCCGGGCCTTCGGCCCGCTCGCATCGCACACACCGTGAGCGGGAAAAGCAAAGTTATCGATGAACCATCGTGACTTAGGCCCGCCCTTCTATTCACAATATGCAATAGTCCTTATACTTTTTACTCCAACTGTCCTTAGAATATGCCCATTTTATTTGTCTCTTCACCCTCCTTCCGAAAATACCCATATTTGCCGCCATGCTACTGCAACTCCTTGCAATAGAGGCACAGCAGGAGCGCAAAACGAGACCGTCGCTCTTTTTCCCATAACTCATGAAGGCGGGCTCCTGGACCCCCCTTCCGACCCCTCGTTGAAGAGGTCTTGCCAAGACCTATCCAAAACTTAAGTAAAAATTTTCAGTCGGTCGACCCCCTTTTTTCAAGATCCTGATGTGACTAATAGACGATGTCGGGCTCCTGGACCCCCTTTCCGACCCCTCGTTGAAAAGGTCTTGCTGAGACCAATCGAAATCTGCAATATTTTTTTTTAGTCGGTCGACCCCCTTTTTTGAAGATCCTGATCTGGCCAAGTTGTAAAAGCAGCCGATGGGGTCGGGACCAGGTCCATTCATCTTGTCTCGTCGCCCCGATTCCAAAAATACCCCTATGTGCCCTGCTAGCACCAATAATGGCGGAAATCCCCCTCCCGCTCATGTAAACCATGATGCACCTGCAGCAGCCCTTGTGCGACCCGGACGGGATTTGCACCACCGGATTATTTGTTTGGACGGTACTCCTGAAGAACCCTCCAAATCTGGTTACTCTAGCTCAACTCCTTCCTTGTACACAGACGCCAACAACAACAACAACAACAACAACAACAACAACACACAGCACAAAGGCAAATGCATAGGCCCTCCCCCTATTTTTTGAATAGAAGGGCGGGCCCAAAAAGGGGACCGACCGACTGAAAATTTTTATTCGCCTTATCGGTAGGTCTGGTCGAGACATTTCCGAAACTGTGCCGCAATCGGGTCCCCGTCACCGGCAACATCCTCAAAAACGACTAAATAGGCCTAAATTCAACAAAATCCACTCAATCTTCAAAAAAGGGGACCGACCGACTGAAAATTTTTATTCGCCCTATCGGTAGGTCTGGTCGAGACATTTCCGAAACTGTGCCGCAATCGGGTCCCCGTCACCGGCAACATCCTCAAAAACGATTAAAAAGGCCTAAATTCAACAAAATCCACTCAATCTTCAAAAAAGGGGACTGACCGACTAAAAATTTTTATTCGCCCCATCGGTAGGTCTGGTCGAGACATTTCCGAAACTGTGCCGCAATCGGGTCCCCGTCACCGGCAACATCCTCAAAAACGATTAAATAGGCCTAAAATTTTAAAAAAATCCACTCAATCTTCAAAAAAGGGGCCCGACCGCCTAAAAATTTTTATTCGCCCCATCGGTAGGTCTAGTCGAGACATTTCCGAAACTGTGCCGCAATCGGGTCCCTGTCACCGGCAACATCTTCAAAAACGATTAAATGGGCCTAAATTCAACAAAATCCACTCAATCTTCAAAAAAGGGGACCGACCGACTAAAAATTTTTATTCGCCTCATCGGTAGGTCTGGTCGAGACATTTCCGAAACTGTGCCGCAATCGGGTCCCCGTCACCGGCAGCATCCTCAAAAACGATTAAATTGGCCTAAATTCAATAAAATCTACTCTATCTTAAAAAAAGGGCACCGACCGACTAAAAATTTTTATTCGCCCCGTCGGTAGGTCAAGTCGAGACATTTCAGAAACTGTGCCACAATCGGGTCCCCGTCACCGCCAACATACTCAAAATCAATCATCAATTGTCATCAAGAACCTTTAAAGCCCCAAAATCCGACTGACTGACTCCCTTACTCATCAATCAAGAACCTATATAGCCCCAATCCGACTGACTGACTCCCTCACTCGCTCACTATGTTTGGGGTCAAGGAGTAGTCGTAAAGACTTGCGGGTTTCTTCCATTCGATTCCAAATTTTATGGGAAAATGATATTAAATCCCATAAGTTGAAAATTCTTCACCGAGCTTTCGAAGAAGCAGGACATTTACTTCCTTAGAAAATTTGCCTTTGGTCACCACGGACTTACTGAAAATACTTCGGTACGCGCTCCACACATGCGGGGGTCTGGGGGCGGAGCCCCCAGCGAGCAGCGCGAGTATTACTTTGTGATCGGACGAAAATTGTTGCGAGAGCGAAACTTTACACATTTCAGCAAAAGCTCAAAAACACTAAAAAGTGATCTTTAGGAGAATATATATTGCCTGTGCACCCAATATGATCGTACTGTTCGAAAGATCGAAAAAATGAAAAATTTCGGTATATTAAAATTTGTGATTGGACAAAAAATCGAATTGTTGCAAAATAATTCACTAGCAAAGCGAAGCAAAGCCCTTGTTAGGCAAGAGATGGCCCGACGAACGCTTACACTTTCTTCTATAATTAACAACAAATCGAGTTTTTGTCCAATCACAAAACTTTATGTACCAAAATTTTGCATTTTTTTTGGATCTTTCGAACAGTATGATCATATTGGGTGCACAGGCAATATATATTCTCCTAAAGATCACTTTTTAGTGTTTTTGAGCTTTTGCTGAAATATGTAAAGTTTCGCTCTCGCAACAATTTTCGTCCGATCACAAAGTAATATATACCAAAAAATTGCATTTTTTGAGCCCTTTCCATTTATATAGATATATGGGACCTTCGGGCAAACAATAGACCCTTAAATCCAATTTTTAGTGTTTTGCAACTTTGTTTTAGCGTTAAAACAAGAGCCCGGGCTTAACCAAGATGTTGAGCCACATCGCCCAGACTTTGCAGGGATATAAAGAAACATATTCCGCACCCATCGCGAGATAGCCGCATCCTGGGCGATGCCTGGTTTGGTCCCTGTAGGGCCAAAAGTGCCATTTTTCACTATTAGACCCAAGTTTGGAGCCTCCAAAGAGATGGAAGGTGACGTCACCAGACACCGGCATTGTTGGATCTCTTTTCTAATGTGGTCAACTGCAAAGAAAACTATACGCCGTTTAATTCTGGGATTTTCGACCCACCCTACTTCAGAGTCACTAAATGGAACTCGAACCGAACTTGTGACCCCACCAATGGATTCCTCGTTCGGAGAGCAATCCATTGATGGGGTCACACGTTCGGTTTGAGTTCCATTTAGCGACTCTGGAGCTCGAAACGCGTCTAGAAATTTGGCCGCCACTACTGGTCTTCCGGCCCACAGTGCGATATCTCACAACGATTATCTTCGTAGGCTGTGAAACCTTTGTCTTCTTTGTATTACAACGAGCAGTTCTTTGTAGGAATTGATCTGCGTGGAGGCCCGATCCACACTCTCAAAGTCTTACGAAGCAAACCAACACTTTTTCTTCATAACAAAAAAAATGATTTGGTGCAAAAATGTAATAGAGACATTTTCCCTTCGTTAAAAATGAGACATTTTGTCTGTACACAATACCTAAATTTATTTGTACAATTTTGTGCGTAGTTTCACGCACATGCTAACTTTTTCGCACAAAATTGTACGCAGAATCGTACAAATTTGTGAGAGAAGGAAATTAGCGCAAAATTATGTGAGAGCACGTAATATGTGAGAGCAAGGAATATAGTGTGTACCTTTTAAATAAATCCTGAAAAAAATTCGTAATATTAACAAATTTAGTTCGTGTTACGTTTGCACAAATTTCTTTGCACTCTATGCAGTCAAATTCAGTGTAAGAATCTTTGAGTTCTGCGAATCGTACTCCGACTCCGAGGCTCGAGTGATACTCGGGGATATCTTACCTTCCTGGCACTGTACACTCCAAATGTCCGGGGTGAAATTTGAGCCGTTACATTGACTTTGGAGCAATCACATTATGAAGCAAAATTTCTGCAATGTATTTTTGGGTGTTCGTTGTGAGACATTAAGTAAACCTTGGCAATATGCTAAATTTCTGAGAGTGTACGAGAGAAGAGATGAAGAGCCTAATTCTTGGTCACGCTTACAGTTGCAGTGGTGAGCGCGTCGTCCGCCGAGGCCGTGCAAGAGTGTGGCTTTGAAGGCACCGCGAATCCCGCAGGGAGACTCGGTCTGGACTCGTTCGTGGCGATAGGAAAACACGTGTCTTCACTCATGGCTTGGCTTTCACGCTCGAAAAAAGAGGTCACCTCGCAGGCCTGACTTGCAGTGACTTTTCAAGCATATGCGCTCGACTACGTTTATCAGCTTGCATTTTCCACTGATTTGAGCACTGTGAAAACAAGTGCGGAGAACACGAAATGGCGAGAAGTTGACTTCGCTGTCTCCACTCTTCAAAAGTGGACACTCAATATAATTGTTGTGGACTTTTTTTAATGGATATTTATGCATGCACAGATACGTTCGTAAGCTGCGTACAATAATATGCATCGCTGTGTACATTTCACGCAGGAAGATGCATAAAACGTTCACACCGATGCGTAATATTGTACTCACTCACTTACGTATCTGTGCGTGCACAATTATGCAAAAAAGGTGCATAATAATGCATTTAAAAAGTCCACAAGAATTAGGCGTGGAGTTCTCCACGTTTGCACCATGCCAAGAGATGGGGCCTCTGTGAGCTTCTCGACCCTTAAAGTGTGAACACTGTAAACTCCATGCGTCCACGTGTAGATAAGTAGATAGCGGACTTCGAAGTTCTCAGTTCTCGCGCTGTGTCAGAGAGCGCGTGCTGCAGTTCTCACTTATAATTTCAGTTGGCACACGCTTACAACCTTACAAAGTATTTCGTTCATACATTGTACAAACCAATTAAGGGGAGGTTCTGGTGAAAATCTTGCCATTTTCCAAATGGATCCTACAGTCATAATTTGTTCGGAATATAAAATTTTTCATTGGGAAGACTAAAATTTGACTTTTGAAGGCACATGCCAGGCTGTAAACCCAGTCGAAGAGTCTTTTAGAGCCTATTTTAGCTGTATCTTAAAAAATCCCCTTGCGCATACTATTTTGTCGTAAAAGGTTGACCTTGACATTTTTCACTTCTTCGACTCATTTTCAAATGATTCCGGCATGCAGAGCTCAAAACTTCCATAATATTATTAGTTATTAGCTTTTAAAGCTGAAAAGTCCTTAAAATTTGTCTATTTTGTACATTTTTGATCAATTATAGTGAAATGCTTGGTTAGAAAGCTTGCAAATAAATATGCAATTGACATTTTGAGATGTCCATGCCGGCATTTTTAAAAAATTAATCGAAGAAGTGAAAAATGTCTAAGCCAACCTTTTACGACAAAATAGTATGCGCAAGAAGATTTATAAAGTTATAGCCAAAATGGGAGAAAAAGGCTCTGCGACTGGGTTCAGGGCATAGAATGTGCCTCCCCAATGAAAATTTTTAATAAATACTTGATAAGACATCAAATTTTTAACAAATTTAACAAATTTAACAAATTTTCACAGTGGGACCTATTTTGGAGAAAATAGCATTTTCACCAGAACCTCCCCTTAAAAAATTTTAAGGGAGGTTCTGGTGAAAATGCTATTTTCTCCAAAATAGGTCCCACTGTGAAAATTTGTTAAAAATTTGATGTCTTATCAAGTATTTATTAAAATTTTTCATTGGGGAGGCACATTCTATGCCCTGAATCCAGTCGCAGAGCCTTTTTCTCCCATTTAGGCTATAACTTTAAAAATCTTCTTGCGCATACTATTTTGTCGTAAAAGGTTAGCTTCGACATTTTTCACTTCTTCGATTCATTTTTTTAAAATGCCGGCATGCCCATCTCAAAATGTCAATTGCATTTTTATTTGCAAGCTTTCTAACCAAGCATTTCACTAGAATTGATCAAAAATGTACAAAATAGACAAATTTTAGGGACTTTTCAGCTTAAAAAGCTAATAATTAATAATGTAATGGAAGTTTTGAGCTATGCATGCCGGAATCTTTTGAAAATGAGTCGAAGAAGTGAAAAATGTCAAGGTCAACCTTTTACGACAAAATAGTATGCGCAAGGAGATTTTTTAAGATACAGCCAAAATAGGCTCAACAAGACTTTTCGACTGGCTTTACAGCCTGGCATGTGCCTTCAAAAGTCAAGTTTTGGTCTCCTCAATGAAAAATTTTATATTCCGAACAAATTATGACTGTAGGATCCATTTGGAAAATGGCAAGATTTTCACCAGAACCTCCCCTTAAACGAAGAAATGGTTCGTAAATTACGAAGTATTTTCGTTGTGAGCTTATGTATGCTCAAAATACTTTGTTATAACAAGCTGCTTTTCTTTGTAATAGGCCTAAAATAGTTTGTAAGGTTTTCACAGTGCTTAGTTGTTACGAGTGTCCGCCTAGGCTGGCCGCGTAGAGAAAATATTAATTTGTTAATTGTGAAAAACCGAAAAAGAGGTCGCCGTCGACCAGTGAGTACGCATTGCATGCCGTTAAACCGAAAAGTGGTGCTTGTCCCCTCACCACACTATAAATTCGCTACTTCTCCATGAGAAACCTTACCGTTAACAGCAGTCCAGTGCAAAACCTAACTGCAGACGAGTCGATACGGTCAATTTCTGACGATGATATAATCTTCCCTCGTGCGGACGAATCCACTTCCCGTCTGGAGACGCGGTCCAAGTCTCAAACCACAACGCGCGGACTACTCCACGTGCGGTTTTACCGATTCGAAGACTTACTCTGCGAAAAGCTGTGACCGCAGTTACCACATTTGTTTTATTCAAACACGTGCTTACATTTCTTTGCCTCAAAATCGCCCACGGTGAGTCGCTTGGGCTTGAGCAATGCTGACCACCATCCAGCACGAAGCGCCTGGTTTGCCTACACTGTGGCAAAAAGCTACGGAAAATTCTGTAAACAGCTTGTGGTAATTCTCCGTAGCCCCTTTAACAATATTCTCCGTAGGCTCTTACAGTATTTTCCGTAGGACAGCACAGTATTCTCCGTAGGACTATACAGTCTTCCAGGGCCTACGGAGAAGACTGTGCGGACTTACAGAGAATACTGTACGGCCCTACGGAGAATACTGTAAGAGCCTACGGAGAATATTGATAAGAGGGCTACGGAGAATCCTGGCAAAAAAATTAACAGAATTTTCCGTACCTTTTTGCCACAGTGTAGCGCCCGTCATGTTGAGCACGCGATTTGTGCGGGCTGGCCTATCCTGTCGACGCAAGGCGTCCGAAAACTACACTCGTAATTTCTGGCAGTGAATTCGGGAAAAGTGTACGCAGAAATTTGTGCAAACATTGTTTTCAATGAGAATCTTTTCCAGCTTCCTACAAATCCAAGGGTCAATGTTACGAAGTCTCCATAATATATTTGCACGAATTTCTTTGCATAATTGTAAGGAAATGGTCTTCCACTCAAGAAAACATCCCGTTTTTTCAGTCTAATGAGTCTCTGCAACAATGCTCTATTTTCCTATGCTGTCGAATAAGCTAAAACGCACCAGTAGAAAAGAAAAGTCTTCAGGGAGATGTAAAGTGAATCAGGCAGTTAATGGGACCAAGCCAATTTATTAATAAAAAATAATTTACATTTATCTTCGTTTGAATTATAAAAACGCAATCGGTCAACAGACACAGTGGAGTCGTGCGAATCAAAGGGTAAAATAGAATCGCTACCTTGGTATTTCATTATAGTTAAGTTATATCACAGAGGCGCTTCATAACATGTGTTTAAAATGCACAGATACAGTCCACATGTGCCACATGTCAATAAATAGCTGCAGACTGGCCAGTCAACCAGATACGACACAAATGTGGCTTCTCTACACCCACCTGGCGTTGTCATACAACACATTGAGCCCGCCCGTACCCCCCTTTTCCCAACATAATTGTCAGAAAGAGAAAAACCACCCCGTCTCTCCATAAAACAAAACTTCGTAGGAAAAAATATCAAACGGGCAAAGCCGCAGGTTCTTGAACGTCGGTGAGATGAGCTGATGATTTCTGCTGATGTTCTTGTCTTGAGGCAGGCAGTACCATGCTGCCATTGACCTCCTCATCCTTTGGATTGGACCAAGGGGGCTGCACAAAGATGCACAGAACGCCACCAACTGAAACAAAGGAGAAGATAGAACGTCAAACGGTGCGACACCAAATTTCTGACGAAAAGAAAGGCTACAGGCAGGCAGCCATATCTTTCATGGAATCTTGACTAAACCCAGATCTAGTTTCGTAAATGCACATGGTTTACAGCTTTTTTTACAATTTTTGATTTGAACTTGAAGTATGCTCACCTATGACTGTTCCGGCTATGAGGAAAATTGGCACCTCACAGCTGATGTCCAGCAGCGACCCAAGGACCAGGTTGCTGACTGCGGCCCCAACTCGGCCGGCAAGGATGGCTGAGCACACTCCAAAAGCACTGTTCGGATAATAAAAAGACAATAAAATCAATCACCCATACACTCTTAGTAGTTGTTGTGGATGTTTCGGTGGACCATAACATACAGATTGAAACCTGAGGTATGATACACCACAAACCTCTACACTTAGTTTCCATTGATAAGGGACGCAAGTCAATAAAGAAGAGGACGTCTTAACGTTTTTGAACTAGGGATGACGATTTCTTAAAACCCAATTATCACTCAGGTTTTAACCTTCCTGCACTAAAAAAAAAATTCGTTGTCACTTTGGGACAGAATACACATTATATTCCCTTTGAAATGATGGAAATTTCATCACACAAATGGATGAATTTTCCTTAAAGCTCCTCCGCTCACAAGAGGGGCATTACCTTGACATCAAATACTTTGATGACAATTTCGAAAGTAAAATGAGCCTTGAAATTGTCATCAAGAGATATCCAAACGTTCACAGTGTTCCTGCGCTACTTACTGTCCCTACAGAGCACAGTGGACCAGGAGAGCGGTGGAGGCGGCCAAAACTCTAGACGCGTTTTGATCTCCAGAGTCGCCAAACAGGACTGGAACAGAACGTTTGACCCCACCAATGGATTCCTCGTTCAGAGAGCAATCCATTGGTGGGGTCACACGTTCTGTTCCAGTCCTGTCTAGCGACTCTGGAGCTCAAAACGCGTCTTGAGTTTCGGCCGCCTCCACCGCTCTCCTGGTCCACTGTGCGGCGCCACCCGCTTACCTCACTCTCGGCGGGAAGATGTCCACCATGAAGCCGTTGATGGCCGTGTTGGCGTTGCCGACGAGCGCCTGGAACAGGCTGGCCACCACCAGGTTGCCGGTCGTCGAGTCCACGAAGTAGATGGCGGCGGCCAGGGCCCCGGACGCCACGTTGAGGACCAGCGGCAGCGCGCGGCGGCCCACTGCGGGGGCGAGCAGCGCGGCCACCACGTTGGCCACCAGGCACACGCCGCTGATGATGAGCGTCTTGAGGAACACGGCCTCGTTCACGGCCTCGGCGGCGTTGCAGCCCGCGGACGTGGCGTTTGCGGCGTCCGTCAAGTTCTGCGGGGAAAGGCGTCAGGGTTCAGTGTTCCGTACTAGAATGCTCGGCTGCTCCGCACTGGTGGGCCAGCAGAGGACCAGAAGAGGCGGCCAAATATCTAGACGGGTTTTGAGCTCCAGAATCGCTTAACAGGACTCATACCGAGCGTGTGACCCCCCCAAATGCGTGGCTCTCCGAACGAGGAATTCATCGGTGGGGAAGCGCGGATGCAGAGGTGGGCAAAAGGACAATTCCCCCCGCCCCCTTGACCTCTAGATATCCGCCTGAAACGTAGGCAAAAAGCACCACTTTGCCCCTGTAAGTGCAAAAAGTGCTACATTGCCCCCCCCCCTCCCGCCCGACTCTGGATCTGCCACTGTCGGTGGGGCCACACCTTCGGATTCAGTCCTGTTTAGCGACTCTGGAGCTCAAATCGCATCCACAATTTAGCCGCCTGCACCAATCATGTGGCTAGTCTAGTGGAACAGTTTGTAACAGGATTCGACTTACAGTCATGCAAAGATTAAAGGACACTTCTAGTAATTTGACTCTGAGCGAGCGCACTTGAGGTTATAGAGTACTTCTCAGCGCGCACACCCCTTCACTATGTTCTCACCTGTTCTGCTGCTTCGATCGAAGTGCTGTTCATCTTCATCTGCTGCATCTCGACCTGCTCCGCGGCCCAGGTCTGCGAGAGCTGGCACACCGTGGTGGTCTGGTCGGGGTGCAGGGCGTAGTGGACCTCGAAGCGGTTGAACAGTTCGGGCAGCCACAGCACCAGGCCGTAGTAGCTGAACATGTTGGCGAAGACGATGGCGCAGACGAGGGCCGTGCGGGCGAGGACGGGCACGCGGAACAGGGTCATGGCCTCGGACAGCTTCCGCCGCGCCACCGCCGCCACGGACTTGACGCTCAGCTCGGGGGCCGCGTCCACCTCGGCCACGCCGGCCGAGTCGTCGCCCGCCAGGGCGAGGCTCGCGATCTGTACGGAAGGAAGCAAGATTGCACTGTGAGAAAAAAAAGTACAGAGAAAGTACGGAACATGTCTGGTCAATAATTTGCCTGGACCATCCGTACTTGCCAAGTACGGAACTTCCGTACTTTATTTCCGTACCCGTTTACATGGGTTCATATGGAGCAAGTACGGACGTTCCGTACTTGTCTCCGTACCTTCGTACTATATTTTTCTGTACCATTTCCGTACAAATTACGGAATTTTTTACAGTGTGACGTTAGAAGCCATGCAGCGAGTGAGTGACCTCAGCGCCTTGCGAACAAGGGGAAATAACTTTGAGTTTCAGGGTACAAATTTTTAAATTCCACATGAATTTTGGATTAATTTTGGTAAATTGAAGACAAATTTTTTTGAATTTCGATATGAATTTCACTGGTTTTTGAAGAATTTCTATAAATCTCGACTGAATTCTAAGAAATTTGACTAAAATTCCAGATTTACCATGAATTTTGGTGTACAGTTTTTTTTTTTTCGAGTTGTTTCCCCTTGCTCGCGAAGCAGCGTCCTCGTATAGGCATAGCTTTCTCTGGATTTTGGTGTACGCTGTTCTAAAGAAATGAAGTCGTACCGGGTACTCGTCGCCGGCGCGGCCCGTGTTGGTGACGTAGATGCCCGTGAGGACGGCCAAGGCCTCCTTGAGCCTGCCCTGCGACATGAGGAACTTGGGCGTCTCCGGGAAGCGCATGGCGAGCGCCGCGGACACCAGTGTGGGGGCGGCGATCAGGGACAGCATGACGCGCCACGAGTTGAAGGTCAGGCCCAGCGCGCGCACCTCCCAGGGCTGGGGCAGCACCAGCCACGCCAAGCCTGCCGACGGGACCACCACACTCTAAAAACCTTACTACACTGCGAATCTAAACGCTATGATTATGGCGTCAATAGGTGCAACGCAAAAGCATTGCACATGAAGTGCAATGCGTTCCCTTTCCCATGCATTAGCATAGGGCACTTCCGGGACGCATCGCACGTAAGGTGCAATATGGCTGGCATTGCACGTATGGTGCGATATCTCAGTGCATTGCGCCATGCGTGCTATACTCATAGCGTTTAAAATCTCAGTGAATTTCAAGCCTTCAAAAAAAAAAACCTATGTTCGTGCGAAATTTTGTACGTGTAGGGTAAAGTGCCGAACATGGATCGGGGTACCAATCATGGATCATTTTTGTAAGCGAGCCCGTACCGCCAAACCAATCGACCAATTTATTTTTTTCAAAGTTTTCCATTTGGTCTACACATTAGACTACAAGAATCACGCGCGGGGGAGCTGATCAATCTTACCGTTACCCTTGCGATATGCAAATGAAAAAGTGCCTCGGAAAAAGGGTCCGAAAACGGCCTGGTTTCAAAATTCAAATCGTTATTACAGACGATCCATTCATCAGAAATGTCTCAAAATTTTTTCGTGGCACCTTCAGAGTGTGCCCTTTTAAAATTTAGCCGACCGGAAGTTATCGGAACGCCCCTGTCAAAACGCGAGGGGGGGTGATCCATGTTTGGGTCAGACCCAAATATGGATCACTAAAATCAGTGAAATTTCAAAGCCCTGTAAATTTCAAAGTATTTGTTCTAAAATGTTCAGTTCTTGAGGGGAGGTTGTCTTTGTGGTCATCTTGGAGCGTATCGAAGAAAATTTGGGTCATCACTTGTTTGAGCCGAAATACAGGACATCGCTAAAAAGTGATCCATGTTTAACCTTACCCTAATTTGCACGATTTTGAGCGGACACCGTGAGGGCACAAAACTGTCGAATCACAGTATTTTATCTTCAGAGGCCCCTGTGAAAGGCCCTTCCTCTCGAGATGCTACTTTACCTGGCAAAATGATCCACGACACTGTCCAAAACCCTCCGACGATCAGAGAGTAGGACGTCCGCTTCCGCGCGGGGACGAACTCGCCCACGTAGAGGAACGCCAGAGAAGCTGGCCCACCGATCCTGTGAAAGGAACAATCAAGATCGTAAGTTAAAAGAAAAAATTGAAAAATAAAAAAAAAAGACAGGTACGAGGACCGAGATGATTAGTTACGACTATCACTGACATTCAACGCGGATGTGTCGTTTTTTTTTTCGGTCAAATGTGAATCATCGCGTTAGATTAACGATCCGTGTTATGTCACATCATATTCTAGCCCATGAGACACAATAGATCACATGTAACGAACGCCACATTCGTGGGAAAACAAACGGATTTCAAAACTCGCTCAAGGTATACGACGTAAATCGTGTCGATTGCAGCTAGGGTGTAAACCGAGCGGAGCTGACAAGAAATGAAAGTATATATAAATGAAAGTATATATTAGACACGCAGAAAGGCGAATTGGACGGCTGAGGTGTCAGGAGACGTACCAACTCTGATTCATTGGAGGCGACCGCGACATAGATCAATTACGGCATAGATCAATTGTGGTCTAGCCCGTAATGGTAATGGTACTGGTTAGGCAACCCAACGCGCGCTGATGTACGTTGGGCCCCAGGCGCTATCGGGGCATTCCACGTCAAACCATCATGGTGCAAAACGCACTTGCTCACATCCGGCTCCCAATTTTTTCTGTCATAGCCTACCACTCAAGGACCACTCATATAATTTTTTTTTGGAAAAATATTCAGAACTTTGGCCGTGGCGGTTTTTTGAAATTTCAAAAAAATTTCAAAACTTTTTTTAAAGTTTTTTAAAAATTGTGTCTTTAGGCGCTCAAATGGGTTGAAAACAGTAAATGGCGCCATAATAAAGTGAGAAACAAGGTTGGGACCCTCAGTCTTCGCCTAAAAGGACGTTTTTGACTAAAAATAACGGTTTTTTGAATTCTTAAAATACGCTATCTTACTTTTCGACCATATTGGTATCAAAGGGCACTCACATTTCCTTCAGGACCGCTGTACACACTTTAGTTCTCGAAGTGTAAACTCAGTACCACTTTACTGCTCTATGTTTGTTCTCAGCACACACCATAGTTTTCAGTGTGTCCTTGCGTAAATATGGATGTTTGTTAAGAACTGAACTGCCCCCGGTTACCGAGGTGCACGCACACTGGCGTAGAATTCGGGTCACTCTTTATCCGTACAAGCAAGCGCAACAGTTCGAGGGGTACCGCAATAGCCGAAATTCTCAGAATTTTGACGACTTGATCGTAGTTTAGAGCTATGTTTAGTCCAATTTCGGTGATTTTGAGGCCCGTCGCCTGTTACAAACTGCCTCGCTCTCCCTAGCACTTTCGTGGGTACCAGAGTGTCTTTCGCACGTCGAACAACTTACAGCGCTCCGCTGACAAAGCGGAAGGCGGCGAAAGAGGCGTAGCTCTGCGACAGGGTGGAGCACAGCGTGCAGAGCGCGTCGGCGACCAGTGCGAACACCATGACGGGCCGTCTGCCCAGCGCGTCGCCCAGGATGCCCCAGACGTACGAGCTCACCATGCCACCTTACAAAAAAAAATTGAAGAAATTCTTGAATTATGGTTAAGTTGAAACAGATTCGCCCACACTGCAAATCCAAGTGTAGGACAGGTCGACACTTTAAAGCGTAGACCAGTTTGTCCTACGCTTGCAAGTGTCGACCGGCTGTGTCCGACGCTTTGAAGTGTCGACCACACTGTGTCCGACGCCTGCATGTGTAGGACACTGTTTGTCCTACGGCAAATTACTCTGAGTTTCCTATTGTGACCCCACACTTCGGTCGTCGGACATGCTGTGGTCGACACTTGCAGGCGTCGAACACTGAGTGGTCGACACTTCAAAGCGTCGGACACAACTGGTCGACACTTCAAAGCGTCGGACACAACTGGTCGACACTTGCAAGCGTAGGACAAACTGGTCTACGCTTTAAAGTGTCGACCTGTCCTACACTTGGATTTGCAGTGCACAGAGCACACGACCTTGTAATGGACAGACTATTGTAAAATTTAAAATTCTGTAGAAAAAAGATGTTTCTAACGTTCCAATTTTAAGAACATCGGTGTTGTCCGTAAAAAAAAAGTACAAGAAATCCAATAACCGTTAATGTTCAAAATGCAGAGCTTTATTTTGCTGACTAACGAAGAGGTCGGCTCAACCAAGCAAAGTTATGTTGAATTGTGCAAACTGTTGTGCGACTTTTTCAGCGTCTGGTGTCTACTGTAGCTCATTGTTAATCTAAAATCATTCAACACGGACAAAATTTATGAATCTACAGCTTCGTTTGAGCTCCGTGCGCGCAGGATTTTCTCCACTCAAGAAGGCAAACGTTCTGTCCAAAGGAGTCTCATCCTTCAGTCAACATTTTATTAATATTCTTTGAGGCTTCAGCGCATTTAATCGAGTTTCGTGAGGACGCTTAACAGAGTTGTCAATAATGTAAACAAAAATGTCACAATAAAAATGTTAATACGAGTATTGATAAGCGCAATCGTCAGTACGTTATTAAACAAAAAGGCAGTTAGAGGGTATTTCTAACCAAAAAAGGGAAGGCAGGAGGTGCAGCGTGCAAGTTTCAAGTTAGGGGTTCAAGCAGCAGCCTTGGGGTGGCTTCACGTCCGTTTGGACCGTTCCCAACCCCCCCCCCCAGATACTCACCAGCCAGGAAGAAAGCGTTGAGCGCGCCCATCTGCGCGGACGACAGGTCGAAGTCGCACTTGGCGGCGGGCAGGATGTAGGCGTTGATGCCGTTCTGGAGGCCGCTGGTCAGGAAGATGAGGCCGGCCGTCACGAGGATGCCGTAGCTGAACAGGCCGCAGCCTGGAGGGGAACAAGGAAAGTGGCAATTGGATCGTTTCACTGCACTGCAGGCAAATGGAATAGTCGGAGCGGCCAAATTATGGCATGACAAAAAGTAACACCGAAAATTAACGTGACGGACTGTCACACCGAAAATTGGCGTGATTTCTGAGTCACGTCGATTTTTGGCAATACACTGTTAAAAATAGTTGTTTTAAAACAACAACATAGTTACCAACCTCTACAACGCTGTTGTTTGTGAACAAGTTTGCTTGTTTTGAAACGACGAATTCGTTGCTAATTATTTTCTGACTTAGCTGTTTCCAAAAATGTTGCTGTGTACAAACAACCCGGACAATCTAAGAAGTGGTTACTGCGGGGTAACCGGGACTCTACTAGGTCTGTGACCTAATCGGCAATAAAAATTGATGCAATTAGGCGTCTATCGGTTTACAAACATCTTGTGGAAATGACGCAATCGTTTAACAACAAACGATTTTGAAAACTTTGATCGCTAAGAAATAGCAACATATTACTGCTAAATTACAAACAATTTTTAACAGTAAATTCTCTGTCCTGCCGTTTTTAATGTTTGATGAATTTGTCCACGTTGACCACTGAAAACGAAACGGTCGAACACATGGCCAAATTATGGCGTGACAAAAAGTCACGCCATAAATTGGCGTGACACGAAATTCACGCCGATAAACGGCGTGACATGTGAGTCACGGCGTCATCTGGCGTGAATGGCAACGCGTTTTATGAGACAAGTCATGCCCAAAAGCGGCATGACAAGAAATTCACACCAAAAATTGGTGTTAATTTTAGAGTCACGCCGAAAAATTGACGTGAGTTTTAGAGTCACGCCGATTTTTGGCGTGACTTTTCAGTCATGCCGTTTAGTGGCGTGACACTTTATGGATGAATTTCAGGCGGAAACTACTTAATTTTGAGAAGAGTTTCGACGAATTTTAGTGTATTTCACATGTTTGATGAATTTTGGCGCACGAATTTGGCTTGAGTCATTTCCCCTTGGACTGAATGAAATAGGCAGGGAGACTAGACAACAACGGCCTCGCCCGGAAGAAACGCGTTACAAACACGAGAGTGAGCAATGACCGTTCCGAAGAGAAATTCGGTCTTGGCAAATACAAAGTTGGTACCAAATGACAATCCATTGGCGATGCCTTCGTGCAGTCGCCATCAAATTTTCGAGTCCCGCGCGCGTCCCGATTGCCAGAGCGAGCTTCTCGTGCCGC
Organism: Thrips palmi; assembly: GCF_012932325.1. NCBI lineage: Eukaryota > Metazoa > Arthropoda > Insecta > Thysanoptera > Thripidae > Thrips > Thrips palmi. The sequence continues at coordinate 666,178 of NW_023144621.1, read as the reverse complement.
GTCTAGCGCATGACCCTATAATCACACGCTCCACGCTGCCGGGGGTACCGCGCGCACACGTACTCACAGTGTGTGAGTCTGTGATAAGAGACGGTAGCAAGTGCTGCAGACTCATTCTGAGAGTCGTGTACGTCGCTCTCTGTCCTCCTTGCACTCACGGGGCGTCCCGTACAGGTGTGAGCGAGACAGAGAGAAGAAAACAACTCTCGGAATCACTCTGCCGTTGCAATGTCAAAGTCCTGTTGACGTGTTGTCGGGACACGCGCGTGCGGTCTTTGTGCACAGAGTGCGTAAACACAAACCGCCAAACTACGCTGTGTGTGTGTGTGTGTGTGTGGCGCGCGCACCGGCGTGGCCTAGAAAGAACTCTGAATCATCATCGCCTGCGCAGTGCGGTTCTACAACCACCCGATCGAGGGGGAAATCACTCTTAAAAACTGTGACCCGACTACTCCCTATTACGTTCTATTACGCTATTACAGAAGGCTTATTACGCTCGAAAATATCCAGATTTAGTCTAAATTCGGACCCTAAATAGGGAAAATCTTTAAAAATTTGGCTATTACGCTATTACTATTACGCGTAATACTAGGAATCGGTGACCCGACTATTACGCGAGTGATTTCCCCCTCGCACCCGATTGTTGACGGCGAAATTTAGCGAACTTTTTGGAAATGGAGCATCTAGTGGTTTTCGTTCATCTCAGACCTTATCTAAAGAGAAAATAGTACATATAACGTTTGCACAAAAATCATTATGGCAAGAGACAAAAGTCAATACGAGTCTGAGAGTGTTTTATTCACTCTCAATACCTCACAAACTACCTCAGGTCGACCTCAGGCTTTCGTAATTTGTTTTTAAAAGAAATCACGTCTACGTTTAAATTTGTGTAAACGGCGAGATAGTCCTCTGCAACGACGTGTCGCAGCATTATTTATCAAAAATCGTTGATCTTTCGAAAACAAAAATTCTACTTGGAAGCGAATTGTAACATATTGAAACGACCTTGACCTCGGCAAGCAGATTTCGACTGAAACCGGTTGAAGTGTGAAACGGGAAGGGCGTTCCTTGGCCTTGACTCTATGGGGCCCAGTGGGTGCTGTGCCCGCATGCAGAACGCGAGAGAGAGAGAGAGAGAGAGAGGAGAGAGAGGGAGAGGAGAGAGAGAGAGAGAGAGAGAGAGAGAGAGAGAGAGAGAGAGAGAGAGAACAAAATCAGAGAAGAAAGGCAAGGTGTTGACGAGAGTGACACTGACACCACACCAGTCACAACATGCGCAGCCTGGTTCTGAAAAAGTTCTGTTGTCCCTCTGTTTCACTCGCGGCCCCATGACGCGTCCTGCGAGTGCGAGAGAGACAGAGCGGCTGTTCGGAGCCAGCCTGCCGGGGCCGCCCTGTGTGCATCGGTGCGGAAAGGAGAAGGGCGTCGCCTATTGCCGCGACACTGTGCGTCTGCGCATGCCCTCCAGGCACCACTTCCATTCAGCAGTGAGCCCCCCCCCCCCTCTCTGTCTGTCTCTCTCTCCGTCTCTCTCTCTTTCTCTCTCTCTCTCTCTCTCTCTCTCTGTGTGTCTGTCTCTGTGTGTGCCCCCCCCCTCCTTCTCTCTTTCCCTGTCTCTCTCTTTCCATGAGTGTGTGAGTCTGTCTGTCTGTCTCTCTCCCTCTCTCTGGAGACCCTCACGAGATTATCTCTTACTGTCTTCCCGAAACCCATCGCATATCCCTGCCTTCATATTGCATAAATTTCTTCGAAACGTGTCTCCGCCCACTAGAATTTTAGAATTGAGAATTTTGAAATTACATCGTTATCAGACAACCCCACCGAAAGATCGCCTCCGAAGGCAGCAACGAATGTTTCGAAAAAGCTGCCTGTAAAGGATGCGTTTAGTACAGATAATTTCTTCAAGCATGGGTTAACTTTCCAACTTAATTTTGAAAAGATGACGCGGGTTCGCCAAAAATTGACGGCTGTAGACGCGCTACGCGAATTACGTATGATCCCCGACCTGCCGCTATCCGCTCTCCATCCTGCCGGCAAAGCAGATGAAAAGTATCCACAATGCTCAATTTGTGCTTTGTGGAAACCGGCTCACAGCGCAGCATCCGATTGCCCCCACTCATGTCCCGATCTGTACCAGTTTCGGCAGGCGCGAGGGTTTCCCCCACCGAAGCATACTGTGAGCGCAAGGAGCAGAGAATCCCACTATCTTGCATCAGAAACGCCTGTAAGTAAGCAAAAGGCTCGACGAGATCGTACAGATCCCAAACGATCCGACACATTCACATAATCTTTCGTCAGCGAAATTCTGAGTGAGGGGCCCCGTCACTGTTCTTGTGTGATAAATTTCATACAATTTGTTGCGAAAAGGCTAATTCCTTCAAATTATCGCATCTGTGGCAGCAATAAAAAATTATCGCATTAAAAATGCAATAAGTCTCTTACGTTTTGGCCGGTCTGGGCCCAGATTATTACAGTTATGGTGGATAAAACGATAACTACACTAAAAAAAGTGATAAATGCGCCTACAATAATTGTTGCACCTAAAATGCAATAACTTTTTCATGGCGCTACTAATGCAATAAAAATGTTATTGCTTTCTAAATTAGTTCATTGTTACACTTATAAAAACCTTATTAAAGTGCATGTTCCAAGAGTGGCTCCAAGGGGCGGCCACAGGCCTTTCGCCCCCTCCCCCAGATGGCACCTAGATGACGCCTGAACTGTTGGCAAAGAACCATACTTTGCCCCTGTAAGTAGGCAAAAGTAGCTCTCCCCAAAAGGCCGCCTCTAGGGATCCCCCACTGAGAAATTCATAAATCCGTCAAGAAAATCGGTAGTTACTCTGCTTGCAGGGAACCTCGACGGATTTAAAGCGAGAAAACTCACCGGTGGCGTCGATGGCTGTTTCGAAGTCTGCCGCTGCGTCACTCTTCACGTTCGCTTTTTCGTGGCGTCTGATCCGATGTGTGGGTGTTCCCTCCGGATAGAACCGAGTGGCACATGGTGGACAGGCTCTGCAGACAACAGGCACATTATAAATCGGGAGGGTAACACACTCAAACTACACAATTTGCAACAATAATCCTATTGCATAAAAGTACACATGTAATATTGATGTACTTTCATTGTCAAAATTTCTACCGAGAGATTCGTTTATATGTAAGCAATGCTGTAATGCACGAATTAAGGTCACTATTCAAACGCTTCACTTTTTATAAAATTGCTTTAAATTTAAGTAAAACTTTAACTTACACTTGCATAAATGCTTCCATGCTTGTATAGGAAAGGCCCACAAGCCTTACGTGTGGAAGCAAGCTAAAATATTTAACTCGGGTGAACTCCAGATTTGACGGTACGGCAAAGTGAACCGAATGGAGAGATTAATAATAAACTCATGCAACAACTAAAAATCGACAAACGATTACGATTAAAATGCTTTAAAGATACCGCATTAACTTTTCTAATTCCGATAGTGCCAACAGTGGTTCTGCGTGGCAACCGGGTTTTACACATAAGTGACCGGGTCGATTCTGGTCCGTCTCCCAAGACCGGATTTGTTCCCAGCGAACTAAACGTGCCTCCCGGGGCTCGGGGAAAAAAGTCCAAAAACTAACAGGGACAAAAAGGGGAAATGTGAAAACGGGCCGCCTACGGTCGCCACGGCCGATTTCTTGCGACGGGAATAAGGTAGGCGCACTAAAATTTGGCAAATCTTTCCTAATTTGATGCTCTTTGCTCTTTTCTTAACTCTTCCTCAAATCGAACCGTAAGGATCAAAATACGAATCATGTTTGGATTTTGATTTTGGAGAACGACAGAATAACCTTGGTCATATGAAGAAAAATCACGATCATACTGCTAGCGCCATTTCCTTCGTAACATGGGGCGTTTCATTTTCAGACATAAAGAGCGTCAACTTCATTTTGAACCGGTTTTCGTAGAACGAGAACACGGAAAGCAAAGGTACGAAACAAATCTGATCAAAAATTGGCCTGGACTCTTCGTACTTGCTAACTATGGAACTTCCGTGACTTGTTTCCCGTTACACACTGAATGTCTTTTGAGCAAATTTGGTACAAGATGTCAGTCTTGTGCAGATTTGTGCAGGACACGATTTTGTTCCTAAATGGGAAAATATGTGCAGTTCTTCGTACGAAAATTTTACGAGAAGTTTATCTGCACAAAATAAAACCTGTGATGTCTCGTACAAAATTGTACGTAACATTTGGTGTGTACATGTGGTCATGAAAGAAAGACGGACGTACCGTACATTTCTGTGCCTCTTAACCCAAGCCTTCACTCTCAGCCTCCTACTGTACTGAGTTTTCGATCGATAACGTAATGATGTAATAAACGTGTTAACATTTTCATTGTTCCACAAACATTTTCATCAATTTTGTTCAAAGCTGATGAGCTTTCTAACAAAACTCTATTAATGCGTAGAAACGTCAATGAATATTGATAAAATGTCGATTGAAGAATTAGAGTGTTCAACACATTTCCCTAGCAAAAGTACTTTCTTTTTCTTTTTTTTGTTCAACACTCTAAATGTCTTCCAATGAAATTTGACCTTTGTTATTCGTATGTTACAGTGAATTCGGCGCAAGCATAATACGAAGCAATATTCCTTCGTAATACGAATATTTTCAGCTTTATCATTGTAAGATACAAAGAAAAACGTTCGTAATATACGAAGAAAAACCACCTTCGTACTATGCTTGCGCCATTTCCTTCGTATTATGAATGGGAAATTTCTTCGTTAGACATTTTCAGTGAATGAGAGACTCACCGTGGGGCACGTGCTCCCCGTCGGGGTGCGCTCGCGGGGCCATGTCGCTTCGCCGCTTCGCGTTGGACGCCGCCGCAGTGAGTCAGGAAGAGCCGAACGCCGGTCCTGCGTCGCCTACACTCGCTGGAACGCGTCTGGTGGTGCCGGCGCCCGCGGGCAGCGCGGACGGAGGACGGAGGAGGGGGGAGCCGGCAGTACAGTCGCAGACAGTCAATCACCACGAGGGGCGTGGCGGCACCTGCGGAAAGTAGATTTTGACTTGGCAGAAGGTACAAAGGGCACCGCACTCTATAAAAGCCCACAATGTAGTTTTTGGTGCATAAGTTTTGCACGAAACTGTGCATGCGTTATAAAATGCACGAATTTCATGATAAACAATGCACATTTTAGTGCGCAGTTGTGCACAAATTTGTGCATTTAGAAACGCAAGCACACTTTCGTGCAAAGCTTATGCACAAAAAAACCAAGCTACATAGTAATTTAGTGTGCTACGAAGAACACGGAGATATTTGGTATTGTTCTAAGGTAAGACACTATTTTTTTCCATCGTAGTAAGCTTTTTCTTCGTACCTCACAAAGAGAAAACGAAAGGATTCGTTCAGTAAACAAATTTAATACGTACTATGTATCAACAAATTTCGTCTTACACTACTGCCAAGTCCACTTCAAGAAATTATGAGTGCACTTGCGTAGTCAGTCACGTGTGTGTCTGGAAGGGCTGGCTGTGTGCAAAATGCGAACATATTATGGAATGGAGCCACTCTTCCTTCGTAAAATGAAGCTTTTTCTTTGTAGCTTACTAAGAAAAGCTGAAAAAGATTCGTCATATAAACAATCTTCGTTCGTACTAGGTATGTACTACAACTACAACGTACACTACAACCAACTCCACTGTAAGAAATTTGGAGTGAACACTAAGAATGAGCTTTCGCTTTAGCTATTTTTACGTCCGAACCTCGGCTGTGCCGGCAAAGCCTTGAGTTCCTCTTAAACGTACGTTTTTCATCGGGGAGCGGGAACAGTTCGTCCGAATCGCTACACTGTGGCAAAAAGGTACGGAAAATTCTGTTAATTATTTTGCCAGGATTCTCCGTAGCCCTCTTATCAATATTCTCCGTAGGCTCTTACAGTATTCTCCGTAGGGCCGTACAGTAAGTCCGTACAGTCTTCTCCGTAGGACCTGGAAGACTGTATAGTCCTACGGAGATCACTGTAAGGTCCTACGGAGAATACTGTGCGGTCCTACGGAAAATACTGTAAGAGCCTACGGAGAATATTGATAAGGGGGCTACGGAGAATTACCACAAGCTGTTAACAGAATTTTTCGTAGCCTTTTGCCACAGTGTAGACGACTTAAAATGCCACAAATCAGTCCCATAAATGAGTGAAACAGGGGCGGAGGTCAGGGGTAGAATGTTGTGAACAGAGATCCTTAACATTTAACTAACACTGCTTTCATAACGTAACATGACAATGCTCGCTAATGGTTAAGGGTACGGACTTTTGCAAGTACTTCGAAAAGTATCTCTACACAAATTCGAGACACAAGAAAAATAACTTATCCTTTAGAAAAGAATTCAGAAGTTAAGGGTTATAATTTTAACTCGTACAATAACGTCTTGATGCCTTTTTAGGTAAGTTAAGGATCCCTCGTTACGAAAAGGTTTACGGTAGAAATTTTGAAGTTAAAAGTCCCTAGTTTGTTCTCTTTTTATCTTTTTTTTTCGGGGGTAAGCTATACTGAACCGTCATTTGACAGACGGTACCTGTAGGATTAGGAGTGCCCAAATTTCACTCACCTGTTTCCGGACGCGAGGCGGGATGTTGCAATACGTCATTTCGCTCGAAGACGAAAACCAAGGAGCAGCGCGTCTCGTTTTCAGCTAGCCGAGTACAAGCGAAGCGGGGCCCACAGTTTGGGAAAGTGACACGGCTAATGGCAAGCGCGGGAGCGGTACTCGCTTTTATACGTCGGTCGCTGGGATGCCCCACTCTCTCCCCAGGGACGGATGCGCTCAGAGCGCGATCGGGCCGGGCTGCGTCTGAAACGCGGTCCAAGGCACGCGCAGTGGATCGCATCCGGAACGTGCTCAGAGACAAGCGCAGTAGGGTGCCCGAAAACATGCCGCTTTGAGAAGACAGCCGGCGAAAACAAGAGCAGGTACGCACTTCTCTGAAGCGTATGACGCAAACTACTTTCTATGGCGTCTCCTCATGCGAGTCTACATTGACCCAGGGGGCGGAACTAACACACCACTTACACCATTAAGCTGGAGAACACACTTAACTTCTATGCTTGCGCGTGGTACGCGCGTGCTTTCAATACAAATTTGTACGCAATGTCGCAAGAATTAGTGTAATTTTACACTCTCAGCCGTTTACGGACTATTTCTCGTCTCATCAGCAGAAGTATTTCTGAAGGCAGCCATAGAACTTGGTATATTTCGTTCTTAAATGCTTAAAAAATTATTTGTATAATTTATTTAGGAAACGGTGATACCAGTACAGTAATTAGCAATTGCTAAGGAATACTGACAAATATACTAAGTTCTATAGTTGTTCACAGAAATGAGTCTTAATGAGAAATAGTCAGTAAAAGGCTGAGAGTGTACGCTGAAGTTGGTACGAAAATGCTAGCATGTTTAGAATTGTGGAAGGGAAGAAGGGGGAAAAACTTACTTATCCCCAAATTAATTTTTTTTAAATTTTAGAATTTGGGTTTTCCCCAAAAAATTTGGTGTAGAGTTTTAAAAAAAATCCCTGGGGGATAACCCAAATTTAAAAATTAAATTTTTGGAAAGGGGAAAAAGTCCAAGTCCCTTTCTTCCTTTCCTTTTGGTTTTTAACAGTGGGAAAAAAATTCCCAATTTTCCCCCAATTTTTAAATTTTAATTTTTGGTTTTTTCCAAAAAACCGAGGCCCCAAAAATTTTTTTCTTGTTTTCTTTTTTCAGAAAACGGGGGGCCAAATTTTTGGGCCCCTTTTTTTTAAAAACGGCAAATTTTTTTTTTAATTTTCCTTTTTTTTCCAAAAAAATTTTTTTAAAACCAAAGTTGCCAAAAGGTTTTAAAGAAGGGCTTTTTTCAAACCCCCTTTAAAAACAAAAGAAATTAATTTTTTCCCGGCCCCGAAAAAATTTTATTTCCAGGAGGGGGATTGGGGGAAAAAAAAAAAGGGGGGTTAAACCCCCTTTCCCCTTTTTTAAAAAAACCCCCGGTTTTCTGACTATTTCTCATTTGCAGACGCATTTCTGTAAGCAACCATAATACTTAGTATTTTTTGTCAGTTTTACTTAGCAATTACTAATTACTGTACTGATATTACAGTTTTCTTTGTAAATTACAAAGAAATTTTTAAGTATTTAAGAACAAAATACTAAGTATCATGGTTGCTTACAGAAATACGTCTGCTAATGAGAAATAGTCAGTAAACGGCTGAGAGTGTACTACACGCAAGAGAGACACACCAGGGCATCCCTTGCTACATTTGAACTTTTCAGCTTGAGGCTTGTTAACAGCGCCCGACCTTGACATCGCGCCACGGCAGGCTGCTTCAGAGAGTCGCTTCCAACACTCTCTCTCGCACTCACAAGGGCGTCCCGTACACGTGCAAGAGAGACAGAGCGACGAAAACGACTCTCGGAATCAGTCTACGCCTCGTATCTCCATCCGTTGCACCCCTACGCCGCGGTCCTGAGCGAACCAGAATCAACACGAGGTGCGCACGAGACGGTCTCAGCACCGATATGCTTGCTTAGCTTTTCGTCAGGCAGCCGCTGTCTGCTACCTGTTGCGAACCGAAAACTGAGCAACCAGAGAGAGTACAGTACTTTGACCACGCGAGATGACTTCACTCCCAGGGGGCAACACCTCGCGCAATCTTGCGTTCACCCTTGCAAGGGGAAAATCGTTGCTGGTTTTCCCTGGTGGCCTGTTGTAAAAACTCGACCTGGACATTGGGTCGATGCCGTTCACACGCAAACACTTTCAAATTTCGAAAAAGAAAAAGCAATAACCGCATTTCGGGCACTACCGGCAACAATGTGTCAGCGTCGAGGGGTGACCCACTGTCAAATTTTATGTACAATGATTGTGTGAATGTGCAAGATTTCTGGCGGTGTTGCCTACTTACAGGCGTTTTTGCCACCTGAATGTGGAATGTGGTCAAATTTTGTACAATGAATGTGTGAAGCTGTTCCCCTCTCGGTCAGCGTTAGGCACACCTAAAAAAAGCGTTTCTTGAACACCGAGATAATATACTTGCCGTAAGTGAATTTTCTTGGAACATCCTAGTAAATTTGTGGCAAGTATATTGGTTCAAGAAACGCCTTTCTTTTATAGTTCAATGCGTGCACGCGCCTGGGGTTCGCCTTCAAGTCACATCTTCACTCCCGATTTCCTTCAGATAAATGCCGTGCATTCTCAATACCTAAGGACACAAATGTATCATAATACAGAGCGTCCATTAAGGAAGAAACTAGTCTTAAGTCAATGAGAACACTTGGGTCCACACTCGGCTGTCGACGGTGTAGAAGGTAGGCCGTCTGACCCGCAGATCGTAGCACTCCGTCAACTTTGGTAAGCCTGTAAGTACCGTCATGTCCCCTAAAGTGGGACGATTTTTACGGAAAATCGCCTGTAATTCACAGAATAACGATAGCACCGAAAATCGCCGGGGATTTAAGAATCTTCATGTCAAAACACGTCTTTTACCGAAAACAAATTTTCTTTTCAGACCAAGGGGCTCCGGTAGGAGCAGCAAGAACCGTGTCCCAATTTAGGAGCCAAAGTCTCCTAAAGTGGGACAAAGTCCCCTAAAGTGGGACACGTTCATTCTTTTTCGCCTAAAAACTGCAGTAGCAAAAATTTTCATAAAATGTATTATGTCTAAAATTAAATTTGAAGCAAGATTGGTTCAGAAGTCTTTTTCGATATCTCGACTGGTTAAGCTGATATGAGCCACTTCTACCAAATAGATTTCCTAAGATATATTTAAATTAGAAACCACCGTAGCGCCTAAACCAATTGAAATACGGCAAAGACCAATAAAACAAAATGGCCTTAAAATTGAATTTCTGACCAAAAACATTTAATATTTTTTTTGCTGGGCACGTATTTTAGAAGTTTCAAAATGCATGGCAAGAAATACATGTTGAAATTTTGAAAACTAAAAGCCGTTCGCCGTACAACTTTTTCTCTAAAATATTTTTTGTTTAAAATTTAATTTTACGCAAGATTTGTTTAATGGTCGATAACGATATCTTTATCGGTTCAGCCAAGAGGAAGCATTTGCTTTCAAACATTAACTAAATTTTGTGCTGACTTAAAAAAGCATACCGAACCGTACTTTCCCGACTGCTTGGGTCTCCAAACCGACCTGGCAACCAAATATAGACCAAGTGGCATTTCTAGGACGCTGGAGGTGAATGCAACGCGTCTGAATCGGTCAAAACCTAAGAAAAACGAAAAAAATTGGAGTGTCCCACTTTACAGCCCCTCAGAAGATTGCTTCCCACCGTAAAACGAAGCGTCGGAAACAAATTTTCTAAAGTGCATCTTGTAGGTGAAAGAACGCGTTACAACATGTCTGAAGTCTAGAATGGTCCGAGCATCGACGGCTCGAAGCCCCGAATCCGCGCTAGACGTCTGAAAAAACTACTCTATTTTTCGGCATTTAATTCCAATTTTCAAGATTTTTGGGGGGAGGGGGTATGAGCGGGAAAAAAACACTCTCTGCGGATATGGTCTCGGAGGGGTCCTACCGTCTCAACAACATTTTTTAACTCGCAAAATATCCACGCGTTGGCCGTTTACGGCCTAAAATAGGGAAAATAGTCAAAATGTCCCACTTTAGGGTTCGTGTTCACATTTAGGGGACTTGACGGTAGTTCTCCAAGAAACGAAAACTTTCGTACTTGTACTTACACTCTCAGCACATTACTGACTCTTTGATCATTTTGTCAGTACTTATTCAAGCAATTTGTGCAACCATAATACGTACTGTTTCTTTTGTCAAGAACTACTCAGGAAATGTTAATTGATGTACTAACAATTTGGTTTCGTACATAATTTTACAAAGGAATTTTGTCATACTTTCTTAGACAACAGAAAACACCAAGTATTAGTGTTGCTCATACGAATACGTAATTAATGAGGAAAAAGTCAGTAACGTGCTGAGAGTGTATTATGTTTACACAAATCATTTCCACAAGTAAAATTTAGTGAAAACTCAGTTACGTTACTGAACACTATTTTTACCCTCTTTACTGTTTGCACTTGAAATGTGCTTTCTTAGTATGTGTTAAGCGTAACGTTACGCTAGCTCCGACGCTCCTCTTCCATGAAATGCAGCGTTTTACGCCGAGCATACCCCCTCCCCTAAGTGCCTGACGTAACTCATGGACGGCCCCTTTCGGTCGCGGTTCCGGAGCGCTCGAAGCCAAGCACGCCCTCTCCAGTCAGCCGAGCCTGGCAAGCCTGGCACAGACCCGGCAGCGGAGACGAGAGCGACGAGGAGCAATTGGGTACTTCGGAAGAGCTGGGACGGAAGTTGAGAAGAAATCAAGAAGAAGAACAGCCGGACTTGGATGAGAATAGAAAACTCCGCGGAAGCGGCAGAACGGCGCCGCAGACGCTCTTTCTCATACTTTGTTCTTCTTGATTTCTTTTCCACTTCCGTTCCAGACTTTCTCCAAAGTAACGTATTCTGTAAAAGACGTCTGAAAGGGATTGACGTGTACTTCTTGTGTGCAGCACTGTACTGCGTACGGGCAAGGTCGGCCGTCTGGCATCTGGGTGGAACGCAGCAGACATTCCGGATATATCAACCCTACATCTAACCGTCTGGAGGCAAGTACCACGGGAGAAAGAACAGTCAAGTTGTCTTCGCTCTGCTCCTGCTCTGGTAAAATTGAAGTGCAGCATTTCCCTTCATTTTCAAAAGTAATCAGTTTACGCGTTACAGGCTCATCCGCCAAGATTCCCTCTATACAAACGCATGGTGGACTTTCTAGTCTACGCTTCATTTCAATCGTAACGTCTTCAAGCGAAACCTTATGCTTGATTCAGGCACACTCACTAAATTCTTGTAGTCTTTCTTTTACGCTAGTGGAAACAACTGCAAAAGATTTGTACACCGAAATTCATCACTGGTTTTCTAAGTGTCATAATGACCTAATTTTAAAAGCAACAACTTTTTTATTGCATTTAAAGTGCCTTGAAAGAGTTTTTGCATTGTGAGTGCATTAAATATTGCATTGCATTACCGCATTTATCACTCTATTAGCGTACACTCTAAATGTGGAGTACCCAGAAACTGGGCGTCTTTGTCGCCCGCCCCACTTTTCAGGGTGCCCAATGTCGCCCAGTTTCTGGGCACCTTTGTCGCCCAGTATCGGGGTGCACAAATCATACAGTAACTGGCCCTCTCCCATGCCATGTGTCTAGTTCCTGGGCGACGAAGGTGTCGAAATTCATAAAAATCCTTCTTAAATTAGAATTTTACACAGCAATGCTAGCAAATATGGGCAAAGTTGAGTGCCATGCACTAAAGTTAATCCAAAATCCGAGTGGGATTCCAAACTTTTGCACAGCGTTATTCAATGTCATGTCCTCTTGCTTTTACGTGCGTAAGTTGTGTTTGATACGTATCATGCATAAAGGGTACACGGCAATGCATTATATCATTCACACCTTACGTACGTACGTATCTGTGCACTCTCAGACTGTTATTGACTTTTTGTCCTTTGTTATAGAGTATTTTACACAGCAATAAAAAGTACTATTTCCTCAATATTTATGTAGGATTTTGTTCGTTATATTGACATAAAGTCAATTTGCTATTGACAAAGAGTCAATGCGCAATTGACTTAAAAAATAGTCAATAATTGATGACAATTTAGTCTTTATAGTGAACAATATTGTACATGGTTACAAAGGAAATACTACATATTATTGCTGCTAAAAAAACTACGTAAGCAAAGGACAAAATGTCAATAGTGGAGAGAAAAAAGTCAATACGAGTCTGAGAGTGTGCATGCGCAATTATGCTTAAAAAAGCATAATTATGCACACTAAATGTTTTTTTGTACAAATTTTGTACGAGACATCACAGTTTTCTGTGCACACGAACTTTTCGTACAAATTTGTTCAAAATTTTGTACAATTTTGTACGAAAATGGCGAAATGTGTGCAGTTTTTCGTACAAGAACTGTGCAAAAATTTCGTGTGCACTAAAAACTTATGTCTCGTACAAAACTGTACAAAACATTAAGTGGGTGCCTTAAAAAGTCCCGAAGAGTTTATGTGTAGAGACGCTTTAGTTTTACCAATGTGAGCGGACGCTGGAGTGGAGTAAAAATGCGCTACAGCGAGAAAGTTTCTGTTGCGCAGATGGAACTTTCCGACTTGACCGATGACGTCCTGATCAAGGTGTTCAGTTACCTGAGTGCCAGTGAGCTGCTGCAGTGCAGGACCGTGTGCCGAAGATGGCGACCACTGGCCCTGCTCCCTTGTCTCTGGCGCAACAAGACAATTAGGTAAGTAAACTATGTTCATGTCTGAACTTCACTGCCAAAAAAATACTTCTTTTGCCAATATCTTTGGTGTTTACGGATTGTCATCCCCAATATTTTGCTGACGGTTAGAGCACCCCTTAAGGGTCCTTCAATGCCAATATCGGCCAATATGGTCCAAAAGTAAGATTGCGTATTTTGGTAATTATTAAAACGGTGTATTTTTAGCCAAATCTTTCTTTTGGGCAAAGGCTGGGGGTTCGAAACATGTTTCTCACTACATTATGGTGCCCTTTACTGTTTTCAATCCATTTGAGCGCCAATGTTTTTTTTGCCACGGCCAAAGCTTTGAATTTCAAAAAAAATATAGGAGTGTTTCTGGGGTGGTAGGCTGCGATAGAAAAAATTGGGAGCTGGATTTGGACCATGATGGTTTGTCGTGGAATGCCCCGTTCTTCACTCGGCCCCGAGCGAAAGGGTCTATCACGGAAATATCTCAAACTTCGGTTGACCCGTTTGTTACACATCTCATCAGTTGATGGGTTAACCCAAAGCTCATTGCCTTTCCAAATTTTGCGTTGGTCTGAGGGTGCTGATTCACCGCTCTGGGTAACAATTTCACCGTACAGAAATATAGACTCTACGCAGACCTCAGCCCCACGTCAATTGTCTCCTAATTCCACCTTGTTTGGGAGAACTACGTAAACATGGTTCCGTAGTCCATTCCAACGTAAAGATTTAAATCGAAAAACCCGTCTACAGAGTGATGCTACACTTTTAAAAATTTTCACAGTTATTTCTTAAGCTTTTTTGACAAAAATCCAATTGCATCATTTTTCTGATTGAATTAAGGTTACCCTGCAAACAGTCTTTTGTTTCTCCTGAAAAATGATGATAATTGAGTTATCCCCTTCTTCCGCTTCATGGATCATTTAGTGTGAATGCTGTAAATCTCATGTTAAATTCTGTTAGGTTCTTCGATGGGAAGTCGCGTGAGGATTTGCCTGCCGTTCTGCGCGTTGCGCCCCGCTTAAACGAACTCAGACTGTATGGCATTTCCGACGAGACAATCGTGGAGTGGGGCCTTTTGCTGTTCTCTACAAGCTGCGCCGTTGCCGATCTCAGCATCAGCTTCGATGGAGCGGACTCAGGTTTTGCTTCGATGGTGCTTGCTCGGTGAGTTTGGTGGTGCACTGTTAAAAATAGTGTTGTAATTTAGCAGTAACTATGTCGCTAATTTTCTGAATGACCAAAGTTGTCAACATGACTTCAGTTGTTTAATGATGACTTACGTTGTTCGAAAATAAGATCTTTGTTAACTAGTAGACAGCCATATGGGCATCCATTTTGATTGCCGTTTTAGTCACGAACCTTACCTTACCGACGTATCCAGTGCATGCATACTTAAGCATGAAAAGTGCACAACTATGCATTTAAAAAGTCCACATTATTGTGTTCAAAACGGGACGCACCAAACTCGAATCATCCTTTTGCTCCCCTCCATGCTTGGTCGCTAAGTCAATACATAGTAAGTTACCATCATTTTCGGTTCGGTCTCTGCTAACAGCCGCTGTCAATGAATTGTCTTGAGGGCTCCTTTGCATTTATTTCAGATAGGCGTAGGTATCTTGGGCGGATAATAGTATCCATTTTTGTTCATTAAGGCGTTTGGTGTTTACAGTCAAGTTTCTCTTGGACGTTTGAAGGGGGTTTCTCTAAGATTGAATTGGAAAAATCCCTCGAAAATCCGCCTAGGAGCTCTGCTAAGGCAGTTGGTCTGCACAGAAGGTGAGTTCTTATTTTTTTACGAAGACTTTTGCACATTACAAAGAAAATGGTGCGAGCTTAACATACTTTATTTTCGTACAATAGAGGTTTTTATTTCGGATCTTCCAGTAAAGATCCACTAAAAAAAATATTCGTACGTAGTACGGCGAAGATATTCTCCGTATATGCTTGCGTCGAACCATTGCTCCATGGTACAAATTTCGCAACTTGCAGAGTGTACAAGATGACAAAGAGACGTAACACACACCAGCGTACACCTACCAAGTAGTAAATTCAGGATAAATGCAACGTTCGTGAAAACTACCGTGAAACGGGGTAACTTCGGACACTTTTGATAGGTTTTTTTAAAATTGTGAAAGTTGTGGTGCTGTCATGGACTTGAGGGTTAAAATTTATCATCTACCCACCTTTAGCTTCGTTTTGGCGCTTATTTCAAATATCTGCACCTCACCGTTTTTACAGTGGAGGGTCCGAAGCAGTGTCCGAAATTACCCCGTGTTTTGGGGTCATTTCGGACACCCTTGGAAAAAACGAATTTTCGTTCTGATTTTGGTCCCAAAATCGATCACTGTCTCTTTCTAAAGTGCTAAAATGATTATATGAGAAATTCGTAAGGGTTTAGATGTAAAGGTAAGGTAGGGGTGGTCATTCATACATAATTTGAAGTCATGTTTTTGCACTCATATGTAGTTCGATTTCAGGAATAGTGGGTGCAACTAGTAGAGCCATTTAGAACGCTTATTTTTTAATTTTTGACCGATAAGCTTTCATAGGCAACTCGGGCCATACTTTATTACGCGAAAGTGAATCTTAAATGTTCCTCTACAAGATTACATACGATCACAAACATGCTTATGAAAGGCAAGTAGTCGTGTGGTATGTACGGTTAGGAAGATACAGGGGCTCAGTGGAAAGCTTTGCATTTCAATTGTAGTAAACCGGCGAGCTATGCAGCCATTCGCTAAGTCCAACTCTCATGTCACATGAAAGAAAATTAATCGCAAAACAGTCGTTGACACTACGGTAGGACATGCACATAAAACTAAGTATTAAAGATGTAGCTTTGCCCCATTTTTATGAAATTCGAAGTTTACAAAGCAACCGCTGTAACAATTGGGGATTATCGTTGTTATTGGATTATCTTCAACTTTCAGAAGAGCTCTTCAGCTTCCACCACTCAAACTCTGCGAAATTGAAAGTGTGCAGGACGTACCCACTCTCCCTGGCGTGACGTTTGTATGTCCGAAATTACCCCGTAAAGTAACAATTTTTTTGGTTTTGAGCCCATATAAACCATACTATTTGACCCAGGTGATTGAAAATTTGACACAGTATGCTCTTAACATGATTTAACCGACAAACAATCGCCTCATCAACCGGCCATGAACAGTTTCGGCTTGCCAGTCAAAGTTTTTACGCATAAGGCGAATTTAGGTAAAAATGGTTAAATACAAAAACCACTCTTTCTCCTGAAGTTTGCCCCTCATTTGGCCTCCGGGTGATTGATCAGATGGTTTTAAGTGTGGCCGATGCGATGCGCGCAACGGGACAAGCCTCCAAGTTGGCCGTTAGATGGGAGCATCATTGCAATGCTTCCGGGCAGAGTTGTCCGAAATTACACCGAGTGTCCGAAATTACCCCGTTTCACGGTAAGGGAGTATGGGGCGATTTGTAACAGATTTCGGAATTCTCTTTACCAAATTAAGAACATTCTGCATATCGGTGTCAAACTTGTGCCAGTTGAGCAGTCTGGCCCTTCATCTAGACTGTGCAGCTCCATTGGATCAATCTGGAGTCCGTAATCTTTGAAATCTAAGACGCTTTCCAAACCCTTGCATGCTGTTACGAATCGCCCCAGCATGGGGTGATTTGTAACAGCAATGGGGCTTTTCATAACATCCTACACATTAAATGAAACATCGTCGGGAATGTTATCTCCTCCAGCAGTTGTTCTTCGGATGTCCTACAGACGCCTTAAAATCTACATTACAAGCTGCCGTTGACCGCCTCAGTATTAACTGACCGGCTATGTCAACCCTAACCTCTCTTTTTTCAATTTTGGAGGAAAGAATAGAATAACTCGCTTTAAAATGCATTTTGGAGCTGTGTAAATGTATTGGAATTAGGCAGCAGATGATTCGAGAAATAATTCAAGCATTTAATTGCAAAAACTACTAAAATTCTTGTTTTTATACGGGTCTGTTACGAATCACCCCAAATGCCTGTTACGCAGGAAATCCGTCCCTAACTATCACTGGACAAAGTAAAAGCAACTTATGCCACGTGGTTACATTGTAAAGGGGTCACGCTTCAAGGCCCCAACGGTACTTCGATGGTGATTCATACCTAGGGAGCCTCAGACAGAAACTTCCTAGAACTCAAAATAAAAGATTTGCCTGTTTTCGGTGTACCCTATATTTCAGACGCCCTCCAAAACTATACCTGAGCACCGATCACATCCGCTTACATTGTTCAAGGACGCTCTACTTGAAGTGAAAGAGGGGCCATACTCAGATTTTCCTCTGCTCCCTTCACTTAAATTAATATACGCATTTGTTACGAATTGCCCCTGTTACAAATCGCCCCATACTCCCTTACGTTCAAGACACTGAAAAAAAAACTTTGAAAAATCGTCCACTGGGACGACGGAATGGTGCGGCTGCGCCGGGCTGCGCGGTCCGGCCGCCGCACGCCGGACTGTAGCGTGCATCGCTTCACGCGCTGTCTAGGCTGCTGCAACGCCCTGCTCTGTACACACTAAATGATTTTGTACAAATTTTATACGAGACATCACAGTGTTTTGTGCACACGAACTTTTCAAATTTGTTCAAATTTTTTTACAGTTTTGTGCCAAAATGGCGGAAAATGTGCAGTTTTTCGTACGAAAATTGTGTGAAACTTTCGTGTGCACTAAAAACTGTGATGTCTCGTACAAAATTGTACATAACATTAAGTGTGTAGGATTCTGAGACTCTTGGGTATTTTCACTTTCCCTTGCCCTTATTTTGATGCAGGTTTGGAGTCCATCTGTGTTGAAGCATGGGATCATCCCGAGCTATCGCACTTCCCCAGTGCAACCCAAGTCGGAGGCGCGGTCCCTCCAGCGTCCCTGCGGATTCTTAAGCACTACGTCCCGTGCCGTGACGAGTACTTGCCGCTTTATTTGGAGTGGCATGCGGCCACTCTTGAGGTAAACGCCTAGCTTGCTCTTTATGAGGAGAGCCAGCCGAAAAAAT
This sequence comes from Thrips palmi, assembly GCF_012932325.1. Classification (NCBI taxonomy): domain Eukaryota; kingdom Metazoa; phylum Arthropoda; class Insecta; order Thysanoptera; family Thripidae; genus Thrips; species Thrips palmi. The sequence goes on along the minus strand of NW_023144621.1, from coordinate 647,853 downwards.
GTACCGCGATGTACACTGCGAGATAAAACTACGGAAAGTTCCACTCTGTATCCAAACCACGGAGATCTCAGTCTTTTAAGGGGGGGAGGGGACCCTGCTCAACTTTTAGTTCTTGAGACAACTTTTTCCTCGAAAAAAAAATGTATTGGGGGACCATGCTAAAAATACGTTTCAAGAGGTGCTGATCACATTGAGATAGTTGAAAAAAATATTTTTTTCTGGACCCCAAACCACTTAAGTTCAGTGGTAAAATGACCCAAAACTTCAATTGATCACAGTTCCTCTAATAATTGCCTGAGATGGCTGAAATTTTGTGGGGTTGTTAACCAATGGGTAGGCACCATTTAAGCCAAATAAGCCAAAGAGGAGCGAAATCGCCGATGGTCTGCTTCGAACGGCCCTGATACGCTCAAATCTTGAGTAAAAATAGTGAAATTGAGCAACTTTGAGAGCCCGTAGCGTCCAAACCCGACGTCGTAGAGCCTCACGCGACCCGGCATTCGAAAGAGCGCACTTTTTTCTTTCGGAAACAACACTGAGGTGATTTTTTGGCCAGCAGGTTCCGGGACCCCCAAAAGCCCCAAACCCTAAAAAACAGCCATTTTTAGGGGTTTTTGACCTCTACCAAAAATCCAATCGGTGTTTGATCCGGCCCAATTGGTGTTTCGGCAATTCGTATTCACTAGAGGAACCAAAAAAATCGGGAGGGAGCCAGATCTGAGGGGGTCCCCGGCCAAGTGTTTTTTTTTGTCTGGAGCTGCTTAAAGGGGGTGAATCACTCCAAAAACAGTGCTTTTGTAAAAACGACATTTAAACCAAACGGAAAGAGATAAATTGTTCACAGCTTTTGTTCGCGGAATTTGTTTACAGTTAAGGGGGTACCCTGGTGAAACTTTCAAGTAGGCTTCAAAATAATCCCAGAGAGTTGAAACTTTGCTTAATTATGAGGTTCATTATGGTGAGTTCCCAAAACAAAATTCAATCCAAAATGTTGAACGGTCTCTGAGAAAAGTGGCTTTTTAGTGTTTTTTGGGGCGTTGGAGAAAAATCCTCCTGCGTCTTTCATTGGGACGGAAAGTCTTGAAAATTTTTTTGGGTTATCCTAAAGATGTATAGAAGAGATTTTAGTGACGGAATTTTCAAATTAAACTTCTGTCCTGAGATATGAGTTTTCAAATTTCAACATTTAATAAAAAGTGATTTTTTTCCCTTTTTTCAAACTTTTAGGTGTGTTAAAGAAAAAGTAGGGCTGATATCAAGATTCCGTCACTAAAATTTGTCGACAAGTCATCAATGAATAGAGTCCATGCAAGACAACTCATGTAGGTGTCAACCAGGAACGCAGGAAGTCTTTCTACGACAAAACTTTTTGTCGACTGAGCAAAGCTGTGAAGTTGAGCGTAGAAGCCAACGACAACTGATCTCAATGTTATTTCCTTCCAAATGATAAAGAAACTACCCACTTAGCTTAAAGGTGTTCAACCTGTCGAATTTGAAACCCTCTCTGCACATTTTTATCTATTAACTTTGAAAATACTATTTTTTGGAATTTTGGCGATTTTTTCACCAGGGTCCCCCCTTAAATATTTTTAATTTTACGTGACAAGATTCACTTTTAGACAAAACCTGTATGCAGGTTCATGAAATTGGGCGTGTGCACATTCCATCAGGAAGCGTCCCTACTTAAAATTCTCTGTGCTGAAACGCTGTCTCTTTGTCTACCAGAAGGTGTCATTCATGGCAGATTCGCCTGGAGCTCGCGTGGCGTCCCTGCTCTCGTCCCTGCCCCGCTTGCGAGACCTTCGCTGCCCTTTGTTGGAGGACATGCATTCTCTGCTGCCGTGCCCGTCACTGAAGAGACTCTTCCTGCACGTCGACCTGACCGACTCGAACTGGCTAACTTTGCCCGGGGTCCGGGCGTTCCTCAGCTCGGCCGTCTTACTGCTGGAGGAGCTGGTGCTGGACGTCTTCAAAAACTCGGACGACGACGACGCGGTGAGCTTGGTGCAGTCCCTAGGCGGCACGGGGACATCACCTGCAACGCTGCGAAGTTTAAAGTTCTGTGTCGCCCATGAGTACGAGATTCCACAAGTCGAATGGGACCCTCCACTACTGCTGCAGCCTCTGGCTAGCATTCTCCACCGACTTCCGCACCTTCGACACCTCGACATTGGCGGCGCGCCGTCGGACGAGTTCCTGGAGGCGCTGGACGGGCGCGTGCTGCCAAACCTTCGAGAGCTAGAGGTGTGCACGTCTCGGGAGTTCACGCACGAGCAGTTCCACAGTGAACGAGTGCGTATGCTCATGCGGAGGAACCCGCGGTTGCATCTTATGGTCACGGTTGCATCGAATGAAGAAGGAGAAAAAGAAATCATCGAGTGTAGCCACTGCCCTTTCCCGCTAACCGGGAAAAAGAATTTGAATTCACTCTGTTCAGTCACCCCGTGGGAAAGGGCCATGTGATGTAAAGCATTGGGCGCCTGACATCTTCATCAGTTGAGTAGAAATATGCATATGCATTAGATCTGTAATTCAATGTACATGCTGTCATGTGTTTCCTGCACTTCTCACGACATGCCTTCTTCAATAATTAAATTGTTTTAACAGCTTTTGAAAGCCATTTATTTAATTGTACTCCGTACTCCCACTTCCAATAGACCTTTCCAGGCTTAAGTTTTTGGACAGTACCCAACACGTCCATTCCAGGAAAGTGACATCACGTTGAAACGAACGGACAAAATTCACATTTGTTTAATGATGGAAGGGAATTAAACTCTGTGTTAACTGGAGTATCGACAACACCGAGTTCAATGCCATTTCCCAGGGTGGAACTGAAAGTGTGGCGGGAAAATATTCGAACATTGCACAAGAAACTTTGCCCGGAAAAGTCTTTTTTTAAATTCACCCAGCTTGCCGCTTTTTTGGGGAAACTTGGAAGTTTCACCAAAGGGGGGGAAAATTTTGGCTTCCGGCTTCCTTTGTCGCCCTTCCCTGGCTTTGCGGTTTTTGCCCGCCCACATCCCCGAACCCGGCCACCCCTGGGCCTTGGGAACCTTTGGACCCGCACCCCGCCCAAAGGAGATGGGAAAAAAAAAAAGGGGGAAAAGGTTTTAAAAAGTTTGTCGGGGAAAGGGGGGGTGCAGGTCCTTGTGGGGGCGTCCACGGGAAAAACCTTTTAAAGGGGGGTGGGGGGGGGCCCCCCCATTCCAAATTTTCCACAAGGCGATTGCCGGGCCCCAGGGAGGTTGCGGGGGCCCGGGGGTGAAGGGGATTTTAGGCGGGAGGGGTGGGGGCCTTTGCAAAACCTCGGGCCAGGAGCGGTTTTTTTTGGGGCGAACCCTCGGGTTTTGTCCCAGTCTTTCTTTTGGTGGTTTTTCCAAAAAATCCCGAAATTTTTTGAAAAGGTAAGTCCCTGGGAATTTGGTTTTACCGACGCTTGTTCCTGGACTGGGGGCCAAAAAAGGGGGGCCGGGAAAAGGGATGGGTTTTGAGCAATCAAAACTTTTAAATGGAAAAAAAATTTTAAACAGAAATTTTTAAAAATTATGAAGGCGATTAAAAATAAAAATCCCGTCGTTTGGTTTTTTCCCCGGGAAATGGTGATTCTTGGGGGTAATTTTGAAAGGGGAAGGCGTATTGCCCCGTTGGGGTAACAAAAGGAAACCCGGGGGGGCTGGTTTCGGGGGGCCGCCCGCACTTTAAAAACCAAAGTGGTTTTGGGCCGGGCACCAAACCCCCGGTTCGGGTCCTGGGCCATTTTTGAACCCCACAGTTTGGTTTGGTCTGGCCACCCAACTGATGGGGGGTCAAAATGGCCCCTCTGAACACCAAGGGGCGCGGCCCGGGGGTTTTTCCCCGTGGCGCCCAGGCCCGGCGGGAAAATCCCTCCCCAACGGGAAGCCTTTGGGGGGGGGCCAAGCACGGGGGTTTTTTAGGAGGGCGGTTTCCTTTCCGTTGGGTACCCGATTGCCCCCCGTTGGTTAAAAAAGGTTTCAATTTTTTTAATTATCCCTTTAAATCTCCTAAACAAACAAAAATTTAATTTTACCCCCTTTTCACCGTTTGGGGAAAAAAACAAACTTTTTCCGTTAACCCGAAAGTAAAACCCCCGAACTTACGGGAATTTTTTACCTTTTCCTATTTAAACCCTTAATAGGTGTACCAACCAACAAAGTTGATGGAAAATTTTGGGAATTTTGTTGGGCAAGCAAGATTTTAAAAAAGGGGTACCTTGGGAAAATTTGTTTAATAAAATTTTTCGGAAAAGCCAATTTATTTTTAAATTTTAAAATTTTACGGAAAAAAGGGAACAGTTTTTTTTCCCTGGGATCCAAAAAAGGGGGAAAATTGGGGACCTAAACATTTACCCGGGGCCTTAATTTCCCTAAAAAAAACTCCAAAACTTTTAGCCGGTGAGATTGTAGGATTTTTGTAATGGTTTTAATTTAAATTGGGCCTGCACTTACTTGGGCAGGCTTCAGTGGCGTCGGGTTTTACCTTTTTCTGAACCCAGAAACTGCCCCGGCCTTTTCTCCCCGCACCTTCCTGCCAGAAAAACCAAATTTGAACACCCAACCCCAGCGCGGAAACCGTCCCCCTAAAGTTCGGGCCAGAAAGGTCCTTGAACTCCCTCCATGTGTCCTGGCCCCGGGCCCCTTGGCTTTCCAAGGTCCAGGGTGGGGCCTACCAAAATGTTCCTAAGGGGGTGCGGACTTTTCAACTAAAAACCATTTGTGCTGCCGTTCCACTTTTCGTGAGCCCTTTCCACGCTGAAGTGCCTTTTCCGCTTTTGCCGGGGCAAGCAAAAAAAACACGGAGAGGGGGAAACTGGTGCGGGGCGCGGCAGCAGCAGCGGGGTCGCTGGCCAGGACGGCGCGCCCGTCGTCTTGCCGAGTGGGCTCCACCAGCATCGCACGCCCCGTCGACGCATCCCTGCAAACGCCCCGCTTTCAATTTTCGTCATGAATGAACTCTCATTCCAGGAACGTGACATCACGTGGAAACGAACGTGACAAAATGTCACGTTCGTTTCAGCGTTGTGTCACTGAATGTGAACAAGCTAATTTTTGGCCGATTCACATCCAAACGAATGTGACACAGCGCTCAAACGAACGTGACATTTTGTCTCGTTCGTTTCAACGTGATGTCACGTTCTTGGAATGAGAGTGTGACCAATCACAAAGCACCGGTAAAACTAAGAGTCAAGCATAGAGTTACGCTTGAAATGAAGCATACTCTGGAAATTCCCACATCCATTTAGATAGGGCGAATTTTGGCGGGTGAGCCTGTAACTCTTGATTTCAAGCGTAAACTGATTACGCTTGAAGACAGAGGGTAATACTACGCTTTCGTTTTACCAGTGAGGTTTTGCCATAACAAAGGGTGTAAACGGTTTACGCCCCCGTGACGACATAAATCGATTTACCCTAGGTGCGTTAAGTATACCCGAGTAAAATAGAAGGCTGCAGAAAGGCTGACGCACGGCTGACGCATGGCTGTATGGACCGTTTTTGGCTGTATGCATGGCTGCCGAGGCTGCCTTGCAGCCATGTCGCAGCCATAGCGACGTCCTGGACTTGCAGCCATGCACGCTGCAGTGGCTGGTCTGGCTGTTTTACGGAGCGCTTTGGCTGTGGAACGCTCAGAAACTGCGCACAGAAGCCTTTTGCTGCCACGCTGCCACGCACAGCCAACTTAGCTGCAGTGGCTGCAGGCTTCGCATCGCAGCGTGTTGGCTGCTAGCGCCAGCCGTGCCGCGGCTAGACGTTACAGCCATGTAGGCTGCCATGGCTGTAGGCTGCGCGTCGCAGTGTGTTGGCTGCTAGCGCCAGCCAGGCCGCGGCTGGACTTTACAGCTATGTAGGCTGCGCGTAGCAGCGTGTTGGCTGCTGGCGCCAGCCGGGCCGTGGCTGGACTTTGCAGCCACGTAGGCTGCTATGGCTGTAGGCTGCGCGTCGCAGCGTGCCGCTGAAGCCATTAAGGTTGCCACGGCTGTAGGCTGCGCGTCCCAGCGTGTTGGCTGCTGGCGCTAGCCGGGCCACGGCTGGACTTTACAGCCACGCGGGCTGCAATGCTGTAGACTGCGCGCTGCGCGTCGCAGCGTGCTGGCTGCCGGATGCAGCCGGGCTACGGCAGGACTATACAGCCATGTAGGCTGCAATGGCTGTAGGCTACGGATTGCAGCATGGTGGATGCTAGCGGTATTCAGGCAACGGTCGCACCCCTTGATTAAAGGGCGATAAAAAATAGAAAAACATAGAATGGGTGCGTGGTATGCTGATATTTGAGTTGAATACGTTAACATACATAAGCCATGCAAGTTTCGTAAAAATCGGGAAACTTTTTTACTATCTTTGATATCTCGGGAACGGTAAGTCCTAGATGAAATTACTTGTCAGATTTGGATCTGGAACGGTGTTGGGACCCTAGAAAATCTACTAAGGGCTCCATAGAACTTCAAAAGGCGTAACAGGCACCCTCAAAGGTCGTCATGGGGACCTTCATGTACTAAAGAGTGAAGCCTAGTAGCGATATGGATGCTGCCGATGGCATCCACGAAGCTGCAGGATGCGGCCGAGATGTAGCTGTGACCCGCAGCTTCATAGCTGCCGAGGGCAGCGTGGCCAGGGCGAAAGAAGGCTGCCTGCAACATCCTGAAGGCTGCGGGGTGCAGCCTACAGCAGCGCCTCACAGCCTCTAGGCTTCCGGGGACAGCGTGGCCCGGGCGAAGGAAGGCAGCCTGGGGCATCGTGAAGGATGCGGGGTGCAGCCTACAGCAGCGCCTCACAGCCTCTAGGCTTCCGGGGGCAGCGTGGCCCGGGCGAAGGAAGGCTGCCTGGGGCATCCTGAAGGCTGCGGGGTGCAGCCTAGAGCAGCGGGGGCAGCGCTGACTGGGCTCCAAAGGGACACTTCAGTGGCTGGCAGGTGCAGCCAGAGAGGCTGCACCGGCTGCGGATGGCTGTATTTTGGCTGACGTATGTCCGAATACAGCCAATGTCTGCAGCCATCAGAGTTCCATCCGCGCGTTGTCAGCCACCTGGAGGGAGCCAGCCTGCAGCCAATCTGCAGCCTATAATTTTATCTCGGGATAGGAAAGGACTGACTGCAACGAGTCAGTTTGCAGCCTGCATTTTCAACTAGTGTTAACTGACTACTTTACTAAAAGACTTAACGTTAGGCAAATTTTAAATGCAGTATGTGCATACACACATTAAAGTTGCCACTTGATTACATAATTTTAGGGTTTTCTATTATTGGTAGGGTCTTTACACAAAGCTAGCTGTCACATTCATGTAATTCTCGACGGAAGGGGGTTGAACCGTCTGATAAGTGTACAGATCGGTACAGTTACTACGCAGTCAGTTTGCATCCTTTCTGATCACCAGACTTTGTCTCTAAAGGTTTAAAAGTTAAGGAAAAAAACACACAAGTCGGACGCACCTGGACACTTCCTCTTGCCAGCCTATGTAGATCACGTTGAAGTCGTTGACGAGATTGTTGGCTGCATCGTTCCACGCACTTGCCGGATCCATCAGCTGTCGATGGAGACTGAAAAAGCAGGCCGGGGCGATGGCCACGTTTTTGACCAGCATGGTCAGCCTCCCGCAGCGCGGAGCCACGAAGCGCATGACTGCCGGGTCGGACAGCATCGTAGACATGCACGGTGTTCCATCGCATAGAACGTTCAACCACAGCAGCTCACGGCCAGACCCGTCCGGGAGGACTGCCATTCCTTGGTGAAAGATAGAGTTTCCACACCCACGGTTAAACGAAAAATACGCTGAGCGCGAGAAATGACCCCAACAGGGGAATTACATTTTTAAAAAAGAAGTGTGATTTTAATTTTCTTAGAAGTGTTAATTTTTTTACTGACAATAATTGAAAATAAAAATCATCAATGACATCAACATTTACGTCCGTTTTTAGCAAACACTGCAAAGCTAGTGGTAAGTTTGCTTGTTACAAATCTGGCAAGCCGTTTTGAATGCCGAAATTTGGCATTTACAATTCATAAGCTTGCCAAATTTTGGCAAGCGGCGGAGTATTTCCTGGCCAAGCTTGCAAAATTTTGGCATTCAAAACGGCATACCAAATTTGTGGCAAGTAAACTGACCACCGGCTTCGCAGTGAAGCCATCTCAGGGCAGTTAAGCCACAGAACAACTTTGAGTCCCAACATAAAGAACACTCGGGACTTATCACACCCCGTGACTTCGATTTTCTATTTGATTTTAAGGTACTCACTGTTGTTGGAATAGAGCAGAGATGTAACTCGAGAAATAAATTGCAGTTTGCTTGGAAGTGGACCGTGGTTACCTTTTGAATGGCTGTATTCCTTGCCAAGTGCATTGCAGGCGCAAAGCCCACTTTGAACTGTTTTCTGAATTAGACGGACATGACGGACATTCGAGCACCGTTTGATCTGAACGCAATTGCGACAGTAATGTCACTTTTCTGAGCTGTCTAAGGGCGCAATTCTTAGTTACTGTCAATGGCGAATGTCAAATCAAACTGGCGACTGCTTGAGTCTCCCTTTCGCCAACGGGCACGGCCGGCCGTCACGGCCAGGACATGCGCGCAACTGAATGGCCATCCTTCGTTTGGCGACAGCGCGCCAACTGTATCGGACGGCCGAGTGCTTATCGCTTTTATCACGTGCTTCTGCCTCAAGGCACTTCAAGTTAAATGGAAAGACTTTGCGCCAAAATATGATGTGGCGAGCGAGACCTGGTCTCGCCAAAATTTGTTCAGTCAGTATTGATCCAGGAAGCGGAAGAAGGGGATAACTCCATTTTGACCATTTTTCAGGAGCAACAAAAAACTGTTCGCAGGGAAATCTAAAACTGAACAATGGAATGTTATATATGATATCAAGTTCAAAAAAATGTAAGTTAAATTTTGAGGTGAACATCAGGAGTGTCAGGTCACTGCGTATAGGATATCTGTAACTTATCACTTTCCGCTAAAATGGAAAACAGAGTCATCTCAACTTATATTTCTTAAACGAAGTGGAATTTGGAGACATGTCAAGTGGAACTGTAGTCAGCAGAGAGTGTTGGTTCCTCTGGTGCATTTTTTGGACTTAGCTCTTTTTTCCGTTTAAGTTCTAAAAATTAAAGGGTGGTAAGTTGACTTGATTCTTTTTACAATGGATACATAAAAACACAAGTTGAGTTATCTCCTATGAACAATATGTTGAACGGAGTCATGTTGACTTTGGTTGAGATGTTTCCATTTTCCGCTAAATTGACAGTGTAAAAGGGGTCAAGTTGAGTTACATCTTTTTTCGAAGTGGATTTTCTCTTTAACTGCTAGGAATTGAGTCAAATAATTTGGTGCTATGATGCAAACCATTTTAAGGCACCACGATATAATAAAAACTCAATTTGGAGATAAGTCAAATTATTCCCTTCTTCCGCTTCCGGGATCAATTGTTCAGTCACAAAATGGTGAGACTATTTGTGTCTGACCACTGTCACAACCGAACACGGAGGAGAAATCCATCGATTTCAGAAAGAAGAGTGCAATTTAGCACCTGCAAGGTAGATGGAAGTCGTGACGTCGTGAAGCGGGGCCAGTCACTGCACTGCGAATTCGGTGGTTAGTTTGCTTTTCACAAAATTGGCGAGCCGTTTTTAATGCCAAAAATTGGCAAGCTTGGCTCAGAAATACTCCCCAGCTTGCCAAAATTTGGCAAGCTTATGAAAATTTCTGACCAAAGCTTGCCAAATTTTGGCATTAAAAACGGCTCGCCAATTTTGTGGCAAGCCAACTTACCACTGGCTTTTGCAGTGTGGTGTTGGCGACAGGGAAAATGGGGCTCCAGCACACGCAGTTTTTCATTCTCGCCTTTAAGGTTTGACGCACGGCGTAGTTCCCAGAATCCACAGCCCAGCGACTGTTGACATTGTCAAGGCCTGTGCGAGGGGCACGGTGCCGAGCGGTGCCGAGTCCAGGAGCACATTTAGGGGGGAGGGGCCTCAAAGTGAACGAACTAGGCCTATTCGCTATCAGGGTTGGATTGGAAGTCGATGAGGTTCATCTGCGTCCCATCGTTCAGTTCGAGGAATGGCTTCTCCGTGTCAGTTTCTCTTTTCCACTTTCACCTCCTGCCCCACGCGTCAGGCAGGGTGGCAGGAAGATCTCCTGCCAACGCGTTCTTGAGCGTTTTCCGTTTGCCTCTGAGTCGCTAAATCGTCCACACGGTGAGAGAATTTCAACTATTTCTGTTTTGGTACTGGTGTGCATTTCCCCATTCCTTGAAAGAATTGGAGAAAACGCCTGACTCGTGATCTCGTGGACGGGCACGCGCGGTTCTGATACTTGGCTCAGGGCGCGAACCCCAGAAAAATGAGACGAAAAGCCACTCTAGTGGCTAGTACTAACTAGTAAGGGAGGGTGGGGCAGTTTGAAACAGGGGCAGTTTGAAACAAACACCAATATTAAAGCAATGAGGGCTGCCGAAGGAAATGTGAGTGTGCACAATCTTCTGTTTTCATGATCTTACTGATTTGCGATCGACACGGTCGTCAACGGTGCACTTTAGTGGCCTTGAAAGAAAGGTGAAACTTCGGTAACATTGAAATTGGCCTAAACTTAAATTTCTAAGTCACGGGAGTTTCCGTCTGGGTTTCGCTAGTAAGCGATCATCTCCCGCACACTTAATTCATCTTTTAGCACCATATTAGGCAAGCGTTACGCACCCTCGGACACTGACGTAGCCCTCACCAAGTCCGGCGGGGAGCAGCACAACTGGAATGGTGCCCTCTGGGGCAGTTTGAAACAGAAGTGGATGGGGCAGTTAGCAAAACAGCAATATCACTAGAAAAAACGTTTTATATTTTGGAAAGCGAGCATAATGATGGGAAATTCGTAATTCCCGATCGCATCAATGGAGACGTTGTATGTTTGACCCGTGACTTGCATCAAAATGCAACATTTATAAAATGTTGCATGTTGAAAACTTGCGGGCCGAAAAAGGCCTTTATTTCAACTCAAAAAAAGTAATGGTGTTAACAACTTTTGTTCGCCTCTCTGGGCAAATCCATTGCCGTACGCATTTTCAAAAGAATCGCGTTTTTAAAAAAATGCGTATTTGGCTATAATGTTATAAAAAATGTTTAAAAAATTCGTCAAAATGTCAGCACTTGCATGGCAACGTCTATTTGAGTCTATTCGAATCTATTTGAGTTGTGTACGCGGCTCTTCTTGGTCCGTGTACACTTCCATGCAGCTGTTTCAAACTGCCCCATCGCTGTTTCAAACTGCTCCGGCCTGGGGCAGTTTGAAACAGATGCAAGGGTCGTAGTTTCACCTTTATTATTAACGTTGAACGAACTTGTGAGCGTCTGCGGGCGTTTTCTAGTCAAGATAATGAGTCACTCTATTAATCTAGTGCATACACGCAGCATATAGACTAACAGTAAGATTATAATAACGAAATTCCAAATTCTGTTTCAAACTGCCCCACCCTCCCTTACCAACTAGTTAGAGAAATATTCTCAGCCGTAATATTTCTGGTTTCCGTTTACCGCCGCCCAGCCGTCGAACAGGTTGTCTTTCTGCCCCTCAGGAAAAGTTTCTGCAGGCGGCCTCCACCGGGCCGACAGGGCACGCGTTGAACGGACGTATCTCGTAGACGGCTTGACTTAAGACCTCATTTTGTTCTCAAATTACTTGTCTTGATAGTACGCATGACGAACAGAGAAGAGCTTTTTCTTGATACACTGCAAATCTAAGTGTAGGACAGGTCGACACTTTAAGGCGTAGACCAGTTTGTCCTACGTTTGCAAGTGCACGGTAAAAACGGAACCTGGTTTTCCCAGGAAGCCAATGGTGAAGGCATAGGCGATTTCCAGGGAGTTCCTGGGAAAACCAGGAACCGTTTTCACCGTGTGTCGACTAGTTGTGTCCGACGCTCTGAAGTGTCGACCACAATGTGTCCGACGCCTGCATGTGTAGGACACTGTTTGTCCTACGGCAAATTACACTGAGTTTCCTATTGTGGCCCCACACGTCAGCCGTCGGACACACTGAGAATGAAGTCATGATCAATACCCAATTTTGGGCTAGGTATACTTTATCACCCAAATTTGGGCGAGATTGTTTCCTCGCCCAAAATTGGGTGAGGAAGGGTGTATCAGCTGCCTATACGGCTCCATAGTATTATGACCCAAATTTGGGTGAGGAAACCTTCCCCACCCAAATTTGGGCGAGGAAACCTTCCTCGCCCAAATTTTGGTAATAAGGAATTCCTCACCCAAAATTTTAGTCAAGATCATGACTCTTTTATTCTCAGTGCATGCTGTGGCCGACACTTGCAGGCGTCGGACACAGTGTGGTCGACACTTCAAAGCGTCGGACACACCTGGTCGACACTTGCAAACGTAGGACAAACTGGTCTACTCCTTAAAGTGTCGATCTGTCCTACATTTGGATTTGCAGTGTACGTTTGTCAGGTAATTGCGTATTTCGGTTTTAAAACAATGTTGTCATTTCTTTGGACCAATGTTTCACTATTGCAGCTAAATTGCTCAAAAACTATATGGGATATTGTAAGTTTGACGACGGCATCGTCTTTCTTGGACCTTACTTGGTGGGAGTCGACACTTGATCCAGGAAGCGGAAGAAGGGAATAACTTGACTTATCCCCAAATTGAGTTTGTATTTTAATATTGTGCCTTAGAATGGTTTCCTTCATTACACCAAATTATTTGACTGAATTCCAAGCAGTTAGGAGAAAATCCACATGGAAAAAGGGTATAACCAACTTAACCCCTTTTACGGTCTAAATTTCATTGGAAAATGGAGATAACTCAACAGAGGTCCACATGAGTCCGTTTGACAAATTGGCAAAAGGATATAACTCAACTTGTATTTTTATGAATCTTGTGTAAAAAGAATCAACTCAACTTAGCCCCCCCTTAATTTTAAATTTCAATTTGGAAAAAAGAGCTAAGTCCAAAAAATACACCAGGGTAACATACACTTTATGCAGACTATTGTTCCACTTGACTTGTCTCCAAATTCCTCTTTGTTTAGGAAATATAAGGTGAGCTGACTCTGTTTTCCATTTCAACGGAAAGCGATAAGTCGCAGAAATCCTCTACGGAGTGACCTTACACTTTTTATTTTTTTTCCAAAATTTTACTAATGCTTTTTGAAATTATGAACATGTGCAACATTCATTTGTTTTGTTTTAGTTTTCCCTCCTAACAGTTTTTGGTTTCTCCTGGAAAATGGCCAAAATTGAGTTATCCCCTTCTTCCGCTTCCTGGATCACTTAGACCGTCAAAATCGTAACTGTTCAATTTCGCGTTAAAACGGCCGCCATCTTGGCTCTGCTCACGAAACCAAAATTTTATGCCTCTGCGGACAAAACTGTTCGGTTGGGTGTCCAGAACACCCAAAAAAGGTTCAGCACATGTTCATGAAGTGCAGATTGGCTCGGCCAGGCTCGGGGGTGGCAACGGCCTAGGGATAGCGTGAAGCGATGCTCGCGCCGTCAGTGCAGAGGTTGCGCACTTCTTCGAGATTATGAAAACTAGACTGTGTTTTTCAAAACGCTTTGCACGGATGGAAAGGGCTTGAAATTTAGGGTGCTTTAGGTTAATTGCTCTTCTCGAAACTCCCACCTTACCTAATATTAAAGTGCAGTGAAAACACCGAAAAAACACGAGAAATTATACAATTTAGAAAAAACTCGAATGCGCCATGTTGATGTAAATGATTCCGCCCTTGTGTTCGGTTGAATTGGAAGTATCGGGCAGTCTCTTAGGCCTAATGCACCCCAAACTTTGTGCTCTTTTGGCCCGTGCAAAGCGTTTTGCAATCAACGGCCTAGATCTTACAATCGAAGCAAAATAAGTAACCCCTGCACCTTGCTCGCGTATGGCTTCACGCGCTTCCTATACCGTTGCCGCACTGAAAAACCAAACATGGTGTAGACGACACCACTGGTGTGGTCAAATGGGTGCCATTTTGACCGCATCAGTTGGTGTGGTCTAGACCACGTTTGACCACGTTTTGTTCTAGACCACGTTTGGTGTGGTCTTTCGCACCAAACGTGGTCTAGACCACACCAACTGATGCGGTCAAAATGGCAACCATTTGACCACACCAGTTGGTGTGGTCTGGACCACGTTTGGCTTTTCAGTGCGCCCCCTGGCCAGGCCACCCGTCTAAAAAACAAACTAATTGGAACCAATCTGTTTTCGGCTTTCCTGTTAGTTAGGATCTCGGAGAGGTCCTTCACAAAGTGAATAAGCCTGGGAACAAGTTTAAGTAAAACGTGGATCGAATTCAGGAAGTTTAAGCTATCGCCGTGAAGCTTCTTATCACGGCAGCTACAAGATATTTTTCAGGGCATGCCTCCTAGGCCGAGAGCGCCCGTCTGGGTAGGCAGCCACTCGCACGCGAGTGTCTAAGAATTTGCCCACCCGCAAGGCGTTGTTGCGCTGGTTGAGGTGTAGAAAGTGTTTGCTTTCTCTCAAACTCGTTCGCCGATTGCAAACAAAAGTTACAAAGTTACAAAAGACTAGCAAAAGTCTCTCAGTTTTCAAAAAATCGTATTTTTCGTATGTTAAGGTGGCACATTTTACAGGGGGGCCACGAACGGCTTTATTTGTACCTTTCGGCCGGTTATCTAAGTAAATTGCAGAGTATTTTAAATTTTTTGTTGATTTGCCTCGACTCTGAGAATGCGTCTGGCTACGGCGCCTACGGCCAGTCGGCCTTGATGAGGTCCGCGGCGCGCTCGGCCAGCATGATGACGGGCATGTTGGTGTTGCCGCTGGTGAGGCCCGGCATGGCCGACGCGTCCGCCACGCGCAGCGCGTCCACGCCGCGCACGCGCAGCGCCGAGTCCAGCACGCGCCCCATGCCGCAGGTGGCCGCCCAGTGCCACATGGTGCTGGTGCTGCGCCGCGCCAGGCACAGCAGGTACGCGTCCGACCCGAAGGCCTCGTCCCTGCCAAGAGGGGTACTTAGTATACGTCTAGACAAGCGCACTGTGAAAATTTGTTGTCACTTTATGACAAAAAAAGTAGATGATATTTTCATCACTTTCACACGATGACAATCTCGTCACAAATTGATAATATTTTCATCAAAGCCCCTTTACTTTTTGCATGGGCGTAACAGCAATGTCTTCAATTTTGTTTCATGACATATTGTTAAGGAAAATAAGCACTGAAATTGTCTTCAAGTGACGACTTAAATTTTCACAATGCAAGCGTCTCTAGAAGTACACTGAGATTCCAAACGCTATGAGTATAGCACGTATGGTGCAATGCGCTGTGATATCGCACCATACGTGCAATGCCACAGCCATATTGCACCTTTGGTGCAATGCTTCCCGAAAAGGCCCTATGCTAATGCATGGGAAATGGGAGGCATTGCACTTCACGTGCAATGCTTTTGCATTGCACCAATTGACGCTATACTCATAGCGTTTGGATTCTCAGTGTAAGATAGACAAGTATTAACTGGCAGAGCAGAAACAAGGCAATCGTAACTGCCAGCGAGCAGACCCAAGACAATCCTAACTAAAAAACGGACGTAAATGTTGATGTCATTGATGATTTTTATTTTCAATTATTGTCAGTAAAAAAAAATTAACACTTCTAAGAAAATTAAAATCACACTTCTTTTTAACAATGTAATTCCCCTGTTGCGTCATTTCTCGCGCTCAGCGTATTTTACGTTTAACCGTGGGTGTGATTTCTATCTTTTCACCAAGGAATGGCAGTCCTCCTGGACGGGTCTGGCCGTGAGCTGCTGTGGTTGACCGTTCTATGCGATGGAACACCGTGCGTGTCTACGATGCTGTCCGACCCGGCAGTCATGCGCTTCGTGGCTCCGCGCTGCGGGAGGCTGACCATGCTGGTCAAAAACGTGGCCATCGCCCCGGCCTGCTTTTTCAGTCTCCATCGACAGCTGATGGATCCGGCAAGTGCGTGGAACGATGCAGCCAACAATCTCGTCAACGACTTCAACGTGATCTACGTAGGCTGGCAAGAGGAAGTGTCCAGGTGCGTCCGACTTGTGTGTTTTTTTCCTTAACTTTTAAACCTTTAGAGACAAAGTCTAGGTGATCAGAAAGGATGCAAACTGACTGCGTAGTAACTGTACCGATCTGTACACTTATCAGACGGTACAACCCCCTTCCGTCAAGAATTACATGAATGTGACAGCTAGCTTTGTGTAAAGACGCCACAAATAATAGAAAACCCTAAAATTATGTTATCAAGCGGCAACTTTAATGTGTGTATGCACAGTGAAAATGTTCCTAACGTTAAGTACTAATAATACATCTTTTTGGCTGAGCGATAGCGAAGCCCGTTACTCAGGTGGGGTTGAAAAGTTTTGTCTGTCTGTCTGTGTGTCTGTCTGTCAGCACTACTCCTCCTGAACGGCTCGGCCGATCTGGCTGAGATTTTGCACACTTTTTGGGTATGTCCTTGGCTCGGCACACGCGAAATTACACTATCCTAGCTCAACTGGTTCAGTTTTTATAGCCGAAAATCACCTAAAAAACGGCGAAAATCGAGTTTTCTGCCGGCAAATATCTTTTGCCTTGAAGAAAGGGGGGTCAGGGGGGCAGAGCCCCCCAGCCCCGGCAAGTTGAAAAGTAACAAGGGTCAAGATCGTGTTATCTGTGGATGAAGCAACTCTATCTGGAATGAAGGGGGGTCTGCGGGGCGGAGCCCCCCAGCATGCAACAATTTAGAAGTAACCGACGATGGGCAAGCCATGGCCTGCCGAAGGCAGGCTAGCGCCGCAGGCCAAGGTAGGTCCGCCAGGCGCGGATTGGAGGAACAGGCAGCGAGACATCGCGAAGCCTGTTACGACAAGACGCGGTCTGGCGTAAACCTACCTTGTAGTAAAGAAGTCAGTTAACTCTAGTTGAGAATGCAGAGGCTGCGAACTGACTCGTTGCAGTCAGTCCTTTACTACCTAACGCACCTGGGGTATAAATCGATTCATGTCGTCCCAGGGGCGTAAACCGTTTACACCCCGTTATGGCGTGCTGGTAAAACTAAAGCGTGGTATTACCTTCTATCTAAATGCCTGGGGCAATTTCCAGAGTGTGCTTCATTTCAAGCGTAACGTCTTCAAGCGTCACTTCATGCTTGACTCGAGCATAGAGTCACGCTTTAGTTTTACCAGTGCTTTATACCTACGATTGGTCATTCATGCCGAAAATTGAAAGCGGGGCGTTTGCAGGGATGCGTCGACGGGGCGGGCGATGCTGGTGGAGCCCACTCGGCAAGACGACGGGCGCGCCGTCCTGGTCAGCGACCCCGCTGCTGCTGCCGCGCCCCGCACCAGGTTCCGCCTCTCCGTGTCGCCGGCCGCCAGGGACTGCTGCAGCACGCCGACGGACCTGAGCCGCGCCACGTGGCAGCGAAAGACCGTCCCGCAGGCCGCGCCCCCGTTGAACGTGATCCTCGCGAGGGCGACCGGAGGTCTGCTAGACCTGCAGCTCCACCAGTCGAGCCTCATCAGCGAAGTCAAGGACCAGATTCGGTGCCGAACCTGCGTGTCGTTCGAACGAAACGGGTTGTTTTGGCGCGGCGAGGAGCTCCAGAATGCGAGGGCTGTTGGTGATTACCCGATCCAGAACGGCGACTTACTCGAAGTCAAGCCTGCGGGCGGCGTACAACCCGCAACCCCGACGCCGGGAGCCCTCCGCGCGGTGCCGTTCGTGTACCCCGACGCGCAGCACTTCCCCGACGACTTCAGCCTTCGAGAGGAGTCACGGGCTTCTGGCTGCCCCACGCCATACACGGCAGCGGCCTCCTTGACACCAGGGCAGGGGCCAGAGAGCGAGCCGAGGCCCAGGCACGACCAGCGCGGCCCCCACCTCATGTTCGAGGTGTTTTACCATTGGCCATCATAGCAGCTGATTTACAAAATCTGATGCTTCTAGAAGTTTAATATTTTCCATTTTACATGTTTTGTATCTGCTCAAACTACTTTAATTTAACTGTCGCTACATGATGTATCTCCACTCTCGAACACATACTCTCAGCCTCTTATTGACTTTATCGCCAGTAACCAGGAACTTTTAGCCAACAACAATAATACAGTATGTAGTATTTTCGTCTATAAAACAATTTACGGGATAAAATTATCTAGGATTTATTTTGGCCAATATGAACTTACAAAAAAAAGATGAGAACGAAAGAGAAAAGTACTGATTACTGTTGAACAAAAAACCAGAGGTAGTGTCGACAAAATGCCAATACCATGTAGTAAAAAAGACAAAAGGGAGTCTGAGAGTGCAAGTTCAGTGTCACAAAAGACTTTTCCGGGCAAAGCTTCTTGTCCAATGTTCGAATATTTTCACCGCCACACTTTCAGATCCAGCTGGCGAAATGGCATTGAACTCGGTAATGTCGATACTCCAGTTAACACAGAGTTTAATTCCCTTTCATCATTAAACGAATGAGACATTTTGTCACGTTCGTTTCAACGTGATGTCACTTTCCTGGAATGGACGTGTTGGGCACTGCCCAAAAACTTTAGCCTGAAAGGGTCTATTCGGAAGTGGGAGTACGGAGTACAATTAAATAAATGGCTGAGCGAAATGCTGTTAAAACAATTTAATCATTGAAGAAGGCATGTCCGTGAGAAAGGCTGGAAGACAGCATGTACATTGAATTACAGATCTAATGCATATTTCTACTCAACTGATGAAGATGTCAGGCCCCCAATGATTTACATCACATGGACCTCCCACGGGGTGACTGAACAGAGTGAATTCAGTTTCTTCTTCTGTTAGCGGGAAAGGGCAGTGGCTACACTCGATGATTTCTTCTTCTTCTTCATTCGATGCAACCAAGACTATAAGATGCAACCGCGGGTTCCTCCGCATAAGCATACGCACTCGCTCACTGTGGATTTGCTCGTGCGTGAACTCCCGAGACGTGCACACCTCTAGCTCTCGAAGGTTTGGCAGCACTCGCCCGTCCAGCGCCTCCAGGAACTCGTCCGACGGCGCGCCGTCAATTTTGAGGTATCGAAGGTGCGGAAGTCGATGGAGAATACTGGCCAGAGGCTGCAGTTGCAGTGGAGGGTCCCAGTCGACAGATGGAGTATCGTCCTCATGGGCGACACAGAACTTCAAACTTCGCAGCGTTGCAGGTGATGCCCCCGTGCCGCCCAGGGACTGCACCAAGCTCACCGCGTCGTCGTCGTCCGGGTTCTCGGAGAAGTCCAGCACCAGCTCCTCCAGCACTAAGACCGCCGAGCTGAGGAACGCCCGGACCCCGGGCAAAGTATGCCGGTTCGAGTCGGTCAGTTGGACGTCCAGGTGGAGATTCTCCAGTGACGGGCACGGCAGCAGAGAATGCATGTCCTCCAACAAAGGGCAGGTAAGGTCTCGCAAGCGGGGCAGGGACGAGAGCAGGGACGCCACGCGAGCTCCAGGCGAATCTGCCATGAATGACACCTCCTGGTAGACAAAGAGTCAGCGTTTCAGCACAGAGAATTTTAAGTAGCACACGCCCAATTTCATGAACTGCATACAGGTTTTGTCTAAAAGTGAATCTTGTCACGTAAATTTAAAAATATTTAACTGTGAACAAATTTCGTGAACAAAAGCTGTGAACAATTCATCCCTTTCCGTTTGGTTTCAATATCGTTTTTACAGAAGCACTGTTTTTGGAGTGAGACACCCCCTTAAAAACACTGTGATCTCCGTTTTTTTAAGGGGGACTCTAGTGAAACTTTCAGGCAGGCTTTTAAATAATCACAGAAAGTTGAAACTTTGCTCAATTATTAGATTCATTATAGTGAGTTCCGAAAACAAAACTCAATCCAAAATGTTTGACGGTCTCTGAAAGGGTCTAGGACAATTCGTCCCCGAAAATTGGTCCCCGGACTATTCGTACCCCCCATTTCGTCCCCGGGACAATAAGTACCCGACACTGTTCGTCCCCCAAATATAACTGGTCCCTAGACAATTTGCCTCTAAACACACTGAAAGAAAAAGTGTGGATAGTACAACAAAAGTACAACAAAAACTGTAGAATGAAAGTACAACAGGGATTTAGAAAGTACAACGAGAATTGTACAAACCACAACGATCCCTCACAGCACTCGTCATGCCGGTTCCATTGTACTTTGTACAACAATTGTTGTACTTGAAAAGTACACTAAATCCCTAAATTTTCATTTGTTTATTTCAAAACTGAAAGAAAGAACAGGTGCAGCAAAAGACTTTTATATATTTCCCGTCACGTTGTGGCCGATGGCGCGCAGGTAGCACAGGATGCCGTCTTCCTCGTTGTCGTAGCTACTCACTAAAAAGTTTCTAGCTGATTCGCTCCTAGTGGTGCAAATTTCGCACTTTCGCAGTGTGAAAATGGACCACTCCTGGAGGTGCTAATTTTGCACTACAGAGTGCAAAGTAGTAAGTCGGTAGCACTCCCCAGTGTAAAGGTGGAACCGGGGTAAAAAACCCCAAAAGGTGCAAACCCCCCCCCCCCCCCCCCCCTAATAGTTGATTTTTACTTTTTGAAGTGCAATTGAGTAACTCCCCCCCAAGGTGGACCGAGATCTGGGAATGGGTCACGGATTCGGTTCAAACTTTGGGGTTCAATAGGTACCACTAGGACCTATCAACCCACAAAGGAAAGTTGGCGAGCTCAAACAGAACCTGAGATATTTGCATTTTCTAAATTTGACTAATTTAGCGTAAAATTGTCGCTTTCTGACTTTTTTTTTTTATGGTAATAGTTGTTTGCTTAGTTCTGGCTTATGTTTCTTCTTTCTAGTCGTAAAAAAGAAAAAAAAAGGGTGGTGGGCCAATTTTTGTACGTTGCTTGGTTTGGCCTCCCAAAGCAATTTTGTTGAATTCATCGAAACTCTCATACCCAAAATACTCCACTTTGGATTTGGCCCTGATACGTCTCATTTCATTTCTTTTACTCCAATAAACAATTGCTATGTAGTCCCTAGCACCAACAATTCCATGTAAGCCAGAAAAATCAAAAACCATTTTCAATTTTCTACTTTGACCTATTTTGGGCACTTTTGTCAAGATTGGGGCTTCTACATGATTTTTGGGTACAGGAAAGATCCTCCCCTGCCCTAAATTTAAATATATAAACCAAAAAAAAGAGCCCCAAAATTTGCACAAAAAATTTATAAGGAAATTGTTTCGAGCAAATTTTGCAAGTTTACGAGGGGTGTGAAAAATTCAAATCGGGGGAAAAATGTAATGCTTCACCCAAAAAGTGGATTTGTGGTTCATTAGTTAGCTTTCTCAAGTAGGTTTGGTGCCCTTATAACCCTGAGAATGTTCCTCCTTGATAATCAGAGTTAAAACCCTTTTTTGGTAGGGGGTTTTGGACTTACGATTTCAACTCATCAAAAAAGTAATGATCCATTTATTTAGGTTGCTTGCAATATGTAATTTTAAACCGCTTAGTCTCAATAACTGAGCCTGGTTTCTTTTGGGTTTGAAAATTTTTTTGAGACCAGCCAGATGACTAAGACTAAGCGGTTGAACTTACACGTTGCAAGCAACCTTAGTAATGGATCATTACTTTGTTTATGAGTTGAAATCGTAAGTCCAACAACCCCATACCAAAACGGGGTTTTTTAACACTGATTATAAAGGAGGAACGTTCTCAGATTTAAAAAGGGCACCAAACCTACTTGAGAAAGCTAACTAATGAACCACAAATCCACTTTTGGCTGAAGCATTACTTTTCCTCCGATTTAAATTTTTCACACCCCTCGTAAACTTGAAAAATTTTGCTCGAAACAATTTCCTTAAAATTTTTAGTGCAACTTGAGTTTGGGTCTCTTTGTTTGTGTTGATACTATCAAAATTGAGGGCAGGGAGGATCTTTCCTGTCACCCAAGATCATGTAGAAGCCCTAATCTTTACAAAAGTGCCCAAAATAGGTCAAAGTAGAAAATTGAAAAATTGTGTTTTTTATTTTTCTGGCTTTTATGGAATTGTTGGTGCTAGGGACTGTATAGCAATTGTTAATTAGAGTAAAAGAAGTGAAATGAGACGTATCAGGGCCAAATCCAAGGTGAAGTATTTTGGGTATGAGAGTTTCGATGAATTCGACAAAATTGCTCGTGAAGGCCAAACCAAGCAACGTACAAAACTTGGCCTACTACCATTTTTCTTCTTTTTTTTTATGACTGAAAGAAGAAAAAATAAGCCCGAACTAACAAACAACTTTTACCCTAGAAAAATCAGAAAGCGACAATTTTACGCTAAATTAGTCAAAATTTTGAAAAATGCAAATATCTCAGGTTCTATTTGAGCTAGCCAACCTTCTTTTCGGGGTTGATAGGTCCTAGTGGTACCTATTGAACCCACAAAGTTTGAACCGAATCCGTGACCCAATCCCAGATCTCGGTCCACCTTGGGGTGGAGTTACTCCTGGGATATTTCGCGATGTTAGGTTCTTCGGTAACTTCGGTAACCGGTCGTTCTCCCCCCGCCAAAAACCCCCAACTTTCGTGCCCTTGACGCGCGTAATTTAAACTTACGCGCCGCATGGGAAACAATAAGAGGCGAGAAACTTCGCACTTTTCCCAGGTGAAACATTTTTGCACTTACAAGTGCACTCACTCACCGACTTAGCACTTTTTGGGGCCATTTTCGCACTTAGAAGTGCAAACCGCTGATTGCACCGTCGAGAGTGATTTTGGCAGTTCGCACTGGCGAAGTGCGAATTTAGCACTGTCGGGAGTGGAATTTGGAAGGGAAATTTTTTGTGAGTAACCGGGCTCGCTTCCTAAATCCCTTTCTTTCCCCGGGTTCCGGTTTAATTTTTTTCTCGTTTTTGAATCGGTCATGACCATAATGCTCTAGTCCCGCCGTCACAAGGCTGGGTTTGTTTACGCCCCGTGGGGTCAGTTTCGGTACCTTGGGTAGAACGTTTGCGTAAAATGTGTTAATTGGAGGTTGGGGCTACCCGGCGATAGGCGGGCCGTGTACATTTCACACGAAACTGACGATCGTGGCAATTAGAATCGTTGGTACTCCGGAGGAAATCTCGACCGGAAGTCAGGGACAAACGGGAGCATCAAAAGAGCGTCGTGAGGCAGTGCGGAGCGGTGGTGGGGGCCGGGGTGGGCAGAGTGGGGCAGCGTGCGCGCGCCGCCTTCACCCCCCCCTCCGCAGATCTCGACCCCCACCACCGCTCCGCACTGCCTCACGACGTTCTTTTGATTCTCCCTTCTGTCGATGACTTCCGGTCTAGGTTTTCCCCGAAGTACCCTTTCAGCTCTAGTCCTATTCTTGTTACGCCAAGATTTATTCTCGCCGTCTTTCGACTTCCGGTTAAGTCTCCATGGAGATGCCCTCGCTGCAGACTGGAAGTTCACGTTAACGGAAGATCTACTGTGTCTTCCGGTGTCGTCGGCCAGCCAGCAGGGGTGTGCGAATCGCTAAATTTGCCTTCGAATGTACTTTGTTTTATGTGGCCCCAGTAGAATCGTATATGCCTTTTTCTCTGAATCAAAGCCGAATATCTCCATAACATCGTCGAACTCTATCTGACTACTGCCACATATCTTAAACGCCTTTCTCTATAAGAAGGTAATTCGAACAATTTGTACAACCCTACTGAATGGTATTCTGTCCTTCAATTATCGAGCCATTGTCACCGTTGAAGTCATTGTCAACGTCTTCACCTCACAACTGATTTAGGAATAGGGTAACTTTAGATCCCTGCCACCGGAAGTCAGCAGTCATAATGGTGGAAGTGGGACGAAAATCCAAGTTTATGAATGGCACGGGCTAACGGGAGAGGCTAAAATTACCGGTTACTGTGAATATTTTTGTTTCGTTTTATTTGGACTGGGATGACCCATCTATAACGTCATTTAATGATATCGATGCATGACGGAATTTTTCTTTTCTTGTTCCAGGTAGAATCAGGTGCAATCTGTCATTGTTGGTACTTCGCTTTTCAAGTCGCGATGGAAGACTCAGACTCCTCAGATGGATCGACGGACGACATGCCGTTGCCTTTACACCTGAGTGATGAATCTGGTAAGTAATGTCTCTCCCACTGTGGAACGGGATTAGTGTGACTTCGTGCTGTTTCGGCATGAATAAAGTAGCGTTCTAAAATGGCATGGCAGAAGTCTTTGGTCTTAAGTTGTAAGGGAGTCATAAGGAATGCAACAAAAGCTAACAAAACATTTCACTGCGCGCAACTTTCCTCCGGGACTTTTTAACTTTTTAACCTGTTTGTCGACTGGTTTCCGGCATCTTGTAGATAAAAAGTGCTATTTACTTTGGGTCACAATCATCCATGTAGCCGAAGGAAAACTCTTTTGAAAACGGAACCAAACATATTTAACTTTGGTTTAAATTAAGGTTTTCCTTGCGTCCCATGCGTGGTTGTAGACTAATGTAAGGATAATCTTTTTAGGCACGAAGTAGCCTTTAGTATACCCAGGATTCAGCCGGCCCGAGGTTCAATTTGTGTGCCTTTAGTTTTTTGGGAAATTTTTTTATACGATTTTAATGAGACTTTGCAGACTTGTAGAACTTTGAAAGCTGATTCTCATGCTGAAATTTGGTTAAAAAGTTGGTGGCCAATTTTGAGAAATTTCTGTCAAAATCGCCGTTTCCATGGCAAAACTCGACTCGTCAAAGGAAAAAAAGGGAGTGGGGGGAGCCGAGCCGGGGGGGGCCAAAAGCCGAGCTTCTTTTGGGGCTGTACAGCTTACTCCAAAAACTGAAATCAGCACGTTCGAAATGAAAAATTTCTTTGACTGCAGGTACACTACAAACCTAACTGTCTACTAAGTACACACTTACAAATGCATGCTTGCAAGTACACACTTACAAACGCATGCTTGGCCAAGTACACACTTACAAACGCATGCTTGCAAGTACACACAAACGCATGCTTGACGCATGGAGTTATACGGCGTCAAGCATGCGTTTGTAAGTGTGTACTTGCAAGCATGCGTTTGTAAGTGTGTACTTGGCCAAGCATGCGTTTGTAAGTGTGTACTTGCAAGCATGCATTTGTAAGTGTGTAGTTGTAGACAGTTAGGTTTGTAGTGTAGACAAGATGCAACAATAGAATTGGTGTCGGTTCGAACGCAGTTTTTGGGTAGAACTATCCAAATAATACTTCTTGTTTGGAGTGTTTTTGGACATGCGCAGTAGGTTTGCAACCTTTTTAAACAGTTTAACCAACTGTAGCATTTGAAATCTGTATTAATTTCTTGTTTTTTCTTTGTTTCCTGCTTATGAAAATTCATAAAACAAATTTTCAATTTTTGTGTGATGACTTTCTAAAAAATATTCACAGGAAATTAGCAAAACAAAAGTTCTTTTTTTCTGACAAACAGTTTCTCAAATATTCCTTTTTTTTTCTGTCAATAAAACAATTTTGTGTTGTTGTGATTCATTAGCACTAGGACCACTTCGCTCCACCTCGCGACTTGCAGTGCTCATGTTCCTCGAACAAGACTCCCCGCTTTTCGAAACCATCCCCCCCGAGTTTATGAATTTTGTAAAACCCAAACCCGTCGTGGTGTTGATACGTTGTAAGGGGAACTATTACACAGAATTGAAGAAAACATGACTAGAGAACCATACCCTTTTGAAAAAGCCAAACAATTCAACGTCAGAAACAATGGATGGGCAGTTTTAATGCGCGACTGCGGGTGCTTTCAGCTTCGCGATTTTCGCAAGGGCGCAGACGCCGAGAAACTAGTTGCCAACCCGTGAAAATTAATTTACTGCCTTCTTTCTGCTAAGAACATTTTAATAATGAGCATTTTAAAAAGATGTTCCATTTTAGAACACTGCGGAATACATTAACTTGGGAAATTTTTTTTAAATTTACCAGCATTTTGATATTGTAAAGTTTAAATTTCGACGGGTGGCACATCGACCACATTGGTACCACTGCCATTGGTAGTCCCCTGAGCCACAACTTCAAAAACCCCACTTCTTTTTCTTTCTCCCCTTTTACACAATAATCAAATTGACTTCGTGACTCCTAGGATTTCTTGAAATCGTATTTTTTATCTTCAAGATGCTGAAAACCGATTGCCGAATTTT
The DNA here is from genome assembly GCF_012932325.1 of Thrips palmi. Classification (NCBI taxonomy): domain Eukaryota; kingdom Metazoa; phylum Arthropoda; class Insecta; order Thysanoptera; family Thripidae; genus Thrips; species Thrips palmi. Next base: position 621,783 of record NW_023144621.1, on the reverse strand, counting down.
AAAGAACTTCTGGAGGAAAGTTGCGCGCAGTGAAATATTGTATGTTTTTTGGCCTTTGTTGCATCCCCTGTACCACTCTTACAACTGTAGCCGAGAGAATTTTTAAAATAAATTTTGTGAAAATTCTGTTTTTATCTGGTTTAGTCTTTTGAGAGCCATTTAATCTACCTAAAGAGGGGAATAAACTCTTAATACGGTACTCCCCCATAAAAATTACTATTGTTGCACTGGTAGCCAACGAATGTGACGTCATACTCGTTCGAATGTGAATTTTGTCACGTTCGTTTGAATATGATGTCACATTCGTTTGAATGTTGATTCGCGTTCAAACGAATGTGACATCAAATACAAACGAACGTGCAAAATTCACACTGCAATAATATGGCAAGCTGCCTTCAGCACCCCCTTCCCCACACCCTAGGTCGCCGAGGAGACCAAAATTTTGGCTTTTACGCGGATTATTTCTTTGGTTGATGCGTAGGCGTTTTTGATTAATTAATCAACTTAAACAATGTGAGTACACAATGTACTATGTACTTGAGGTACTTGCCGTACTGCTTTGATGCAACACTAGAAAAATGACAAGCTTGCCCCCAAAGGGTGCAAAACGTAACCCCCCCCCCCCTCCTTAAACGACTCCAGTTACGTCCCTGTTCGGGGCATGCCTACTATTTGCAGTGAAATGTGTCCCTGTTTTGAGTTAAGCAACATTCTAATTGTAGCTGCGACTCGACCGCTGTTTCCGCCTTTGTGCAGTAGTAGGTGTTTCATGAGACTACTGACGAACGTCGTAATTGTTGCAACATCCGTGTGTGATTGACGCGATTAGGGATAGGGACTTTAAGGTTGCGCTCTCGGAGAGTAGCGTTTGAGTATCCAGTGGCAGTGGCCCCCTTTTTGAGCAATACGACCCTCTGTCTCTCTTCAATCATCGTACCCGGTGCACATGATTGAAAGCGGATTTCCAGTGTTTCAGGCGCTGGAACTCCGGTTTGAATGACGCACTCAAAATAAGGAACGAGTGCGAGTGATTTCTCAGCGGCGAACGTGCAGCGCAGTATACAGTGTACTCTGGATTACTTTAAAAAAGATCTTTCCGGGGTAAGCATTTCTTCAAACTGAAGTGTGTACTCAGTATGCGTCTCAGATGCATACTTGCAAGGACCCCATCTACAGATGCATGCTTAAATGAGTTAGGTTAGGTATGCATCAGTAGACTTTCTCAGCCTATGCATCTGTAGACGCATACTGAGTACACACTTCAGTTTGTAGAGTACTGGAGTATCAACAACAACGAGTTCAATGCAATTTTGCTGCAAGTAGGTTGAGTCTTACAGTGTGGCGGCGCAAAGATTCGGTTATTTGCACAAAAAGCTTAGCCCCGAAAAGGTCAATTTCTGATAGGTGTTTAGATCCGGGTAAAAAATAATTATACTTCAAAACCCTTTTTAACCCAAACCTTTATAGACCTCAATGACTATTTAAGCAATGTCACAGTAATCCTGTGTGCACTTGTAGCGCTCCTAAAGGCAAGTTCATAATTTTTTTGGGCCCAATGAACACCTTATACGGTCATTAAGGGGAGGTTCTGAATATATGCATTTTTCAAATTGAGCCCGAGTGTAATCATTTGTTGCAGATGTGTAGTACTTCATGGTTAATAGTCAAACATGAAATTTAGAGCTAAACACCTTCCTCCAAACCCAGTCAAGAGGTTTTTTCCCTATTTTAGCATAGGCCTATCTTCTAAATTCTCCTACTCAAAGTTTTTGACGTAAACTGATGATCTAGACATTTTTCCTTCTTTGGCTCATATGCAATAAAAGCGTAGCATCACCTTGACAAGGGACCCAACAAATAAATTTTTGGTTACTTTTCAGAAAAAAAAAAAGACAGTAAAATATCAGGATTTTTACCATTTTCTTGAAATTCTAGTGACATGCTGCCCTTTAAAAAACCAGTTTTTAATTTTTCAGGTGGCCACCGCCCGGGGAAAAACCCGGAAAAACCGGGGAAAAAACCCCGGGGAAAAATAAATCTCCTTAAAAAACCCGGGGAAAAAAAACCGGGAATTTCATTTAAAACCCGGGGAAAAAAGGCGAAAAACCCCTGCGCTGCCTGTAGGTCAATTTCTTCTAAAGGTTCAGTCGTAGTCGTCGGTGCCGCAGCAAGGGGTGCTCAACTCAAGATAATCATTGCACGTCTAGCTGGTAATCAGTGAAACAATCAACATCATCCAATAAAATGACAATCATACTTTCGGGGATTCAATCCTTTTGACCATTTTTGCGAGACCACTGCTCCCAAACTATCAGCGGTCAAAGCCTTCCCGAGGCGGGCCATGAAAGAGTAGGGTCTTAGAATAGTAAGGCCGAGGGAGGCCTTTGACCGCAACTAAATTGGATGCAGTGACAGCTCAAAGTCAGCAAAAACCATGATTTTCTGAAATTCATTCACTGTTTGACCATTTTTGCGAGACCACTGCTCCCAAACTATCAGAGGTCAAAGCCTTCCCGAGGCGGGCCATGAAAGAGTAGGGTCTTTAGAATAGTAAGGCGTCGAGGGAGGCCTTTGACCGCAACAAAATTGGATGCAGTGACCGCTAAAAGTCAGCAAAATCGGTGTTTTTTGAAATTCATTCACTGTTTGACCATTTTTGCGAGACCACTGCTCCCAAACTATCAGCGGTCAAAGCCTTCCTGAGGCGGGCCATGAAAGAGTAGGGTCTTTAGAATAGTAAGGCGTCGAGGGAGGCCTTTGACCGCAACTAAATTGGATGCAGTGACAGCTCAAAGTCAGCAAAAACCATGATTTTCTGAAATTCATTCACTGTTTGACCATTTTTGCGAGACCACTGCTCCCAAACTATCAGCGGTAAAAGCCTTCCCGGGGAGGGCCATAAAAAAGTAGGGTTTTTAGAATAGTGAGGCGTCGAGGGGGCCTTTGACCGCAACTAAATTGGATGCAGTGACCGCTCAAAGTCAGCAAAATCGGTGATTTTCTGAAATTCATTCACTGTTTGACCATTTTTGCGAGACCACTGCTCCCAAACTATCAGCGGTCAAAGCCTTCCCGAGGCGGGCCATGAAAGAGTAGGGTCTTTAGAATAGTAAGGCGTCGAGGGAGGCCTTTGACCGCAACTAAATTGGATGCAGTGACAGCTCAAAGTCAGCAAAAACCATGATTTTCTGAAATTCATTCACTGTTTGACCATTTTTGCGAGACCACTGCTCCCAAACTATCAGCGGTCAAAGCCTTCCCGAGGCGGGCCATGAAAGAGTAGGGTCTTTAGAATAGTAAGGCGTCGAGGGAGGCCTTTGACCGCAACTAAATTGGATGCAGTGACCGCTCAAAGTCAGCAAAATCGGTGATTTTCTGAAATTCATTCACTGTTTGACCATTTTTGCGAGCCCACTGCCCCCAAACTATCAGCGGTCAAAGCCTTCCTGAGGCGGGCCATGAAAGAGTGGGGTCTTTAGAATAGAAAGGCGTCGAGGGAGGCCTTTGACCGCAACTAAATTGGATGCAGTGACAGCTCAAAGTCAGAAAAAACCTGATTTTCTGAAATTCATTCACTTTTTGACCATTTTTTGCGAGACCACTGCTCCCAAACTATCAGCGGTCAAAGCCTTCCCGAGGCGGGCCATGAAAGAGTGGGGTTTTTAGAATAGTGAGGCGTCGAGGGAGGCCTTTGACCGCAACTAAATTGGATGCAGTGACCGCTCAAAGTCAGCAAAATCGGTGATTTTCTGAAATTCATTCACTGTTTGACCATTTTTGCAAGACCACTGCTCCCAAACTATCAGCGGTCAAAGCCTTCCCGAGGCGGTACATGAAAGAGTAGGGTCTTTAGAATAGTAAGGCGTCGAGGGAGGCCTTTGACCGCAACAAAATTGGATGCAGTCCACTAAAAGTCAGAAAAAACGGTGATTTTCTGAAATTTATTCACTGTTTGACCATTTTTGCAAGCCCACTGCTCCCAAACTATCAGCGGTCAAAGCCTTCCCGACGCTGCCGCGCCCTGAAAAAGCCCCTTTTGAACCACTAAAAAAACCTAGAAAAGCCTTAATTTGGACCGGGAAATACCGGGAAAAAGGGGAAATTTCTTTTTTGGATTGAGTGCAACCCTTTTTTTAGTGGTCCCGTATCTTACTTATGCCACGGTTTATCAAGAATGAACCAAAGAAGTGAAATATGCCCAGAACATCAGTTTACGTTGTAATACTTTGCGTAGGAGAATTTTTCAAGATACGACTGCATGTAGCAGAAAATTCCCCTTCGACTGGATTTGGGGCTAGGTATTGCTCTCCAACTTCTAATTTAACTATTTACTATGAAATTCTTTAAATTTCATGAATATTGAAAGTGGGACTCAATTTGAAGAAAGAAGATTTTCAGTAGAACCTCCCTTAAAATTTGAGTGTTCTTTTTCACCCTCCGCGAGAAGTGGGCTACCGTAAACTCACCAAGTAACTATGATCGCTTGCCCTATGGGAATCCACGATTAAAGGGAATGGAAGTCTTGGGTTTGAACACAGAATAAGGAATCGTTGTTAAGGGACTAGTTCAGGGGTCAGAACGTTCCCTCTTGACCCCGAGAAGGTTCACAGCCCCCTTCGCAGCAATAAGTTCGTTCATGAAGTGTCTCCTGTCTGCTCCTCCAGATGCTTCGTCGATAAGCCACGATGAATCACTATTTCTGAGTGAAAGTTCTGAATCAGATGGTTCTTCGAAAAGCGACGAGTTAAATTTACACCTGAGCGATGATCCCGGTAAGTAAAAACATCTTACGAAATTCTATGCATTCAAACCCAAATTTAAAAAAAAAACTCTTTATTTTTTTTTTTTTTTTTTTAGAAGACTGTGAAACGCGTGAAGTAGATGACCAGTGCAGAAAGAAGTATGGTAATGTACCTTTGAAATCATAGACCTCTCTCTGCTGGTGAAATGATTTAAAAAGGGGGCGGGCGGGGGTGAATCACCCAGTGTTTTGGTGTACACATGAGTACAAGTTAGTACACCTAATGATAATGCTTATAAATTGGGCATATTGTTAACGTTTTTACACCTTATAGCGTTTCAAACCAAAGACAATACCGAATCCCGTACAAATTTTGGGTTTTTTTCGCTCTTTTAAAATTTGTTAGTACACCGAGTACGGGCTAATATGTGCACATGAGTGCACTAGTGATTCACCCTCTCGAGGGTGGGGGATCACCAAGACCAAAATTTCAGTAAGAAACTTAAATAGACGTCCGAAGCGTCAAATGCTTCCAATCGGACGCATGCCTGAAAACAAATACATTTCGGTTCCAAAAATTTTAAACAAGCAGATCTTTTTAATGAACATTTTAGTTTGAAACACTGCTTTTTTTTAAGTGGGTCGTCTGGTAACCAGGATGCAGTATTATCTGAAAAATTGCTCAAACCACGTCTTGGTACCTCCCCCCTTTACTCCCCCGTGTAACGATATCTGGTCCTCATGGAGCTGTGTTTCATTTTAAAGGGATTACTGAGGCGGTTGTTTCTGTAAAAAGGGACCATCAACTGGACAAAATGGCTGCAAGTATCAACGATTTCCCAAAAGGAACGATGCTACCTACAGGCTCGAAGACTAGCCAAGATAATATCAAGTGTTGACGAAGAGAATGATACTGAATCAATACTTCTTGAACCCGACAAAGTTATCCCCTTCGTTAAAGAAATTGGAGTGGCGTCTCCAAAAGGGAAAGCTTTCAACCAGATTTGCTCGTATTTACAGAAGTCTGACCTCAGCTATTCCCAAAATACTGAAATGTTTACCAGTGTACCGGTCAGAAGACGGAAGGTGGACATCTTCCGCAGTACCTCGAGAGATTCTGGACGTGAGGCAAATGTGCGAAAGAAACTGTCCCACGCATCAGCAGCTGCATCTGTTTCAGCAGCGAAAATCTTGAAACTTTGGAAAAGAATCTGAAGTTTGCTGTGGAAAAAAAATCCTTCTGGATCAAAGAGACTGCAGGGGCGTGGGCTGCAGCTACCAAGGCTCTTTTTGGATCATCGCTGCTGAAAACACTCCGAAGCATGCAGTACCCTGCGGGGTGTTGACGTTCAAGAAATGAGGAAGGAAAACGCTGGATTCACAATTGAAACGGAAAACCTAAAGTTTTCTTTTAAGAAGGCAACAGGGACTCTCTTATCAAGGTACGTTCGTAAAAAGAGGATGGTCAAACTCAGCCAGTCTAAACAGTGAGTAGATTAAAGGGGGGAATACACTGAAAATGGCCAAAAACTGACTTGTGCGATTGCTCCCATACGCGTTGTTGAGCGTTTTTCAAACTTTTCATGTGTCAAGGCCTCACAAAAGTAATCATTTTAAGCCAAGAATGGCGTCGATCGGACGTCAGGGAGCGGAGCAGCAACCAACCAAATTTTCGTCAAAAGTCGAACTGGCGGGCATTCCCTCCGCTAAATGAAGATATCTCAACCCCGTTTGCGCTAAAATGTAGGTAATTGAAGCGGCTATCGCATGAACTAGGATTATGAACATCGAGCAACCGAAAGAACAAAATTTCATCCAAAAACACTTGTTGAGGATTTTGCAAAAATGTTCAAAACATTTTTTTTTTTTCGTAAAATTTTGTACTTTTGATTGTTCGATGTTCACAATCCTAGTTCATGCGATAGCCGCTTCAATTACCTACATTTTGGCGCAAACGGGGTCGAGATATCTTCATTTTTGCGGACTGAGGGACGCCCGCCAGTTCGACTTTCGACGAAAATTTGATTGGTTGCTGCTCCGCTCCCTGACGTCCGATCGACGCCATTCTGGGCTTAAAATGATTTTTTTTGTAAGGCCTTGACACGTGAAAAGTTTGAACAACGCACAACAACGCGTATGGAAGCAATCACACAACTCAATTTTGGGCCATTTTCAGTGTAATGCCCCCTTAAGTGAATGTCAGACAACAAGTTACGGTGGAGCGATAGACCGACAATCGGATCTCGTTTCAGGAAATTAGGCGCTAAAGTTACACATAAATCTAAATTCCAACTTAGCACTGAGATTCCAAACGCTATGAGTATAGCACGTATGGTGCAATGCAGCTGAGATATCGCACCATACGTGCAATGCCTCAGCCACATTGCACCTTACGTGCAATGCGTCCCGAAAAGGCCCTATGCTAATGCAAGGGCTTGGGAAGGCATTGCACCAATTGACGCTGTATTCATAGCGTTTGGATTCTTAGTGATCACACTTGTAAATGCAAACTTAGCAAGTATCATTTCACATGCGTGGGTTGTAGTCATGCGGTGGCATCCATGCAGTTGTAAGTGTGACGTTAGTTCACGTTATTGGGTACTACACTGTTAAAAATAATCGTAAAGTTACGACATTTTTTAGAACAATTATGTCGTTTGTAAACGACATATTTTGTTACGACTTAAGGGGGCTCATACATGTTAAAAGCACTTTTTAAAAAAAAAATTTTTGATGTAGACGGATTAAGATTTTACAATTTCTGTGTTAAAATCCTTTTAGATAATTGAGTAAGCTTCATTTTGGCTTAAGGAAAAGTGACTTTGGACATTTTTTGGAGATTTAGTCGAAACGTTTAAAATTTTGCTTCTCGTAAGATTTTGTTCGCATACTTGCTCAGATCTGTGGGGAAAAAATCAGGGAGACTCATCCCCAATAGTGTCATAGAATTGACTAGAATGGGCTTTATATCTGCAATAGTTTTCAAGAAAAAAAATAAAAACAATTTTTTGTTGAAAAATTTGTTTAAAAAATTGTTAAAAATATTGTTTTTATTTTTTTTCTTGAAAACTATTGCAGATATAAAGCCCATTCTAGTCAATTCTATGACACTATTGGGGATGAGTCTCCCTGATTTTTTCCCCACAGATCTGAGCAAGTATGCGAACAAAATCTTACGAGAAGCAAAATTTTAAACGTTTCGACTAAATCTCCAAAAAATGTCCAAAGTCACTTTTCCTTAAGCCAAAATGAAGCTTACTCAATTATCTAAAAGGATTTTAACACAGAAATTGTAAAATCTTAATCCGTCTACATCAATTTTTTTTTTTTAAAGTGCTTTTAACATGTATGAGCCCCCTTAAGTCGTAAATATGCGACTTGAGTCGTAAATGTACGACATATTTGTCGCTAACTTTGATAGCAACACGTTTCGTTTTAAAACGAATTAAGTCGTAATTTTACGACTTAATCGTAAGTTTACGAACAATCGTAAATTATCTTTGGAATATGTCGTGCAGTTATGACTTCAGTCGTACATTTACGACTCTTGTCGTAAATTTTTGCTATGAATCGTAAAAGAACGACCAAAACATAAATAAGTGAGCAAAATTGTAACTTTTCACCAACTTTTCGGGGATTTCAGGTGTCAAAATATGTAATCGCGATTACGACATTGTCGTAGAGAAATAATTTCTTAGTCGTTCAGTTACGACGAAGCAGTTTAAGAACGATTTCCGTCGCTATGAAAATTAGCGACTTTTTTGTCGCTAATTTACGACAGAATTTCTAACAGTGCTTGCAAGCGTTCGTCAGTACGTGTGTCCCTACAAAGTGTACGTACACCAAAAACTTACCTTCGATTTTGCGCTATTTTCGAACGCAGGTGGTGCCTGCACAACCTGCAGAACTTTGCTGAATGTTCTGAATAATTAATTCAGCATATTTGTACATGTTCAAATTGTTAAAACGGTTAGCTTCGGTTTAAAATTCGGCTTGTTTCGTTCGTCTTGGCACGATCAAAACATTGAACGTAGCCTCCAAAATTTATTCGATGTCCCTACATAAACCCACAACGGAATCACCCTAATTATTAGTTAATTTGATGCATTTTAGAGCATTTTAGGCGGATTCGGTTGGTGAGTGCCCTAGACTCCGACGAAGTCCCGGCCCATAGGCCCCGATACGACCCCGACCCGGCCCCGACCCGGCCCCGACCCGGCCGAGACCCGGCCCCGACCCGGCCGAGACCCGGCCCAGACCCGGCAAAGACCCGGCCCAGACCCGGCCGAGGGGCCGGGCCGGCCGACACCCGGTCGCCCTATAGGGACCCGGCAAAGCCTTGGCCAAGCCCCGACAAGTCCGGCCACGGAGTAAGAGTGCGCCACCCGAAGAGTGGTCTCCCTACACCGTGAGTCCGGACTGTGGCGGGTTCCACCGGACTTACGGTGTAGGGAGACCACTCTTCCGGTGGCGCACTCTTACTCCGTGGCCGGACTCGGGTGGACTCTGTCGGGGCTTGGCCAAGGCTTTGCCGGGTCCCTATAGGGCGACCGGGTGTCGGCCGGCCCGGCCCCTCGGCCGGGTCTGGGCCGGGTCTCGGCCGGGTCGGGGCCGGGTCTCGGCCGGGTCGGGGCCGGGTCGGGGTCGTATCGGGGCCCATGGGCCGGGACTTCGTCGGAGTCTAGGGTGAGCTGCGTCGCGGTGAGCTTACTGAGCTTTGAAAGCAAGGATGACTGATGGGCCACACGCTCAGACCTATATGGACTTTTTTCTCTCTTGTTTAAAGCGGTTTTTGAGCAAACGTAAAATGTACTATTTCTCCTTAACTATGCACAATTTTGATCGTTTTAGGGATATAATTGTCAATAGATAATGTAGAAATTGAAAAGTACATTGCAAATGACATTAAGTCCAGTTTAATGGACTTTAAACATTACACAATGAACAAAATAGTGCATAGCCAAAGAGAAAATCGTACATATTACGTTTGCACAAAAACCTTTATGGCAAAAGATAAAATGTCAATACGAGTCTGAGAGTGCATCTTTGCACCTCTAAACACGGCACTTTGTTTTGGCTACTTTCCTTTGACTAAGCGTGAAATGATATTTTCAGGTACGCCTCCCTCCGGAAACAAAAATTCACTGGAGCCTCGCAGCATTTGTTGGTCAATCTTAAAAAGAAACCACTTAAGATTTCAAACTACATTCCAAGGTATTTGAGCCTCTTATCGTATGCCAACGGGTTTGCAAAACTGTGTCATCAAATTTCATTTCAAAATTTTCAGTTCCAAACCTCCTACTGAGTCAGCCAAACCAAAGTGCTCCATTTGTGGGAAAACTGTTAGTTCTACCAGCTACCTGCAAGTCCACTTGAGAATTCACCTCCAGGATAAGCCATTTGAATGTCGTGTCTGTAAAGCTGCATTTGCGGACAGATCAAATCTAAGGAAACACGTGTTGATCCATGATCAAGTAGGTATTAAGAAGCTACGGTTAAAACCATCGTTTTTTTTTAGGAGGCCCCTGGAAATTGTCCATGTCTTTATATGGGGTACCTGGTGAAAACAGAAGCTGTTTCTGCCGTGGGCGAACTCGTTGCAATCCCAAGACGGAGGGAAACCCAGTTATTCGTATTTAAGCATGTTGCGTACACTTTGTTCTACAGTGAACGATTCTCCATATTATGGTGAAAATGTCCCCTAATATGGTGGTGCAGCTGACTTCGTAACATACCATTAAGAATTCACTGTACCCTCTAAAGATTTTGACGAATTTCGTTGGTATTAAGGAGAAACTCTTCACCATATTATGTTGGTGCAGCCTTTCACCGTATGACATTTACTGTGTATCCGATCTTAGATTTCGAAGTCGTACTCATAGTTCGTTTATCGGACAGAAAAATCGGTTGCACTTTTGCCGCATTTCTCGAAAACGCGCTTGTTGAAATCGAACTCGTAATCGTAATTGTGACTCGGGTGCGTTAGGGGGAAGCTCCAAGGGGGAATCTACGTTGAAAGACATGTCTCTGGAGGAAACGCCGACTTGGCGTCACATTCGCAAGACGGCGACGTCAGTACGGATCACAACAAAAGATAAGCAAGCCGTTGCAAATGCCAAATATGGACAAGCTTTATCAGCTTGCCATTTTTTTGCTCTCAAATTGTCAAGGGCATGCTAACTTAACCTCTTCTTTTTTGTGAATTTTGTAAATTTATTTCGCGAATGGCTAGGCCGAGAAATTTATAAGTTATTCTTAAAGAAACCAAAATTCAAAATTTTATTTTAAGTTACCGTGTTCATCACTTCGCCCGTTTACGATATACAGGCACCCAAAATCTTAGTAAATGTTAAGTTAACACGCCCTGAAAACGGCTTCCAAATTTTGTGGCAAGCAAACTTCTCGCGATGTCTTTCGCGGGCCTGCCCACCTCAATAAGCAAGGATAGAAGCAAGTGACTCTCTAATCTCGTGTTCTTTTACAGGGCAGAAGTTCTGAAGATGTTGACTCACCGGAATAAAGGAGTTCTATGAAATGATCGGCGTGACGTCTGAACTGAAGAACGGGCTCATTTCACTCTAAAATTTTGTATCAGTGTTTTTTGAAAATTATTGTTTTCTATTTTAAGGACGTGCAATCATTTTAACGTTGACAGCAACGACAATTCTTTGTTCTATTCCTTGTTTTGTAAATGCACCGAAATATCATTTGAACTGGAAGAACGGGCCAATTGAAACTTATTATTTTTATATCAGTGTTTTTTGATCTTAGATCTTTCTATTCGAATGATGCTTTTTTATTTTGAATTAGTGTTTTTGATCAAGTTCTTGATATTCTTAGCATGCGTGTTACTAAAGATTAGAGCAATGAAAGCCATGTGTGTAATATAACTTGTTTGAAACGTCCGAAGTGCTTCGGTCTCCTCGAACAACTCTTCGTATGGCCGGTTCGATTCCGGTGCGTTAAAAGGAACAGTTGCACTTCTGTGCACTTAAAGCCAGGGTTTGCGAGTGCGGTGCGATTGGAAATTGTTTTCAGGTCATTAAAAATATTCATTTACATAATTTCTTCAATATCGTGTTTTTGAGCTCACGTCCACCAATTTCCTTTCCATAGACATGAACTCATTTCTTGGTTATCTTATGCCGTGAAAGAAGTTGCCCTTACTACCTACTCATGTTTGCTCATTCCTCTGAGCACAATGTTAGTTTTCCAAATCGAGTCGATAATTTGGATATGAATTACACTCTATGTGACTTGTTCGAAACAGTGATGCTTGATTAGAACAACGGAAATTTAAACGTCGAAAAATCCAGTTTTTTTGTTTATTCTTTGTTCTGAAACGAGACTTCTGACCGGATCCCTGAAGAAAAAAGAAGCAAAATTATGTTAGAATCGGAGATGAGCGCCTAGGCAAGCCAGACTGCACCCTGAAAATATGAGGCCACACACTGTTATTCAACGATTGTGACGTCACATTCGTTAAAATGTTAATTTTGTCACGTTCATTTGAATGTGATGTCACATTCGTTTGAATGTTGATTCACACGCTTGAACGAATGTGACACCCACATCAGACGGCCGCATGATGGCCGTGTCACGTTCAAACGAATGTGACATCACATTCAAACGTACGCGACAAAATTCACATTCTAACGAATGTGATGTCACATTCGTTGAATAACAGTGCATGGTTGTGGCAGAATAGGCTCATGTGGCTAAATTCCAATCACAATTGGAGGAACATATTTCAGGATTTCTAATACATGGATGTGGGTGAGGGCAAAGTTTTAGATTTTCACCAAATATATAGGTTTAAGCGAAAGGTTAAACTTTCAAACACATTAACAAAGATTCTTATTATCACAAATAGGTCCTTGCTAGTACTAGATGCCAGTTCGTACCGTAGAACGGGGTAATATGAGACATGAAGGAAAATCGAGACAAAGCGCACTTTTTTCGGTTTTTGTCGTGTTGCTCTCTAGCGGTTGTTCAGAAGACTACCGTGAATTTTTTTTCGTGATCTAGGAGGCCGTAGCAGCTCACAGGAAACGCACGGAGGCTATCAGAGACTCGCCAGTGTTATTTAGAACCAAAGGAAAAACCTCTTAATTTTATCAAGTTTTATAAAGTTCATAAAAACCTCCCCAGAAACCTCGGTTAGAACTTGGGTTCTCGTCCGAACGAGGTTTAAATCTGTAGGCAATTATGTCAACATAATCAGGACAAAATTTGGTTCCGTTATGTCTACTCTCGGGCTGCCTGTTCCAGATGGAATACAATTTTGTTACCTTGCAGGGAAAATAGAGACACCTCTTTTCGCTTGAAATATGAGGCCAAACATACTCCACTGTTAATAATTTCAAGTAATAATGATTTTAACGCGAATTTGTTTTACTACCTGACCGGCATCTATGCTCTTCGTTTAGTATTTTCATGTGACAGGCACAACTCATGACTTCTTATACATTTTTGAGCTCTCTTTAGTGATACCCATCTTTCTCCCCTCCAGATTTTATATCGTCTCCATTATAGGTTCCAATCATCTTTAAAATGAATGAAAAGAACTTAAAAAGCTCCAAACCCGCCTAAATGATTTAATTATCCATACTTCTTTAACATTTCTTTCTTTTGTCTCATATTACCCCACATTGCAGGGAAATATGGGACGGCATTCCGAGGGTTATTGAAAGGTCCCTACTGCACCTAAAAATCTGAAATTTGGTGGGAGTGTAGCAAAAGGGTCAATGAACAAGTGATGAACACCTCAGTACCTCAAAATGAAATTGAAAGGGGGAAATTCACGAAAAACCTCAAAATTTGTCTCATATTACCCCGTTCTACGGTAATGCAGACGGCATTCGAAATTCGAGTTTGGAACGATACTAAATGTTACGACACGTATCGAAAAATAGTAATTTACTCACCTGTTTTTTGAGGTGAAAGGTTTCCAGATGAGCTTGTTTTCTCCAGGTAGTCCGTGTCTACACGCGGTGGGTTGTTCCAGGGCTGCACTTCTGCACTGCACCAAATGTACCATACACCGTTCAGCACGAAGTACGCCGCCGCCGTTAGGTAGAAGACGTTACTCCATCCTGGCATGGGATCCTAGTCGTTGAAGAACCATTGCTCAATCATTAGCTGCTCAGCATGTCACCAAACGTTCAAGGAAACATAAATAATCCTGACCTAGTTTTAGAAAACAATGCCAATGTTGATGAGTTTGGTCGTATATTTTGGTTAGGCCACGGTTAGTTGTATATGGTGGTGGGTATATATGTTTCGCTTTTCCCATAGTGAGACAACCGCTTCTCACACATGCAAGTATGAGACTGAGACATCGTTGCCTCTCAACAAGCGTCGGACAACCGTTGCTCACGTAGGCGAGAGACGTTTTGGTTTATGCCAAATAGTGACTGTGTTCCACATTTGGATTTGCAACTGAACTTACCTTACGGTCTACGAAGAAGCCTTCGGCGTACGGCGCGAAGGCGCTCCCGAAGGCCCCCACCATGTTGCCGAACGCGAACGTGACTCCGCTGAAGTTGGGCGACAGGTCCACGTAGTTGATGAGGGAGCCGGCGAAGCTGGCACTGATGAGCCCGCCGTAGACGGTGAGGACACTCAGGGCCAGAGCGGGGTTTGAGGCACCGAACAACGCTATCAGAAGACACATGAGGCCCGGACCGCACATGCCTGCAGCAGCAGAGAAATCACAGGTAAACCAGACATCTCATTCGCTGGCGAGGTTTCCTCACACTGCCAAGCCAAGTGTAGGACAAGTACACACACACTTGCAGACCATGATGTCCTACACCTGCAATTGACTACCAGTAATGTCCTACTTTCCCAAATTATTGGTACGCGGAATCGCACCTTTTCGTGTGAAATCACTCATTCCAGGCACGTGACGTAACATTGGAGCAATATGACAAAATGTCACGTTCGTTTGGATTTGAACAAGATAATTTATCGGTGCTTCACATAAAAACGAATGTGACACAATGCTCGAAGAAACGTGCATAACATTTCGCCACATTCGTCTTCACGTGATGTCACGTTCCTGGAAAGAGAGTGATCGCGAACAAATCTACACATAAAGCACGTATGCGCAGAAACGTGCAAGACCACGTACGTAAGTTGTGCAAATGTATGAAGTAAGCAGATGCGTTTTAGCTAAAAAACAATGCATTCATCACTTTTTTCACAAAATATTTCTAGTGACGCAAGCACGACGGTGGGTCATCACATGACAGTATTACTGCTTAACTCACGTCAACCATTAACTACTGATCACATACAGCTATTTCTAAATAAATCCTCAAATTCTAATTCCGGTTGCATTTTTTTAAAAAAAAGTATTTCAATTGGTTGCAAGGTGATTGCAATGAATGAACCTTGTCAAATGTCACACTACGGTTGAAGGTTGACCGATCCGCATGCAGGACGACAGATAACATGGTCCCCAAACGCTCTGAAAGCAGTAAAATTGTTATCACCAATCGTATTGAAGAGTCTCCTGTTCGCCGTGGTCGACAGCAAGTGTCTCGATTCAATTTGGTCTCCTAGCCAGCCAAACAACATGGATGAGACCATCATGGCCACTTGTGGCGCAGACGATAGCAGGCCATTCTGAAGACAAGACAAAAAGAGAAAGATGAGAATACCAAGGATTAACCACGATGCACACTCGTCGAAAAAAAATAAGCACAAGCGCCTCTTTAATCAATGAGTACACTACAAACCTAACTGTCTACTAAGTACACACTTACAAATGCATGCTTGCAAGTACACACTTACAAACGCATGCTTGGCCAAGTACACACTTACAAATGCATGCTTGCAAGTACACACTTACAAACGCATGCTTGACGCCATATAACTCCATGCGTCAAGCATGCGTTTGTAAGTGTGTACTTGCAAGCATGCATTTGTAAGTGTGTACTTGGCCAAGCATGCGTTTGTAAGTGTGTACTTGCAAGCACGCATTTGTAAGTGTGTACTTAGTAGACAGTTAGGTTTGCAGTGTACGTTCAGCAGAAAGAGCAAGTATTAATTTTTATTTTATGGTTGTTATGTGCTTCGCGGATTGAGTTTACGGAGAGCAGTTATGAATAATTTCGAAGAACCCCGGCCGCAGCAGCCAAACACCGTTCGGCAGTGGGCTCCAAACCATTTTTAATGTTTGAAACCCAACCGATTGGTTGAGACCCAGGAGGGGTGGCTAGAGACCCGGCTCTTTGAGGTCGCTCGAAAATCGCCTGCTTGTTAGACAAAAATGAGGTGAAAGTAGAAAGGCAAACCCACAACATATCTATTAGGGGTAAACTACTGCCCTAGGCCAAGATTGACGTGGGGCCTTCATCAAAACGGATCCAACCTTCGACGTAAGCGAGGGTCTGGTTTGTGTTTAGGCCCATTGCAATAGGTCCGTATATGAGCAGTTGCCAAAATAAGGGTATCTTTCGTGTCTCTTGGCTCTATAATCGTTATTTTTCAACGTATTGAGATGCGGTTTGGTGCGTTGTGTTGGGCTCGACGTCGCCCATTCTTATCCATCTTGTCACCACTTTTTCAATTCAGAAGGTGTCGATAAAGTGCTCCAAAGGGTCATTTTGTAACGTTCCGGTATATCCCCCGTCCATAAATTCAAAGTTTCGATGCTTATATTTGATCCAGGAAGCGGAAGAAGGGGATAACTCAATTTTGGCCATTTTCCAGGAGAAACAAAAAACTGTTAGCAGGGTAAACTAAAACAAAACAAATGAATGTAGCAGATGTTAATAATTTTAAAAAGCATTGGCAAAATTTTGGAATAAAACCAAAAGTGTAAGGTCACTCCGTAGAGGATTTCTGCGACTTATCACTTTCCGTTGAAATGGAAAACAAAGTCAGCTCACCTTATATTTCCTAAACAAAGAGGAATTTGGAAACAAGTCAAGTGGAACAATAGTCTGCATAAAGTGTATGTTACTCTGGTGTATTTTTTGGACTTAGCTCTTTTTTTCAAATTGAAATTTAAAATTTAGGGGGGGTTAAGTTGAGTTGATTCTTTTTACACTAGATTCATAAAAATACAAGTTGAGTTATATCCTTTTGCCAATTTGTCAAACGGACTCATGTGGACTTCCGTTTAGTTATCTCCATTTTCCAATGAAATTTAGACCGTAAAAGGGGTTAAGTCGAGTTATACCCTTTTTCCATGTGGATTTTCTATTAAACTGCTTGGAATTCAGTCAAATAGTGTAATGATGGAAACCATTCTAAGGCACAATAATAAATTAAAACTCAATTTAGGGATAAGTCAAGTTATTCCCTTCTTCCGCTTCCTGGATCATTTCAGCTAATATGGAACGTAGAACGATTCTGCGAATATATTCGGAAACTTAAATATTTTATCTATCAGACACATGTTACGGAACTCGTTTTTACGAGCTCGATTTGGGTGCAATCTGTAAACGCAAAATGTCCTCCCTGGTTGACTTTCCGGAACGTTACATGTGAATTATCACGGTTTCTCGCGTTGCACTCCACTGATAGTTCTCGGCCTTGTCGTCAGATTAATCTGTAGCATTTTTGCCGTCGAATGGTGCAAACGGGAACTCTGAGAAGTTAATAGTAGAAAGCACAGAATCTTGTTTTAAAGGGTAGTGTCCGACCATGATTTTAAAATGCTTTTCTGTTCCCCGGGCAAGTTCCAGACCAAATATGATTCTTTCGGGACGTGTTGAGGAATCTTAAAACAGGTGCTCACACCAAATGGCGTGTTTTAGTTCATAGCAAGAGAGTTACTAGGCCTGTTTGAATGAAAATGTAACGTTCCGTGTCCTTCCCCTATACTTTTGATAGGGGCTTTTTGGTCTTTCTGCAATATTGCACCGGGAGCTCGACTGCGTTCAGATAAGTCATGGGACATCACTGAATAAATTGGCCGAGAAAAAAGCCGACTTTTCCTAATTTTTTTTCTTGCGGTTCTATGGCCTTCAAAAGTGCCCCGAATTTTGGCAACTGCTCCTATGGCTCACATGGGTACTAACTACTCGTAAATTACGAAGTATTAAGGCCAGGGACAGGTGAAAAAATGAAGAAGTTTGGTGAAATTGAATGAAATGAGTTCTGGGTGGAAAATGGTCCTTTGGACCTTCCTCTTTCAGGATCTGTCGGGACTTCGACTATCCGGGACCTGGAAGTGCTTAAAATACATCTTTTCGCACACTCCTGCATTTACGACACTTTAGTAAAATTGTCCGTTTTGCCATCAAGGCGGGAGGGGGGGGGGTCTAGCGAAAATCTTGCCATTTTCAAAATGAACCCCACTGTCATAATTTGTTGGGAATATGAAATCATACTTCAAAGAGACTAAGATTTGATTTTTGAAGGCATATGCTAGGTCTTGAACCCAGTCGAATTGTCTTTTTTGGACTGTTTTGGCTCTATTTAGCCGTATCTTGAACAATCCTCTTGCGCATACTATTTTGACGTAAAAGGCTTATCTTCACATTTTGCACTTCTTCGATTCATTTTAAAAAGATTCCAGCATGCCTAGTTCAAAATTTCCATTATATTAGTAATCACATGCTTTTTTCATCTAAGAAGTCACTAAAACTTGTCTATTTTGTACATTGTTGATCAATTTAAGTGAAATGCATGCTTTAGAAGCTTGCCAATGATAATGTAATGGACATTTTCAGTTGTGCGTGCTGGGATCTTTAAAAATGAATCGAAGAAGTGAAAAATATCCAGGTCAACCTTTTACGACAAAATAGTATGCGCAAGGAGATTTTTTTGGCTGAAAATCCATTAAAATCTGTCACCAAACTTTAAACGACCTTTTCTCCGAAGACATTTTTTTAACATTTGAATGGTCCTGTGCGCATACTGTTTGAAGTGTCGTCAATGATATTTTTTCCACTGACTCAGTAGGTTATTGCGAGGAAACGCAAGTGACAGTTTTTGTATATTCCACCCAGAAGTATGGTTTTGGATATCGGTTTTTACAAAAAAAGGGAAAATCCTTGGTTTTTGAAAAATATCAAAATTGAAAAGTTGGTATTTTGCTATCAGTGCCGGAAACTAAAATCTGTCACTTGCGTTTGTTCTTTGGACTTAGACGAACAAAAAAATATGTCGGTCAGGTCAATAACCCAAAATGGGAAACGCACAGGAATTTTTTAACAAACACTTAAAAAATTATAAAAAAGCCTGTATCTCAGGAACCGCTTGATATTATGGGATGGGATTTAGGGTGAAATAGTTTATCATCAAGAGTAAGATTTTGACAGAAAATAAGAAGTTTTGGACCAGCAGTTTCTGAGATCATTTTTTCACCTGTCCCTGGCCTTAACTACTCGTAAATTACGAAGTATTTTCTTTGTAAGCTTATGTGCTCAAAATACTGCTTTTCTTTGTAAAGCCAAAAAAGTTTGTAAGGTTTTCTCAGTGTGCATCAATGGGAATGGTCTGCTTCTGCTCTGTGCCTGGACTAAGAAGACTCACCCACTCGATGCCGACGTCCAGGAGGTTGTTGATGTAAGAGGGCGTGCAGGCGATGAGGACCCAGTAGCCCCACAAGTAGCCCAGGTGCGCCACCAGGAGGGACAGCAGTGGCACTGACGTCAGAATGGCTCGCCAAGGAACTGGCAACTTTGCTTGGGGCCGGGACCCGCCGTTTATGGCCTGTGGAGGGTCGGCGGTTAAAATCAGTCTGATAAAGGGGCTGGCCAACCCCTCAGAGAATCGATATAACACGCTCCTTGTAAACAAGCGTTAACTGCGGGGTGCGTAGAATGCTTCTTTTCTAACACTGTAAAAAAAAAAATTCTGAAATTTCAGACAAAATTTGACTGAAGTTAATTAACAGTAAGGGGTTCTGAAATTTCAGACCATTTCTGCGGTCTGAAAATTTAGAATAGGGTGGTCTCAAAGTTTAGAATTGGGTGGTCTGAAAATTAAGATTTAGGTGGTCTGAATTATTAGACACGGCCAGTCTGAAGAAAATTCAGACAAAAACAAAAAATTGTAACGTTGAACCTTCACTCAATTGCGAGAGAAGTCTTTGATAGAACTTGCGCGTAACTTATCGGCCGTTCTCTTTACTCGGAAACTCCGAATATCTCGGTATTCGAACCATCGAATCCTCGCTCGTCGGCTTTGCGGGTTATCCATTACACCACGGGACCGCTCTGAGAGCATGGCTGCAGGATGCCGATGACTCCAAGCGCGCTTGCTGGACGCTGGGAGGCCGCAAATAAACAAACAAAGCGCGTGTTGCGGGAGTTAAACTGCGGACAATCTGGGCTGTTCGTGAATATTTAAGATTCTGTATTTAGCGCTCAAATATTGCGGTTAAATTTGGTCAAATGAGGCAACCAGTCTGACATTTCAGAACAATACGTCTCCCGTTTCAGACCCATGGTCTGAAAATACACAACCAGTTTGAAATTTAAGATCAATCGGTCTTCCTTTTCAGGAGAATAGTCTGAAAAGGCGATTCAGACTACATGGTCTTGTACTTAGTCTGAATTTCAGTCACCCCTGTCAGACTTTTTGTCCGGATGGTCTGAATTTGCTTTTAAGACTGCGAAAGTCTTAAAATTCATCCGAGGATTCTTCTTTAGAATACTTCTGGTCTTAATTCAGAAATCAGACCACCAGGTCTTACAAAATTGGTCTGAATTTTAAGATTTTTTTTAACAGTGAAGGTCTTTCAGACGTGAATGCCACAGCCAAAGACGAGGTTTTGAAGGAATTCCGTAAATGGACAAGGGAAGGATGACCGGAGAAAAGCCCTAGCGAGGCGCTCCAGCCGTATTTCCGCCGCAAAACCGAGCTGTCTGAGGTGGCGAATACGCTGATATGGGTGAAACAGGTTGGTCACGCAATTGCCAAATTGCACGAGCCCCACCAGGGAGTGACCAAAACGAAACGTTTGGCGCGCTCCATTCTTTGGTGGCCGAAAATTGATAATGACATTAAAAAGGTGGTTGGCAGCTGCACCACTTGCCAGAAGGATAGGCCCATGTCGCCTTTGGTGCCGTACCAATCACAAACCGTGGCCCCAAGCGGAACCGTGGGAAAGACTCCACGCAGATTCTGCCGGGCCGGTTGACGGCCAATATTATTTTGTAGTTGTCGATTCGGCCACAAATTGGATCGAGGCCTGGCATGTGTCCGGGCCGAGCACCAAAGTGGCCCTCGACAAGCTTGACGAGGCTTTCGCTCAGCACGGGCTGTCGGACCTCGTCGTCACCGACAACGCTACGGCGTTTTCGTCCACGGATTTTACCGATCACCTTGCGAGCAGGGGCGTTCGGCACATCATGCCTGCGCCGTACTGTCCTTACAGCAACGGGCCGGCGGAGAAAGCGGTGCAGACCATTAAGTCGCTCATGCGAAAATTTAAGGGACCAGTCAAAAACCGCCTTAGGCACCGGTTTACTCCGAATGACCAGGGCTTAACACCGGCCAGAGTTCTGCAATGGGTGGGTCGGCCTTGGAGGAGGGCGTTTGTATGGAGTAGCAATTCCCTGGTGCACTTTCCCCTTTGTCAGTCTCTAGCGCTCTTAATATTGTACGTAGAAAGCAATGCGATAGCCTAAATTTCTCCAAAAAGACCAAGAATGAACGGTTTACATCCATTTCCGACCATTACTTTCATATTCTACCCTAAAATCCCGAATTATCGAGTGGCTTGAGCTGTCTGGAAGATCCTAGAGAGAGACAGACGCTGTTTGGCGCGGCTCGCCACGGCCCGGTCAGCCCATCCGGGTGTCATGGCGGACGCCGAACGAACAGGTATGTGTCGTTTACCACCTTTATATGCTGTTAGCGAGTAAATTAACTCATAATTTGCCAAATGGCTTTCAAACTGTCGTTCGTATGCTTATGCAGTTTTAAAATATGCATAGTACTCTTATCTTGCTTGTGTCTTTTGCTAGTAGTACCATGACAAAAGTGGTACGACGGCGATGGCTTGGTTAACCCGGCTAGTATTGAATTAGTTCTCGTCGAATTTTTTTATTGATTCTTTCAACTTGAGCCCTAAACAAGTTTATTCGTTGATATTAGTCGTTGTTTTATGTTTGCAGCTGTTCGTTTTATTGCCATGAATAGCAAGTGGTGCTATTAACTAACTGAACTGTTGGTGAAACCCCCCTAACTGCAATGCCGAGGAAAGCCAAAGCAAAACAGTTCCGGCCCAGGTCGAGGTGGAAACTGCAAAAAAATGTAAGAGTATTTCTTTTTAATAATTTGATTGAATACTCAAAGTATTGGCGTGCGCTCCTGATGTGTGTACTGTACCATTGGTATTAGTCCTGGCGGTACGCGAAAAAAAACCGCAAAAAGGTATAGAAGTGTGAAACTTGGTACACTTGTTCCTAAGACCATTTTAAAGGATTTGACCCGTTGCTCTTTTCGATTTTTGCATTTGGGTTCAATTTTTGAACATTTTTAACAAAATGGCGGCCAATATTCAAAATTTTTGATAATAGTCCTATTTTCACCATCCTGGGGTCGTTTCCGAATATTTCGAGGATGCTGAGGCGAATGCCGAGGTTTTCGAACCCCTCCGACCAACGGGTATTCCCTAAATCAGCCGTTTTTTTCAAAATGGCGGCTATTTTCGCTTTCTAGCGTATTTACACTAATGCACCCGTGTTTGGTGTCGTTTCCGACCAATTTTGGGTCGCTAAATACATTTCTGCACTCAAAATTTCTGTTAGGTGGTTTTGAACGGATGATAAGATACCAGGTTATAGTCAGTTTCGGTCAAAAATTGAGTAGGTGCGTCATTGGTGTCGTTTGCGGCTAAAATGAGGTCGCTGAACACGTTTCTGAACCCGCGCGCACGTTTTGACATCATGTTAAGAGTAAAGGGTTGATCGAGGACAAGAAATATGCAGAATTTGGTTCAAAAGTTGAATGTGTGTGTGATGGTTGATATAGTAGGGTAATTTGAGGTCGTTGAACTAACTCTGCTGACAGTTGTTTTAAAATTGTTTAATCACTGGTAGCTAACGAATGTACCGTCACGTTTGTTTTTACATGAAAACGGTGATGTTAGTTTGAGCGTGGCAGACGGTGAATTTACCATTTCTTCGGGTGTGACACGCTATCAGCAGGTGAGGTGAACTGTCAAATTTATAAACGAATGTGACATGCCCGATTTGTCACGTCACACTTTTAAAAAGAGCCGTACATTTCAAGGGAAAGGGTACGGCTAGACCGTACCTCACGGTGTACAGAAGAACTGTACCTAAAAACCGTGCTTCCCATCATGATAAGGGTTAAGGGGGGGGGTAAAGTGAAAAAAATCGATTTTCGGTTTTTTGTTTTTTTGGACTCTTTGGACCTTGGAAAAACCATTCCTGACCATATTTGGGCCCACAGCACCCTCAAATCAACGTAGGACCGTTTTATCAGAACATATGCAAAACTGGACTTTTGACCAAATCGTACAAATGCCGTTAAATCGCCGTATTTTGTCCGAGCGCGCTACTTCTGTTTGATTTTCGCGCGCCAGCGGCATCCGTGGGAGTGGAGGGGAGCCGAGGGAAGCCGACTAGAGCCACGGAAGGCATAGAGTGGGATGGGAAGGGGTGGGGGAAGGCGGACACGCGAGAGGGATGGAGAGGAGGAGGGGGAAGGGGGGCACCCGGGGGAGGAAAGGGAGAGGAGGGGACGAGCGATCTCGAAGGCCGTGGCCGTGCCGGCTTCCCGAGACTCAACGTGGCCGTGCCCGCATCCGAGACTCGACACTCCGTGCCCTGCGGTACTGACTGTTTTGATTTTGGTGCGCAATAACATCGAAAAGAAAGTATTATTGCTGTGGTAACAACTATCGTGTTTAAACGAGATGGATCCTGCGAGACCGCGCTCGCGCTCTGGCTCTCGTCCGAGACGCAGACTTACACCAAGCAAGCTGCGAGAACAGCAAGAAAAGGTATACCCGAGCCGACGCCTGTTGCTTTGCTTTGTTAAACAGGTTATGTTCCCTGTAACTTAGAACGGTCTGCTTTTTTGTTGACAGATGCCCTTGGCGAAGTTGGCACAAAAATTGGCAAAACAACACGCAAGAGATCGGTCTGGTACCCCTGAAAGACCGTCCAGTGCTTCGAGGCGTAAAGTTTCTCTTGAACCGGCAGAAGTCTGTGAGGCACGGAGAAATTGGTCAGGCTTCAGAGTCATTGATCTGGATCTCTTTGTGACAGAGCTCCTTGAATGTGTTCGGTGCAAGAGCTGTAGAAAACCTGTGAAACTAACAGAGATTACTGTGTGTGGCCTGAGCTCTAAATTTGAACTCAATTGTGAAAAGTGTGGTGTTTTGAAATCTTTTAGAAACTGTGAAAATGTTGGGACTGATAACAATGTAATAGCAGAAGCAAACAGAAGAGCGGTGTTTTCAACCCGAGCTGTTGGTGTAGGTCATGAAGGATTGAAGACAATTTGTGCTCTAATGGACTTTCCTCCCCCTGTGTCCAAACCAACCTATGACAAAGCTATAAAAATTATTCATAAAAGTTTTCAAGATGAAGCAGATATGTCCATGTTGCGTGGAGTAGAACTTGAAGTTGAAATGGAGGGCAGCAGGGATATAAATGGAAGTGGAGATGGATCATGGCAGAGACGAGGGCATGTTTCTAAAAATGGAATCGTGTCCCTAATTGGAGCAAATTCTGGTAAGGTTATGGATGTTGATGTACTGTCCAAAGTTTGCACTGGTTGTTCCTTATACTCCGGACCCAAAGAAGGGCCTGAGTATGATGAGTGGAATGCCGCTCACATCCCTGTATGTGCTATCAACCATGAGGGCTCTTCTGGTATGATGGAAGTGACTGGAATGCTCAACATTTTCAATCGGTCTGTTGCCACAAGAAATGTTCGCTACAAAAAGTACATAGGAGATGGTGATGCAAAGACCTACAAAAACATATGTGATGAGAAACCGTATGGCGATGACTTCATTCCTGAGAAGGTAAATATTATTCAACCATTGATTTGTTTTGGCTAAATATTTTTAAGTTAAGTTTTTTCTAATTGATTTCTTTCCCATAGGTGGAGTGTGTTGGCCATGTTCAAAAAAGAATGTCAACTAGACTGAGAAAACTAAAAAAGGACATGAAGGGGAAAAAATTGAAGGATGGAAAACCTTTGGGAGGTCTTGGCAGACTAACCGATAAGAAAATAGACCAGCTCGCTACCTACTATGGAAATGCCATAAGAGGTAATAATGATGTAGATTCAATCAGAAATGCAGTTTGGGCTACCTTCTATCACTACAGGTAAAGCATAAATAGTATATAAACAAAAACTAGGAACTCATTTGCATAATAATTTGAGCTTTTTTTTTCCATTTCAGATCCACAGATGCTAAACCTCAGCATCACCTCTGTCCTAAGGGTGAAAGTTCATGGTGCAAATACAATAAAACTCAAGCACTAAAACAGCAGTTCAAACATAAGGCTTCACTCCCTGAAGCTGTCATGGATGCTATCAAGCCAGTCTATGTAGACCTCACAAAAGATGAGCTCTTGCAGAAATGTGTAGATGGAATGACACAGAACCCTAATGAGAGTTTTAATGCTTTGGTTTGGAAAGCTGTTCCAAAAACTATTTTTTGTCAACGTCTTAAGGTTGAACTTGGAACATATGATGCCGTCCTTACATTCAATGATGGTCAGAAAAGCAAGATTCAAGTGCTGGACAGGATAGGAGTCACTGCTGGAAGGCATATGATCAACTGGGCAAATTCAGTGGATGCAGCGAGGATCAAGAAGGCTGACCAACGGGCTGAGCAAGAGACCAAGGAGGCCCGTCGAGCCAGGAGGTTGGCTGGGAAGGCTCATGAAGAGAGTCTAAATGCACAGGAGGGAGGCCCTAGTTATGCTGCTGGAGAATTTTAGTCATATGAATTTATTATGTCCAGTTATGGCCAATAAACTGTCATGAAACTGTCCTGAAACTTTAAACGTGTTTTTCTCAGTAACTTTTTTTTTTACTTTGCGCGCAGGATATCTTGGGCACCGTTAGAGATAGAATATTGTGTGATAGCTCAAAATGATCGTTATTTAAATAGCTAGAAGACAAGGGAGAGTTTTTATCAAAAAAAAATTTCTATCTTTAGATACAGTTAAATATTTGTCCAAAAGCGGCATGAAAACTGTCATGATTCTAGTTTTTACGATTCAAAGTCATAGAAGAGGTTTTTCAAAAATGTGGCCGCCTTGCGTTCTTCATTTTGACCATATTTAAATGCGTGAATTTTGTCGGGTGTCTAGAACAACATTTGGCTGAGAAATCCTGCGCGCAAGAAATTTATCCCAAATGTCGACCAATTCTATAAAAATGGTCAAAAATAGAAAAGTGACATTAAACATGCATCTCAAGGTGCTAAAGGGGTAAAAAAGTGTGGGGAATCCAATGGTCATGTCCATTTTAGAGTCAGAGTGACTGTTGAGTCAGAATTAGACGCAAAAAAAATAGGAAAAAATTACAAATTTCACTTTACCCCCCCCTTAAGGGTTGAACAAGGACAAGAAATATACAGCATTGTCAGGGAAGCGGCCCATTTGAAGAGGCGCGCCCTTTGGTAGCGGCCCTCTTGTAAGAAAAGGCGATGTCGCGAATGCATATCCGGTTGCATTCGCGACCCGGCGGACAGCCAGCCGCGGGCCGTCTGCCGCCGGAAGACGCGAGGCGAGAGCGGCAGATCTGTTCGGGACGTCCTCACGCGTGAACGCATATCGAGTGAGTGCTCGGTGATTCGGTCGACTAGCTATCTAAACTCAGTGCGTCCTTTCCACCGACCCACCTCCTAATTCCGCTCTACCATCTGTCGCTGCACTCAGCCGGTTGACGGTTGTCGGCACCAAAGAGTGACCGGCACAACCGCTTAACCGACTAGCATTTTGGTTCAAAAGTTGTTTGATGTGTGAGTGCACTCTCATTCCAGGAACGTGACATCACGTTGAAACGAACGTGACTAAATGTCACGCTCGTTTGAGCATTGTGTCACATTCGTTTGTGTGTGAATTTGCCAAAAATCAGCTTGTTCACATTCAAACGAACGTGACATTTTGTCACGTTCGTTTTAACGTGATGTCACGTTCCTGGAATGAGAGTGTGATGACTGTTGCAGGGTAATTTGAGGTCGTTGACCATGTCTGCGTCTCAAATAAATGTTCTCGCTAGAATGAATTTACGTTCTCGGTTCAAAAACCGCATATATCAGAAGGGATGAAAATGCCTAAATCTCTGCAGTCGAAAGTTGGTCTTAAATGTTTATTTATGGTTGTGTCGTCCATGTGATGGAATTATTGTCAGTTAACTGCAAATCCAAAGGCAATACTTTTGGTACCTTTTTTGGCGATACAATTGGGTATCGCCAACAAACGGCCTTGGGGAAGAGTATTGCCTTCGAAACGGCGATACACAAAAGTATCGCCAAAATTTGGCGATACTTCGGAGTATTGCCACGATTTGGCATTTAACATTGAACAAATCAAGGGGACAAGGCCTTAGTTCAATTAAATGCCGCGGTTTTGGCGATACCCAAAAGCATCGCCAAATTTTGGCGATACTTCTGTGTATCGCCGTTCTGAGGGCAATACTTTTCCGTTATGCCGTTTGTTGGCGATACTCAATTGTATCACCAAAAAATGTACTTAAGTATCGCCTTTGCATTTGCAGTGATTCCAATACAAACTGAATGAAGGAAGAAACAAAGGATCTCCTTTGCACAAATGAATTACTCTACAAATCCAAAAGCGTACGTTGTACGCTCTACCTGGAGCATGCCTGCAAGCACGCTCTCGCTACCGCATGCCTGCTATGCATGCACTTACTAGTGCATACATGCCATGTACACGCTTCCTGATGCAGACAACTCCCTATCCCATATGCTATGCACTAGATGTATGATTCATTTAGCGTGTACATGGCATCATGTATGCACCAGTAAGTGCATGCTTGGCAGGCATGCGCTAGCTAGAGCGTGCTTGCAGGCATACTCCAGGTAGAGCATACAATGTACGCTTACTCTTAATATGATGTCAAAACGTGCGCGCGGGTTCAGAAACGTGTTCAGCGACCTCATTTTAGCCGGAAACGACACCCATGACGCACCTATTCAATTTTTGACCGAAACTGACTATAACCTGGTATCTTATCATCCGTTCAAAACCACCTAACAGAAATTTTGAGTGCAGAAATGTATTTAGCGACCCTAAATTGGTCGGAAACGACACCAAACACGGGTGCATTAGTGTAAATACGCTAGAAAGCGAAAATAGCCGCCATTTTGAAAAAAAACGGCTGATTTAGGGAATACCCGTTGGTCGGAGGGGTTCGAAAACCTCGGCATTCGCCTCAGCATCCTCGAAATATTCGGAAACGACCCCAGGATGGTGAAAATAGGACTATTATCAAAAATTTTGAATATTGGCCGCCATTTTGTTAAAAATGTTCAAAAATTGAACCCAAATGCAAAAATCGAAAAGAGCAACGGGTCAAATCCTTTAAAATGGTCTTAGGAACAAGTGTACCAAGTTTCACACTTCTATACCTTTTTGCGGTTTTTTTTCTGGGTTGGGACGTGTACCGCCTAGACTATATACCTAACCTTAGTGTTTTGTTTGTTTGCTTCAGAAATCAAATGATCGAGGTAGAAATGATGGAAATGACAACACAGATGAAACTGAAGACAATGAAAATGATGGCAATGATAATGATGACAGTGAAAATGATAACGATGAACTACAAAATGGTGGTAGTTATGGACACATGGATCACACTTATGCAGCGTGTCGTAAACTTGTTAGTGATATTTTTCTCCAAAGTTTTGTTTTAAACTTGGTTAAGTCTACACCTTGCAAATAATGCACTGCTATATTTTTTCAGGAATTTGCTCCACCAGAGAGACACGATGACCTGGAGTATGAATCTCATCATGATAATGTCCCCAACAAAACTATTGCGACCGTACCAGAAGATTCGATTCCAATTGTGCTGCCACCACCCTCTTCACTTGAGGTACTGCAGCCATCCATACCATTAGAGGTATACTATTTGTCTTTTATTTCTAGTCCAATAAGCTCATTAAAAAATCTTTTAAAATTCGTTTGTTTACTTTGCAGGGGTCTTCAGAGGGCAACACTGAGACCACTGTAGTTGTCAATTTGGTTCAGAGCTTTACTGATGATACAGCTCCTAACAAAACCACTGCGACTGTATCAGAAGACTCGATTCCAGTTGTGCTACCACCACCCTCTTCACTTAAGGTGCTGCAACCACCCATACCGTTAGAGGTATACTATTTTTGTCTTTCATTTCTTCCTAGTCCAATAAGCTCATTAAAAAAATCTTTTAAAATTTGTTTGTTTACCTTTCAGGGGTCTTCAGAGAACAACACTAAGGCCACCATAGTTGACAATTTGGTTCACAGCTTTA
>NW_023144621.1:510427-591595 GCF_012932325.1 Thrips palmi | reverse complement strand
AGCACAGCGCCAAAAACTGCAGGAAACTGTGTGGAACTCGACTTAAGAATTTGGGTCCGAAATGGGTAAATATTGGGAAAAGTAAAGGTCTGGGGTGAAAATAAAAGTCATTTTCGTGATCAGCACACCAAAAACCGCAGGAAACTATGTAAAGCTCGACTTAAAAATTTTGGTCCAAAATTGGTAAATATTTGGAAAAGTAAAGAACTGGGGTGAAAATAAAAGTAATTTTTGTGACCAGCACACCTAATACTGCAGGAAACTATGTAAAACTCGACTTAAAATTTTGGTCCGAAATTGGTGAATTTTGGGAAAAGTAAAGGTCTGGGATGAAATTGAAAGTCATTTTCGTGATCAGCACACCAAAAACTGCAAGAAACTATGTAAAACTCAACTTAAAAATTTTGGTCCTAAATTGATAAATATTTTGGAAAAGTAAAGGTCTGGGGTGAAAATAAAAGTCATTTTTGTGATCAGCACACCAAATATTGCAGGAAACAATGACTCACCGAGGAAATTTTGGTCCCAAATCATGTAATTCTAGTCGAAAGTATGGGTCTGCAGTTGTTAACATGAACACAATTTCTAAGTGTGTTTCCTGTTTATGGTGTCGTAACATGAACCCTGACACTGTTACTTAGTCGAGTAACATTCCAGCATTGAATTGCTTAATGCGATTCACAAATTTCAATTACCATTCGATATCTCCTTGTTATTGAACTTATGAATACGCAATGTTATTAGTAATACCTGAAAAGTCTTTTATCTTTTTTTTATTTTAAACTAGTGGATGAAACTATGTTGATTTATCTCAATTAATTAAGAAGAGACACATTTACAGGCAGGCTGATTGCAACTACTTAATGGTGAAGACCCTCTGTCAGATCCAATGAATCGTTTCATAGAATCCAATGTCTAAACGCAAGTTAATCTTATTCTTAATGATAGTCATGACGTGATATTTAATCTTTGAAACAGTATAGCATAGGTATGTACCTAACATTCTCAGTAAATTAACAAGGTAGGTTTACGCCAGACCGCGTCTTGTCGTAACAGCCTTCGCGATGTGTCGCTGCCTGTTTCTCCAATCCGCGCCTGGCGTACCTACCTTGGCCTGCGGCGCTAGGCTGCCTCCGGCAGACAATGCTTGTCCATCATCAGTTACTTCAGAACTGTTGCATGCTGGGGGGCTCCGCCCCCCAGACCCCCCTTTATTCTAGATAGAGGTGCTTCATCTACAAATTACACGATCTTGACCCTTGTAACTTTTCAACTTGTTGTGGCTGGGGGGCTCCGCCCCCCAGACCCCCCTTTCATCCAGGCAGGAGAGGTCTACCGACAGAAAACTCGATTTTTCGCCGTTTTTTAGGTGTTTTTCGGCTATAAATACTGAACCACTTGAGCTAGGATGGTGAAATTTCGCGTGTGCCGAGCCAAGAACATACCTAATAACCCTGCGAAATCTCAGCCAGATCGCCCGAGCCGTTCAGGAGGAGTAGTGTACACACACAGACAGACAGACACACAGACAGACAGACAAAACTTTTCAACCGTACTGGAGTAACAGGCTTCGCTATCGCTCAGCCAAAAAGAGAGCCAACTCAAACCATGAAGACACAAATTACCAGTTGTCGCAGACAATCTATGATGAAGTTAACACCATGAAGACACAAATTACCAGTTGTCGCAGACAATGTATGATGAAGTTAACAGAATCGTCTCATGAAATCATATGACCAAGTCACTGAATCGTCTCATTGAATCAGATGTCAATGTCAAACCATGTATGCGCTACACTCACTCGCCATATAGTTATCTTTAAGGTGGGAAATACCCATTGAAGCCCCTTTTTTTAAAGTGCCTAGTTTTCATCCAAAACTCTTTCCTACCTTAAGGAGTTTAATTTTGTCTTGCAATGTGTTCCTTATAGATTCCAAATTCAGCCAGACATTTAACCTAAGTACCCTATGAGTGTAGAAAACTTCGGCCAAAAAACAACGCTGCCAACCTTCGGTGCGCACGTTTTCTCGAATAGTAATTGATCTCCAGGTCCAGGTATTCTGTACAGGATACTTGACACATGTATCTAGTTCACACCGTCGCCCTTTTTTGAAAGTGAGTTCCAGTTTTTTGTAAATAAGGCAGAAAAGTGCAAAAAAAGTAGTATTGACTCTCTATTTTCACTTTTCAGCCTTATTTACAAAAAACTGGAACTCACTTTCAAAAAAGGGCGACGGTGTGAACTAGATGCATGTGTCAAGTATCCTGTACAGAATACCTGGACCTGGAGATCAATTACTTTTCGAGAAAACGTGCGCACCGAACACATTTCCCCTGTAGCGGTGTAGCGGGGAAGGTGCTTTGTTGTTACATAAGGGGTATTGGCTGATAGGAAGTCAGTTCAAGTGGTAATGGAGCTAAATATCTTTGATTTTAAAATTTCCACATTTTGACGAACTAACCCTTGTATGCCATGAGACACGCCTTGGATTCTGACTTCTCACTTTTTTCAGTTCTTTGAGTTTCCTCCTCTCCATTTCTATTTTGATCTCGTGCCTGTTGTCTCTCTCCCTCTTCTTTGAAGAACCCTACTGTCATAGCGACACTCACTGGCCTCATGGTTCAACTTCTTACAGTTAATGCAAAACTTTTTAAACCTATGTTTGCACTGATCATCGGTATGATTTGTTCTCTTGTAATATTTACAGGGTTTCTTAGTCTTAGAGCGACAGTCTTTTGCTAGGTGACCTTTCTTCTTACAATTGGCAGATGATTTTGCTCTTGAAGTTATGAGTAGCACTGAATGCAGATGGTCGAGCTTCTTCCTTCTGAGCAGAGGTCGGACTTTCGAGCGATTTCGGCTGGCTACAGCCGCTGCCCTGGGGTTCGGCTGGCCCGGGCCGGCCCAGCCAGCCAGAGTCGGCTGGGCAGCCACGGGGCGGCTGTCGTGGCCGGAGACAGCACTGGGAGGTGAGAGGGGAAGGGAGGGTCGAGCGTCGCCGGCCTAGCAGACGAAACGAGCCAGAGCCAGCACCGTCGCAGAGGCGACGCCGGTGACGCACTGCGACGCGCTCTCTGTCGCACATGTTGGCAGCCGGCGTCGGCTGAGGCCCAGCCTTTGCAGCAAAGTCCGACCTCTGCTTCTGAGCATCCATCTTGCCTTCTTCAATTTGAAGCCTAGCGCATAGAAGGTCTTTTGAACACCTTAGGCGTAAAGAAGAACAGGAAGAAGAACATGGCGGCGAGGTGGCGTAGCGTAGTGCCGTCTCACAACAAGCAGAAAGGCAGCGTTTCAAACCAGCGCGAAATACGGGAAAAGGCGTCTCCTCTGATTGAGAAACTTTTTGGCCCGCCCTTCTATTCAAAAAATAGGGGGAGGGCCTATGCATTTGCCTTTGTGTCTGTGTGTTGTTGTTGTTGTTGTTGTTGTCGTTGTTGGCGTCTGTGTACAAGGAAGGAGTTGAGCTAGAGTAACCAGATTTGGAGGGTACTTCAGGAGTACCGTCCAAACAAATAATCCGGTGGTGCAAATCCCGTCCGGGTCGCACAAGGGCTGCTGCAGGTGCATCATGGTTTACATGAGCGGGAGGGGGATTTCCGCCATTATTGGTGCTAGCAGGGCACATAGGGGTATTTTTGGAATCGGGGCGACGAGACAAGATGAATGGACCTGGTCCCGACCCCATCGGCCGCTTTTACAAGTTGGCCGGATCAGGATCTTCAAAAAAGGGGGTCGACCGACTAAAAAAATTTATTGCAGATTTCGATTGGTCTCAGCAAGATCTTTTCAACGAGGGGTCGGAAAGGGGGTCCAGGAGCCCGACTTCGTCTATTAGTCACATCAGAATCTTGAAAAAAGGGGGTCGACCGACTGAAAATTTTTACTTAAGTTTTGGATAGGTCTTGGCAAGACCTCTTCAACGAGGGGTCGGAAGGGGGGTCCAGGAGCCCGCCTTCATGAGTTATGGGAAAAAGTGCGACGGACTCGTTTTGCGCTCCTGTGCCTCTATTGCAAGGAGTTGCAGTAGCATGGCAAATATGGGTATTTTCGGAATGAGGGCGAAGAGACAAATGGAATGGGCATATTCTAAGGACAGTTGGAGTAAAAAGTGTAAGGACTATTGCATATTGTGAATAGAAGGGCGGGCCTAGGTCACGATGGTACATCGATAACTTTGCTTTACCCGCTCACGGTGTGTGTGATGCGAGCGGGCCGAAGGCCCGGGCCTTCGACTGGCCAAATTGGGTCTGATGCGAGGGCCGAAGGCGCGAGGAAAGGCCGCCGGCAGGCCAAGCTGGGCCGGCCCCCTGTCGAACCGAGTTGCCGGCGCAGCGAAGCGGAGCTGGCAACTCGGTTCGACGGAAGGGCGGGCCCTAGCTTGTTCCAACTTTTGTTTGATTATTTGAGAGGAAGAAAAAAACGGATTTCCTTGTGTTAGACACAGGTTTGGCGACACCACCTTTCTGCTTGTTGTGAGACGGCACTACGCTACGCCACTTCGCCGCCATGTTCTTCTTCCTGTTCTTCTTTACGCCTAAGGTGTTCATCGCCCTGTGCCATGGAATCCCAGGCAGTACACGACCTCCGTATTCTTTTGGAAGAACACTCGTTTAGTAATAACTGCTGTTTCATTCATTGCATGACCTAGACTGTTGAGCTGATACGCTATTTACTGAATAGAGCTGACGTTCTCAAGAACTGTCTCAGTCTTTGTCCATTTATATGCACAGAATTCTAGTAAGAGATGATTCTTCTGATAATCTGAGTCTTTCTCATAGATGGTGCGTAGCTTATCAAACATTTCTTTTGCTGTGGTGCACGTCATCAAGTGCTGCTTCACAGTCTTATCTGTGACTCTATATCTAAACACTATAGTGTTTAGAATATACAGCTGTGCTTTCGCATCTAAGTTGTGCCACAGATCTACAGACTCAGCAGCTACATTCTCAAGAGGTGTGGTTCCATCAATGAACTCGAGCAGTTCATTTGCTCTAAATAATATCTTGCGCCCACATTGAGTAAGTGCTTGCATTTTACGGACTAATTACTCTGCAAACTCAACTGTGTACTCAGTACACTCTAGTTAAAAAGTGCTCATGAGTACACTCTAGTTAGAGTGTGCTCATGAGTACACTCTAACTAGCGTGTACTCAGATGAGTACACACCGAAGCACGCCTGGCAATTTATGCAGCTGAATGTTGCCTGCCATGGTTGACTATTTTGCACTTAAGAGATCACGAGAGAACTTCAGGAACACTTAAGCACTTGTACAGACCTTTCACTTCCACGCCTCTGGGCCCATAACCTGTTAGAGGCCGGAGCTAAAACGTGGTGGTTTAGGGAAGGTTCAATAACAACACTGGAGAACAGGAGACTTTATTCAGGTTGATTGTGTATTTATACGACAGAGGGAAGAACAACACGAACAAGAGTGGCGGTCGATATCTCGAAGCTGGAAGTCGATGAATGGTCGTTAGTGGTCACTGACATTGCTGACATGCCAACATGCTGCTTCAAATTTCTTGGCAATGGACTTGTTACAAGGTAGGTGTACGCCAAACCGTGTCTTGTCGTAACAGGCTTCGCGATGCTGCGCCAGTTTCGACAGTCCACGCCTGGCGTATACACCTACCTTGGCCTGCGGCGCTAGCCTGCCTTCGGCAGGATGCTTTCTTAGTCAAACCGTAGAAATGAGCGTGATCCCCCAAAAATTAGAATTTGGTGATCAAAATCTTCACTAATGGGGCTTAACTTAAGGTCGGAGGTCAGAATGGGTTCTATTTTCGTCATCAGCACCCTCCGAAACATAGGAAACGATAGAAAACTTGTCAAAAAGTATAAAGTACCAAAAAAGTTGTCTGTTTCTGCCGTTTTTTAAGTGTTTTTTTTGGCTAAAATGACCGAATGGATTGAGGTAGAAGGCTGAATTTTGGTGTGTGACGAGCCAAGGACATACCTAATGACCCTGCCAAATCTCAGCCAGATCGGCCGAGCCCTTCAGGAGGAGTAGTGCGCACACACAGACAGACAGACAAAACTTTTCAACCCCACTGGAGTAACGGGCTTCGCTATCGCTCAGCCAAAAAAGTATAAACCTTGCATTTAAACGTGGAAGCTGTATTTCAGCGATATCACGATTCGCTGCTTTGGACTGAAGAGAGCCAATGAGCAGTTTTAGCCATGAAACCTCTGAGAAGTCAGGATCGTCTTTTATCAGCACTGACAGTTAGGATTATTCTATTAGGAGGCGTCGATATGAATACGAACATAATGTTTGGTACATAAACGACTTGATGCCGCCTGCCACACACACATGGAGTGGTACGGCCGGCAGCTAGAAAAGTCTCTTGATGAAGGTGGTTAGCAGTGGTGTGTGACCGATTGTCAGTTAAGATGAGGCTGGCACCAGAAAATAATCTTTCACTAGGACAGGAGGTGGCTAACATAGTCAAACAACGACGGGCTATTGGGTACAAGTTGGGGTACTCATACTTCATCGATTCCCAAATTAAGATAGGATCAGAATGCACACTAAGAGGCCTGTTAGGTAATGGGTATTGAAATGCACGCTTTTTTGATTTTCATACCGGCCCAACCGGAAACTTGTTTTTTCATCCATGTAATTAGCCTGCGCCAAAACTGAGACCGGTCGAACAGGACGTATTAGGGGTCGCCAATGTTTTTTTAATATGACTACATGGATTGAGATAGAAAGCTGCTATTTGGTGTGTGGTGAGGCAAGGTCATACCTAATGACCATGATCCTGCAAAATCTCAGCCAGATCGGCCGAGCCGTTTAGGAGGAGTAGTGCACACACACAAACACGCCCCCACACATACAAGCACACACAGACAGAAAAAGTTTTTTATCCCCACTGGAGTAACGGGCTTCGATATCGCTCGGCCAATTACGTCTGCTCCAAATACTTCATAAGCAAGAGGCAATTAAGTCTATATACCGTAGGTCTAAGAGTGAAAATTTTGGGCGTATTAAGAGTGAATGACACTGTCTGCAGTGTAAAGGTTATTGCACCGCAACCTTTTGTTTTCTGTTTGCCCGGTTCGTGACGAGGTGGCGTGCGGAATACGAGCCAACGAGACGACCTTTCCCAATAAAATGTGCGCCTTCACGCAATCGCCTGCTTCAGTTCATTGATGACTCGGCAGTGGCAGGCAGCTTGTCTTCTTTCATGGAACGTGTGCTCACTGGTAGTGAGGATTTATTGTCAAAGGTAAGGGATGGTGGGGTACCATGTGACACGGCCACCATGTGACTTTGGCTTGTTCTCCCAAACGGCTTGCTATCCAACAGCGGTAAGAAGACTCGAAGGTATCATGAAGGAGAATCGACGTGCAATAGGTCGTGACTCTCCTTCGAAAAGGACGGGAATGGTAGCGATCAGAATTGGAAATAGTCTTAAAATAGCTCATTGGAAACTTTTTCTATTTCCCGCCGCGTCCGCTTTTTACCTTTAAAATACATTTTAAGGACACATGCTCTGCAAGATGTTCTTTTTTGATGTTTTAAGCGCAATATAAGCTTTGGCTCGATTCTCTACGTCATAAACTTTGAGCGTTATTGCTGTTTCCCCTAAAACTGTAGATCTGGGCACCATGTGATACTACTGTCATTCGCTGTGAGATTCCACGATTCACTCAGTTGAATTTGTTCAGCCCATGACATTTGTGCACTAATAACTAAAACCTTCATTGCTCGGGAACCAAAAATAATAAATTGATTAACTCAACGGAAATAAAAAGCTGGAACACTTCTTCATTCATTCTTTGCGTATAGGTACGCTGAATAGGATTTAAACCCTGACAAAAGGCCACTGTCACATGGTGCACTAAGGCTGTCACATAGTGTACTACGTGGGGTACGAAGTGACACTTTGACTTGGCCCATTCAACTCGGGATAACTCAGCAACCAAAACAGATAAATTAGAAATCTCAACAGCAATTTTAAGGTGAAGAATCATTTTGTTCACATGACTACTGATGGATGTAATGTGATTGGTAGTATTGGGTTGACGGGCACTTAACAAAAACCGTCACATGGTACCCCACCTTCCCTTATAAGTTGCGAGAGAGAAGTAGAGAAATACAAGGCAAGAAAAGTACCTCTTCCTGTAGCCTGCTAGAGACATTCAGTTATTCATCGTTTATAGTTGAAATAACTGATCGAGGAATGGCGCGGAGTCAAAACATGACACCCGAACAAGTCCATGAAGAACCTGTTTCGTAACTACGAAGGAAATAAAGGTTTTCTTCGATTCCTTCGTGAAGAATTGCCTCTTATTGCGAAGAATTTCGCTTCTTAAAATGAAGCATTTTTCATATTTTCCAATGCCATTGTTTTCTTTTCACCGTGCAGCTCGTAAGTGTGTAACTTTCTTACCGTAAAAGCAGGTAATATGGACCTGGACCATCAGTGGGTAATAACATCAAAAGCGTCAGGTCACTGCGCATAGGAAAGTGATGTCACAGAAATCCTATGCGCAGTGACACTTCTGATGTTCACTCCAAAATTTAACTATCGCTTCTTGAACTTATTCATCATCTATAGCATTCCTTTGTATTGTTTTCATTATCCCTGCCAACAGTTTTTTGTTTCTTTCTGAAAAATGGTCAAAATGGAGTTTTTTCCCTTCTCCGCTTCCTGGATCAGTCATTCCCTCTATTTACCGGTATTCTCCGCTACTGTCTAATTGGACATGTCTCTTTTCGCCAGATGAAATCGTGTCAACAGTTTTCCAAGTTCAATCACTCATTCGCTACGCCTAGGATGATAACGATGCACCAAAAGCTCGTTCCAATGATTGCATTACTCGTTCTGCTGGTCACTCCAGTGGCCAGGTGCCGATTCATTAACGCCTATGCGGTACGACAAGTACTCAGACAGTTCACAGCGCTATCGGAGAGCTCACGAATGAGTATACACTCAAACCGGGAAACTGACATCACGTTGAGGCGAATTGGACCAAATGTCATGTTCCAGTAAGCATTGTGTCACATTCGTTTGGATGTGAACTAGGAAGTAGCTTTTTCACATTGAATTGAATATGACGCATCCCTCAAAGAAACGTGACATTTTGCCATATTCGTTTGAACGCGATGTCATGTTATGTTCCTGGAATGAGAATGATAGCGGGTCGTGCAAAAACCAGTTCTAATTTTTAAGTTAAAAGTGTGGTGTTCACTCCGTCGCTGCTTGGCTGCAGGGTCCTTATATCAGCTACGCAGACAGAGTATTTGAGTGCAGTGATGACGGGCCCAAGGCGCAACTACAAGTGCACCTTCGGTTCAGCCATTTCAACCGCTTCAAGCCCTATGAAAAACAGACGGCAACTGGCAACGTGACTCTCTTGCAAGACGTAGATGACAGCCACTCTGTGAGTTCAAGCGATCAATATTCGACAATCACTCTTTGAAATTAGAAGTAACTCTACATTTTCGTTAAAATCTAGGAGCATTCTACTTTTATTACAAAAAAAGTCTTGCCTCATGCCGCACATTGGCACTGATTAAAATTGCCGTTTTCCTTTCCTATGACGTCGAGCCGGGCTTGACATTTGATTTTTAAAATGATTTCAGATATGTGAGCTTTTCGAAATGGGCCAAAAATGAATGGAAACAGAATTTTATAGTGCTCAAAGTTCCGGGTGGGATGTGCTCTGTTCCCGCGAAAACATTCCCTACGCCTATCAGGTCACTTTCAACCCGCCAAAATGACAGGGGCCCTTTCGCAATACGCAAGGCAAGTATTAGCAGCTACAAGTTAAGCAAAAGCAGACTGAAATAGCGGGGGGGGTGAAACTCATTGGTGTCCCTTTGTTCCAGGGAACGTACTCCCTGAACGAGGATCAGATGGATTGGACCCTGCCTAACATTCCCCAGATGCCTTACGGGCGGTATCGCGTTAACGTGACGGGGCTATGGAAGAAGAGCGGCATGCGCTTTCTTACTGCGTGCATGGATTTCATTATTATGCCAAAACCGTAAGGAGGGCGTCCGGACGTCAAAATATAGCAGACTCTACACTGTACGAGAAAACCACAGTGAAACCCGTTAATTTTTTTTTGCCGGCATTTACTGTAGTTCAGAACACATGATTTACTGTGCCTGGCTACAGTATTTAGTGTAACTGGTGCAGGATATTCCGTACTCCACTCCTGTGGCACAGTGAATCCTGTACAATGTACAATAAATACAGTAAAAATGAACAGTAAATCCTGTACTCTGAACTACAGTGACAGCTGTACTAATCTAATCACTACAGGATTTACTGTGATATTTTCCCACAGTGTACACCCTTGAGCCTTAGATATTAGCTGTCAAGACTCAACACATTTTAAAACTAATACTTGTAAAATGAGAAAATCTTGGATAAGCAGTTTGTGAATCGCAACCCACAATGGAAAGTAATTGTGTGAAAAATAAAATGAAAAACTTATCAGAGTCAACTTATTGTGTAAGTACAACACACGTCGTAAATTAATATATGAAAATGAAACGGATGAACCCATTGTAAAATGGGTGTTAGGACTTCGATTTGATGCGGCTGTGGTCCCTGAAGTGCGATTGATCCCAATCTCGGCTTAAAATTCTTCTTTTTTCAATTAAGTGCACAGACTCGATTTCAGCACTCACATAAGTCAGTTTTCGGCTATTCTGGAGGCCCACTGAAGGTTCCGCGAGGGTGAGAACCGAGCGCGACATTAAAACCGCACAGTACTTTCCATGCTTCACTGGGTCAACGCCTCGGCAGAGCCAGCTCTTTTGTCGGCGGGCCGTTAATGTACTGTACACTGTACAGCGCGGCGGGCACGACTGCGAGGCGCACCGGTCAGGTTGGGCGCGGCGTCAGTGTCCCTGCCGCCATGGTGGCGTTCGTGTTGCTGGGCGCGGCCGCGCTGCTCGCCGCCGTCTGGCTGTACTTCTCCTGGAACTTCAACTACTGGAAGGACCGCGGCGTCGTGTCCTACAACCCGTTCTCCCTGACCGGGGACCGCGGCGCCGGCCTGCCCGCCGGGAAGCCTTTCTACGAGTGGCTGGACCACGCCTACTCCAAGTACAAGGGCAAGCAGCGCTTCGTGGGCACGTTCCAGGCGCGCAGGCCCGTCCTGGTGGCGCTGGACCCGGAGCTCATCAAGACGGTCCTCACCAAGGACTTCGGCAGCTTCCACGGCCGCGGGCAGCCTATCGACGAACAGGGCGACCCTCTGAGCGTCAACCTCTTCTTCTTGTCTGGGATCCGCTGGAAGAACCTGCGGATGAAAATGTCTCCAGTTTTCACCACGGGCAAGCTCAAGCTCATGTACCCCCTCATGGTGGACATCACCAACGATCTGAACAGCAAAGTGCGATCTGATGCGGCCGAAGGTGACAGCCAGGTAAAAATTCCGTGGGGGCATCTGCACAAACCACGAAGGGCGACAACAAATAACACGTTAAATCCGTCTTCTGGCATTCCCACGAATATCAGGCAATTCACAGGAATATCTCCTGGGATTATCAGAAATTTAGGTCAGTAACCAGGATATGGTTTTACCGGTAAGACCACCGGGACAATTATAGGAAAATCACGTAACTAAAGTCTACTGCCACTAACCCCCTCCGATGCTTCAGAAATTTGTTAGGGTTCTCAGCCCAATAAGAAGTCCAAAGCCAAAATACAAGTTCTGACAAATACTATTGGCCTAGATTGTGGCCAACTTTATTTTTACTTTTGTACATAAGCATGAATTTGAGTATTGACCTGAATCCACACTCTCAGCCTTTTACTGACTATTTCTCATTAACACACGTATTTCTGTGTGATACTGAGAAAAAAATTATAGGTGTCCCGGTTACTTATCACTTAGCAATTGCTAATTACTGTACTGATATTATCGTTTCCTAAGTAAATTACATAGAAATATTTAAATATTGAAGGACGAAATACAAAGTACTTTGGTTGCTTTCAGAAATGCGTCTGCTAATGAGAAGTAGTCAGTAAAATGCTGAGAGTGCACAAGTGTCGTGGGTGCCGGCTCAGGATTGGAGACCCCATGTAAAATTGCCCAAGGAACAAAATTATGGCCCTAGATTCAACCTGCGACTGACGCGCGCTCAGTCACTCCCCAAAACATCTTCGAAATTACCCCAAAACCAGTCTTCTCTTAGGATTTTGAGGAAATTGAATATTTTCACAGTGAGCAAAGATCTACTGTGTAAAAAATGTCGAATCGAATTGGACCTGGGCCTAGACCCCGTAGGAGATACAGGGCTTCGGAGCTATGAATGTTTACACTTTTTAGTGAAAATGAAGGTTGTGAGCACCGGTTTTCACCGTCAAATAAAACTCCGTTTTTTAAACTTTTTTTTTTTAAATCTACCTGCGCAAAGATTTAGGATAGGACAGTTCTAACTAAAACTCAAAATTCCTACTAGATCTTATTGAGTCGTGCGAGATCTCGAAGAGGCACGACCTGGACCTGGGTCGGCAACTTCCGGTTGAGGACTGGATAAGCACACTGGGAGAAATAATGAAGATTGTGGCTGTTAAACCTGATGCCACTCTCCACTGTTTACCGAAAGAAGGTGCTTACCGTACCGTGGGATACAGTAGACACTGTGCCTGAAGGAACGGCGTTCACTGTATCCCGGGAACGTGCATCCACTGTACCTTGGAAACTGTTCAAACACGGCATTCAGTATAACTGTAAGATAAAAGAGAAATCCCAAAATCGCGATAGAAACGTTTCGATGACGGAAATGAATTCATCTCAACAAGACGAACAAAAAATGATGAGCATGTTATGGGCTCAGACTTGAAATTCAACAGATATCGGCATCAAAAGTCTAAAAAAGTAGGATTTTGGATCGTAATTTGATGAGTCCGATGTTTTGGAGTCCAAAATCCTACTTTTTTAGACTTTTGATGCCGATATCTGTTGAATTTCGAGTCTGAGCCCACAACATGCCTATCAATTTTTGTTCGAATTGTTAAGATGAGTTTATTTCCGTCTTCAAATCGTTCCTATCGTAATTTTGGAATTTCGCCTTTATTTTACAGTTATACTGAATGCCGTGTCTGAACATTTTCCAAGGTACAGCGGATGCGGGTTCCCAGGGTACAGTGAACGCCGTTCCTTCAGGCACAGTGTCCACTGTGCCCCAGGGTACGGTAAGCATCTTCTTTCGATGAACAGTGGAGAGTGGCATTAGGTTTAACAGCCACAATCTTCATTATTTCTCTCAGTGCAGTAAGCACCTCGTTCCTCATTTTTCCCTCCATTCGTACTAACGTAGCTCTGACCGAATCTTGCGTGCGATACGCGGGCCTCAGATAAAGGCGGAAGACCATTACATCTTATCAATCATTATTTGCCGAGCACGCACACACCCAAGCACCAGTTCCTCACCGAAGAACAGCTGCACGCCCTTGTTCTGACCTCCGTGAAGTTGGCATAGCCACTTGACGCACAATATACAGAATTACTTTTCGATGAACACGATACGACCTTTTGAATAGGGCCCCTTGATTTCCAACTCGAACATAATACCAGGTGTCCAGAGAAACGATTGAACAGTCGTACAAGTCCCTTGTGTCTGAAGAAGGTAACGTCAAGAGAGACATCAGTATTTAAAAAAATCCACTTTTTTGAAATGATTTTCTAGCGAACTTAAGGTGGACAAAATATTTTACAATGCAATATTTTTGATAATCTTTAAGGCTGCAACCCATCCTAATTGGGTCTGCTGACGATAGATGACGCTATGAGAGCGTTATGGCGATCGAGCTGTAAGGAGGAAGGAGGTTTCATCAGTCTGTACTAAGTTGTCTCCGGTCGCCTTGATAGTGAAACCAGGAATACACAGCGGAGTCTTACTGGTGTCTGTAGCCTCTTATCTGCCCAGGGCCTCAGACTGTGTCAGGGTATTCCCAGAAAGTCGTTCGTGGGGCGAGTGTACACCAGACGGCGTCGTGAGTACAGTAGGCGCCCGAGGTCGTCTGGCAGTGGCCCAAGTTCAAGGTCTGAGAACGAGTTTCTCTGCGTATTTTGCGGCATATGGACGTCGCGATGGCCCCAGTTTGATCGGTCTTGATGTGTCGATAAACAGACCTTTCTGAGCGGCCGGAACTAAGGATAGCCGCTGCGCTGCTATTCTTATCCCCTGCTCCGGCAGCAATGCCTGAACCAACACTTTCTGCTGACTATAGTTCCACTTGACTGTCCTCAACGGTCCTCAAATTCGCAACTTCGCTTAGGAAATATCACTTGACATGACTCTGTTTAACATTTTAACGGAAAGTGATAGGTCAAAGAAATCCTCTTAGGAGTGACCCAACACTTCTGTTGTTTATCTCAAAAATTTAACTAATACTTCTTGAACTTCTTAACATTCATTCGTTTAGTTTAAGTTCTCCCTGCTAACAGCTTTTTGTTTCTCCTGGAAAATGGTCTAAATGGAGAAATCCCCTTCTTCCGCCTCCTGGATCAGTTGCGTCACAAATTGGTGACGATCTCATCTAAGCTTATGTACGTATTGCCTATGGGCGCGACGACAATGTCTCCAAGTGTTGAGACCACATTCTTGTGGGGAAAATTGGCCTTGGAATTGTCATTGTGTCACAACGAACAGTTTCAGTGAGAATCCAAAAAATATGGTCATGAAATCACATGTTTTCGTGCACTCTAAATGTTTAGTATAGTGAAGTTTCTCCATATCAAGG
This sequence comes from Thrips palmi, assembly GCF_012932325.1. Lineage (NCBI taxonomy): Eukaryota > Metazoa > Arthropoda > Insecta > Thysanoptera > Thripidae > Thrips > Thrips palmi. The sequence continues at coordinate 576,873 of NW_023144621.1, read as the reverse complement.
TGAAAATGTTCCATATTATGGTGGTGCAGCTGACTTCATAACATACCATTCAGAATTCACTGTACCTTATACATATTTTGACGACTTTCGTTTGTGTTATGGAGGGAATCTCCACCATAACATGTTGGTGCAGTCTTTCACCGTAAGACAATTACAGTGTGCACCTGCCGTTCCAGGTGGAGTTCAAGGACCTGCTGGTGCGCTACAGCACCGACATAATCGGCTCCGTCGCCTTCGGCATCGACTGCAAGACCATGCGGGGCGGCAACGAGGACTTCATGGCCATGTCGCGCGCCATCTTCGGCCGCAACATTGTGTTCTTGATCCGTTTCTTCCTCATTTCCGTGCATCCCATTTTCGTCAAGGTCGTGCCCTTTAAACTTGTGTTCAGGAAGATGACCAACTTTTTCATCGACCTCATGAAAGACACTGTCCAGTATCGCGAGGAACACAAGGTGAGCGCTGCACTGATCAAGCATGCCATTTGCAGTGCGTTGCACAGCTAAATTCAAAAGGAAGGATTATACTTCGTATTTTTTACAAACATAATAATAATTTACTTAGAAAAATTATGTTCATCAACAAATGGTCAGTACACTCTCAGACTGTTGTTGACTTTTTATCTTTGGTTAAAGAGCATTTTACACGGCGATAAAAAGTACTATTTCCTCAATATCTATGTAAGATTTTGTTTGACTTAAAGTTAGTTTGCTATTGACAAAGAAACAATACGCAATCGACTTCAAAAACAGTAAGTAATTGATGACAATTTAGTCTTTGTGGTAAACAATATTGTACCTGGTTACAAAGGAAATACTACATATTATTGTTGCTTAAAAAGATAAGTTAGCAAAGGATAAAAAATCAATTATTGGAAGAAAAAAGACAATACGAGTGTGAGAGTGTATCCACTGAGACAAAGGTCAAGTTTCTTTGTGAGGCATAAAGCATGTGTGCCCCAGGTGGAGCGCAATGACTTCGTTCCAGTGCATGATGGAGTTGCGCAACGAGGACCGAGGCCGCAGCGCTGCCGACCGCCTCAACCACATCGAGCTGAACCACCACACCATGGCGGCCCAGGCCTTCCTCTTTTTCATCGCCGGCCTGGATAATATTTCGAACACGGTGGGCACATCAATGCACTAGTGATCTCACAACACTACTAATGGGGTATTTCGACTGAAAGAAGAAGAAAACAAATTCCAAGATGGGCGCTGCTTGAACATACACTCTCAGACTTGCTATCGACTTTTAGTTTTATACAGTTAATTGCTTGCCGAGGTTATGGTCAGACCTCGACGCCTCAAAGTTTGTCAGTATTTTGCAATCTTTCAAGTATTTATTGGAGAGAGAGAGAGAGGGGGGGAGAGAGAGAGAGAGAGAGAGAGACCCAGCCCACTGACAAACGTGTGCAGGTTGGCTTCGCCCTGACCGAGCTCGCCCTGAACCCCGAGCTGCAGCAGCGCGCCGTGGACGAGGTGCGGTCCTGCATGGAGAAGCACGGCGGCGCCATGTCCTTCGAGGCCCTCCGCGACATGGCGCTCGTCGAGAGGATCATCCGCGAGGCGCTGCGGAAGTACTCGCCAGTGGGCGTGCTCACGCGGCAGCCCGACGACTCGTACCAGGTAAGGGGGCGTGCAAATATTACGTCATCACAAGGGAGGGGACATTGGCTCCTGATGAGGGTCCTATCTTAAACACATGGGATGGTTAGGTTAAACCGACGATGGACGCTGGGGAGAGGATCAAAAAGAGGCCTAAAATAGGTGACGTAAAATGTGCACGCTGCCTAAGGGGGCGGGTTGGAGTCAGTGCAAAGTCAATAATGGCCAAAGGGTCCGAAAGCATTCACTGTGTAGAACGTGGTAATTACCACGTGTAACCGCGGCACTGCCTGAACTTTAAGACTTCATTTTCAGACCAAGGCAAGGCGTCGTCGTCAAACAAACACTTAGTACGAATCTGACGCTCTCAGGCTCGTATTGACTTTTTATCTCTTGCCAAAAAGTTTTTTTATGCAAACGTACACTCTTAAAACCTTACGAAGTATTTTGAGCATACATATAACAAACTAAAATACTTTGTTATACGAACAAATAGTTTGTAAATTACAAAGTATTTTCTTTGTAAGCTTACGTATGCTCGAAATACTTTGTTATACAAACTACTTTTCTTTGTAAGGCCCAAAATAGTTTGTAAGGTTTTCTCAGTGTAATATGCACTATTTTTTCTTTAACTTTGCACGTTTTTGATCATTTCATAGGGTGTTTATTCCATTGACCCTGACTTTTTTCTCAATCGCAATGTACTTTATGGTTTCTTATCAATCTGTTGACAATTTTATCTTAAAAACGGTCAAAATTGTGCATTTGTTAAAGCGAAAATAGTACAATGAGGTATTCCACCTGAAAGAGGAAGAAAAGAAATTGCAAGATGGCCTCCGCTAGAACATAACGATCCCTCACTTGTTTCCGGATTTCTTTCTGCTCGGGGGCTTCTGCGCACATGAGACTGAGAGTGGAGACTGACTTGAAAATCCCTGCTGCCGTAGATTCCCGACTCGGACGTGGTCATCGACAAGTCTGCCATGGTGTGGATCCCGATCTGGCAGGCGATGCACGACCCGGACATCTTCCCGGAGCCCGACCGCTTCGACCCGGACCGCTTCACGGACGAGGCCAAGCAGGGGCGGCACCAGTACGCGTACCTGCCGTTCGGCGAGGGGCCGCGCTTCTGCATCGCGGAGCGCTTCGCCGTGCTGGAGATGAAGCTGGCGCTCGCCTCGCTGCTGCACCAGCACGTCTTCAGCGTCGGCAGCAAGACCGCCGTGCCCTTGGTGCTCGACCCCAAGGCCAACGCTCCTACGCCGGAGAACGGCTTCTGGCTGCGAGTGGAAGACAGGAAGTAGTGTCCAACGGAGAGCACTCTAAGTGTTGTACATTGAAGATTCTCCATATTTTGGTGAAAATGTTCCATATTATGGTGGTGCAGCTGAGTTCGTAACATACCATACGAAATTCACTGTATCTTATAGATATTTTCCCGAATTTCGTTGGTATTATGGAGAAAATCTCCGCCATAATATGTTGGTGCAGCCTTTCACCGTGAGACTTTTTCAGTGAGGCATCCCAAGGAACATAACAAAGTCACCACGATGCCTAATGATGAGTGTTTATTATTGACATCATTACCGACCGACCGTCAAAGTTAGCGTTCTCTGACGTCGACAACTCTTGAGTGCGTAACGTAAGACGTCTCCATACAAGCCCTGTTGAGAACATTACAGCGTCACTCTTGTACTGAGAGAATGTGTTCCCTACTGTCCGAAATTGAAAAGGGGCTCCATGTAAAGAAAAGTTCTTAAGTGTGTGATTTAAATTTTTTTTTCGCCCGGTCCTGCAACGGGTGATGCACCGTCCTTCGTACTGATTGATTGTCACGTTGAGCAATTGTGCAGATGTTTTGTTGCAGCATTATTATGGTTGCATTCGTAGAAGCAGTGGTTTCAAATATTGAGTTACAATCACGAATGCTCATTGATTGAAACAAATTGTGAAGTGTTTCTGAAAGGAAAAAAATTAGAATGCATTGTCTTTAGGATAACGTTTACTTTCGATCAAGTACAGCTCATTTGCAATGTACCAAAAATTCCAAGTTGGCCATGTTCAAGCCTGCCCAAGGGCAACCGCAGCTGACGCGTACGCCGAAGAGACACTGTTTGATCTTTGGGCAGAATTTCTGCTGCAGTTGCAAGTGTAGTCCTTTTGTTGTCATTCGCACCGAAGAAATTCCTTTGAAATCTTCCAAAGCAGCCAATCCTTTGGAAAGCCCAAGGACGATTGAAAGTTGCTCGTTGTTCATCGCAGGTTGAGTAAATATGAGTACATCGACTGTGACCGGCGTATGATCTGCAACCAAAGACGCGTCAGAATAAAGACTTTTTGATACCTAATGTTATGAACCGAAAACGCCCCTTTTGTATCTTTTTCAAATGAAATATTGTCTAAAACTACCCCCGTTCACGGTGTGTTATCAACATGTTTGAGGCAGCAAATTCATTTAAGAATAGATCTGCGTTTCAAGTAATTATGAGCTATTGACAATGGGGTAAAATTGGTTCTTGCGCCAAATTTTTGTAACATGGCTCAGAGTTCATTGTAAGGCACTGTAACGCAGCTCAGATTTCATTGTGAGACATTCAGAATGTACTTACAACGATACTACGCCTTAGTTTTAGCAGTGCACACTTAATTGATCGTTTTTAGAACATCCTAGATGTCTCACAATGAAATCTGAGCTTCGTTCGAAGCAATATTTCTTCATATACTAATCTAATAAGTATTTTCATTGTAAGATACAACGAAAACCTTTCACTCTCATTCCAGGATTGTGACGTCACCTTGAAGAGAATGTGACAAAATGTTACGTTCTTCGTTTGAATGCGAATAAGCTAATTTATGGCCGATTCACATCCAAACGACGCTAATACTCAAAACAATCGTGACATTTCGTCACATTCGTTTCAACGTGATGTCACGTTTCTGGAATGAGAGTTTTCCTACTACGAAGAAATACTTCCTTCGCATTATACTCGCGGCATTTCCTAATTACAGGAAATTTCTTCGTAAGACATGTACAGTGTACTCAGAACAAACCCAACTTACAGAGCATTTAGAGTGAACATTAGAAAACGCTGATAATCCGGGAATGTGACGTCACGTCCGTATAAACGTGAATCGTGCCACGTTCGTTTGAATACCGTGTAACATTAGTATGAACGTGAATCCAGCCTCGTCCGGGCCCGCGACCAGCCGATTCGCGTTCAAACGAACGTGACACGATTCGCGTTCAAACGAACGTGACACGATTCGCGTTCAAACGAACGTCACATCACATTCCCGGATTTCCCAGTGTTTTTGAATGTTTGAGTGTGTTTTCGTGTGGCCCAAGCTGATACCCACGTCGAGGCACAGCTCCAGGGTCAGCTTGACCAGTCGGCCCGCCGTGAGGTGCAAGGGCCGTTGCGCTCGCAGGGTCACCATGTTCAAGACGTCGGCCGCGCGGCGGTTCAGTCCGCTCAGCGTCCTGGACGTCATGTCCGGCCGCATGGTGGCGTAGGCGGCCACCGACACTTCCTCGGACTGCGACAATTTTGAACCATGGGGTGTTCCGCAAGGGGTCTGCTACGGACTAAAATTATGTACGATTGAGGAAAGTGAGTGTAGTGAGTTTCCCACTGAATTCAGCCATCATATTTGCCTATTTACCGGCGTTATTTGAACAAATTGTCTTCACTCTCAGCACGTTACTGACAGTTACCTCATTTTGTTAGTACTCGTGCAAGTAATTTGTGGAACCACAATACGTACTTTTTCTTTTTTGGCCCGCCCTTCTATTCAAAAAATAGGGGGAGGGCCTATGCATTTGCCTTTGTGTCTGTGTGTTGTTGTTGTTGTTGTTGTTGTTGGCGTCTGTGTACAAGGAAGGAGTTGAGCTAGAGTAACCAGATTTGGAGGGTACTTCAGGAGTACCGTCCAAACAAATAATCCGGTGGTGCAAATCCCGTACGGGTCGCACAAGGGCTGCTGCAGGTGCATCATGGTTTACATGAGCGGGAGGGGGATTTCCGCCATTATTGGTGCTAGCAGGGCACATAGGGGTATTTTTGGAATCGGGGCGACGAGACAAGATGAATGGACCTGGTCCCGACCCCATCGGCCGCTTTTACAAGTTGGCCAGATCAGGATCTTCAAAAAAGGGGGTCGACCGACTAAAAAAATTTGTTGCAGATTTCGATTGGTCTCAGCAAGACCTTTTCAACGAGGGGTCGGAAAGGGGGTCCAGGAGCCCGACTTCGTCTGTTAGTCACATCAGGATCTTCGAAAAAGGGGGTCGACCGACTGAAAATTTTTACTGAAGTTGTCGATAGGTCTTGGCAAGACCTCTTCAACGAGGGGTCGGAAGGGGGGTCCAGGAGCCTGCCTTCATGAGTTATGGGAAAAAGTGCGACGGACTCGTTTTGCGCTCCTGCTGTGCCTCTATTGCAAGGAGTTGCAGTAGCATGGCAAATATGGGTATTTTCGGAATGAGGGCGAAGAGACAAATGAAATGGGCATATTCTAAGGACAGTTGGAGTAAAAAGTGTAAGGACTATTGCATATTGTGAATAGAAGGGCGGGCCTAAGTCACGATGGTACATCGATAACTTTGCTTTACCCGCTCACGGTGTGTGTGATGCGAGCCGGGCCTTCGACTGGCCAAGTTGGGTCTGATGCTCGGGCCGAAGGCCCGAGAAAAGGCCGCCGGCAGGCCAAGCTGAGCCGGCCCCCTGCTAGGGCGGGCCCTAGCTTGTTAAAGAACTACTCCGGAAATATTAAATAACGTAAGGGAGTATGGGGCGATTTGTAACAGGGGTGATTCGTAACAAATGCGTTTATTAATTTAAGTGGAGGGAGCAGAGCAAAATCTGAGTATGGCCCCTCTTTCGCTTTAAGTAGAGGGTCCTTGAACAATCGAAGCGGATGTGATCGGTGCTCAGGCATAGTTTTGGAGGGCGTCTGAAATATAGGGTACGCCGAAAACGGGCAAATCTTTTATTTTGAGTTCGAGGAAGTTTCTGTCTGAGGCTCCCCAGGTATGAATCATCATCGAAGTACCGTTGGGGCCTTGAAGCGTGACCCCTTTACAATGTAACCACGTGGCATAAGTTGCTTTTACTTTGTCCAGTGATAGTTAGGGACGTATTTCTTGCGTAACAGGCATTTGGGGTGATTCGTAACAGACCCGTATAAAAACAAGAATTTAAGTAGTTTTTGCTGTTAAATGCTTGAATTATTTCTCGAATCATCTGCTGTTTTATTCCAATACATTTACACAGCTCGAAATGCATTTTAAAGCGAGTTATTCTATGCTTCCCGCTAAAATTGAAAAGAGTGAGGTTAGGGTTGACATAGCCTATCAGTTAATGCTGAGGCGGTCAACGGCAGCTTGTAATGTAGATTTTAAGGCGTCTGAAGGACATTCGAAGAACAACTGCTGGAGGAGATAACATTCCCGACGATGTTTCATCTAATGTGTAGGATGTTATGAAAAGCCCCATGGCTGTTACAAATCACCCCATGCTGGGGCGATTCGTAACAGCATGCAAGGGTTTGGAAAGCTCTTAGATTTCAAAGATTTCGGACTCCAGATTGATCCATGGAGCTGCACAGTCTAGATGAAGGGCCAGACTGCTCAACTGGCACAAGTTTGAAACCGATATGCAAAATGTTCTTAATTTTGTATAGAGAATTCCAAAATCTGTTACAAATCGCCCCATACTCACTTACTGACAATTTGCTTTGGAACATAATTTTACAAAAGAAAATTAGTCATATTTACTTAGAAGCACTTGGGTGCAATGCTATATAAACCGATTTCATCGCAGCAACGCTTGTGCATCGCACGTGAAGCGTGGAGTGCTATGCTTTTCCATACATTGTCATCACTGGTAGCCAACGAATGTGACAACATATTCGTTGGAGTGTGAATTTTGTCACGTTCGTTTGAACACGATGTCACATTCGTTTGAACGTGACTCGGCCGTTTAAATGGGGTGTCTTATTCGTTTTAATGTTGATCAATTGATCAACATTCAAACGAATGTGACATCATATCCAAACGAATGTGACATCATATTCGAACGGACGGGACAAATTTCACATTCGAACGAATATGACGTCACATTCGTTGGTTTCCAGTGATAGGGCATTTTCAGGACTTGTCGCACGTAAGGTGAGATGTGGCACGTTTGATGCAATGTCTCAGGGCATTGCATCGTACGTGCCATGTTCATGGCCTTTGGAGTCACAGTGTTTCGCTACCTACAGCATGTGCGACGGAGTCGGCGAACCAGCAATAGAAAAGCAGCTGGCAACAGTTCCACATTGTGTACAGCATGAGGAAAAGGACGCCTGTAACATCCATCGATTTCTGAAATAGAAACCTTATCGTTGGTGCGGGCCTTTGTTGAGACACAAAACGTTATAGGCACAAACGTAAAATTGACGATGCTGCAATCATCAACATACGAGCAGACCCTCGTGTCCTTCAGCTTAAAATTTTAATATCGGTGAGTTTTAAAAAGAATTTTGTGTGCTTTGACTGTTTTCTCTTTTACGCCTCAAATATGAAGTCATAAGAAAAATTAATAATTTGTATAAACGGTACACTGCTAATCCAAGTGTGGACCAGGTCCACACTTTGAAACGTGGACCACCGCTTGGTCCACGTTTTCAAGCATGGAGTTCTATGCTTGCCAAGCGTGGACCAAGAGGTGTCCACGCCTTGAAGCGTGGACCTGGTCCACACTTGGATTAGCAGTGTATGAAATCCTCAGCACATGGAAGGACAAGAAAGAGCGTTTGTGTCCACAGACTGATTCAAAAGATTCCTAGAAAGCGTACTTACATCGTACAAGACGCGAAGCCCTGGAATCCCTAGTCCGAGCAATAGGTAGCTCATCACGACCAGTGACATCTTAGAAAACACATTCTCGGTGGTGTCGCGCAGGCTGAAATCACACAGCGCATCACAGAACCAGAAAAGCTGTAGGCGAATCAAGAATCTTGGCCGACAACCTGATGAGAACTGAGCTGAACTCGGTCTCAGGGTTCCCTTTACTTTATAATTCAGAAATTTCTACAATTGGACTCGTTTTAAGGAAAGGACGACTTTCCCCAGATTCCCTCTCACTACAAATCCGCAGTGGTAAGTTTGCTTGCCACAACATTGGCAAGCCGTCATAAATGCCGAAAATTGCGAAGCCTTGACCTGAAATCCTCGTCAGCTTGCTCTTGCCAATATTTGGCGCTTCGACGGCCTGCAATTCTACATTTTGACATGCCAAAAGAATTCCAGAACCAGGCTTGCCAATTTCGTGACAAGCAAACTTACCACCGGCGTCGCAGAGCCAAAGGACTTTCGTAGAGTAATCAAAATTGCACAGTGCCTTTGTACGCTGTCAATAATAGAGTACTCCAAAGAAGCTCTGGCCCGGAAGAAGAACAAAAACGGAGGTACGAAATTGCAGTTTCTATGAGAAATATACGCTGCGCATGAGGGTCCGCAGCGTATATTTCTCATAGAAACTGCAATTTCTTACTTCCGTTTTTGTTCTTCTTCTTCCGGGCCAGAGCTTCTCTGGAGTACTCTATGCCCATCCTTGGATCGGAGTGCGTGTACCTGACGATCTGCTGATGATACTGCGCGCACGCACGAGTGACTGCGACGATCTCGTCCTCGGGTCGCGTCACTGGCTGGAGGACGAAGTCCGATCCGTCATCGGCCCAGTAGTCGATTGGCCCGTCGGCAGCGCGACCAGCACCTCGCTGCAATCCATCGTAAGAATGTGCTTGGAAAGAACCAAAAACACGCATCCGTCCGAAAAGCACCGGTATACTGGTTATGTCCTAAATTACCCCTAATACGAAGGAAATGGCGCAAGCATGGTAAAACGGTGGTTTTCCTTTGCATTGCGAGGGTTTTTCTTTGCATCTTACAATGAAAATGCTAAATTGATCCAAATCATGAAGAAATATTGCTTCGTATGCTTGCGCCGATTTCATTGTAAGACATTTAGAGTGTAGTGCTCACCTGGTTTGCATGACGAAAAAACTTGCGTAGGATCTCACATTTGCAGCGAATGTGCATGCAAAGTGATAAGAATATCATATCCAACCCTCCTGCGAAGCAAAACTAGTTAATGCTAAAATCAGCACCAATCTTCTCAACGACTCCTGAAGAGATGAGGACAAGTTTAGCTTCAGATTAACTGCATAGCTCTCAGAGACTTGAGACATGTTGCGTTAGGCGATATTTTTGACTTGTTCTTTATTCATCTTCTAATGCCGGCAATTGACGTAAGACTCCTTGGTTACAAATAGCGCAAAACATTAAGTTTGTCACACGTACGAGTTATCTGTGTAGCTCGCCACATTGAGTGAGTACTCCTACCATTTATAAAGACGAAGGATCCAAACAAGATGGATGAGCAGAGGACCAGTAACCAGTACCAGACGTCACTCTGAGTCACCATCGCGGGTGCCTTGATCAGAAGCTGGCGGTCTTCTCTGCGCATCAGCATGTTGGCGATGTTCAGTCCGAAACCGCTGCAGCAAGGAGCCGCGTAGAGCGCGAACACCCACCTGCCAGCGCAGTCGGATTACAATGAAAGGAGACACGAGCAGCCTTGAAGTTGGCAAGGCGATGCTGGAAGAGGTCAAAGGGCTACTTGACACCTTCCACCACCCCCCCCCCCCCCTTTCCCCCTCACTGCAGGAAATAACCACAACAAAAGTACAGAAATTTCTGGCAAATTTTTAATCAGGTTTTTATTGTACTTTCAAAGTACAACAATTTACATTGGAACCGGCATAACGAGTGCTGGGCAGTGCAGGCCTCGTATGTAAATTACTGGTGCATAAGTTTTGTGAAGACGATAGTGAAATTGTAACACGTGGAAATCTCGTGGAATAATTTCCGAATAGGTATAAGCAATTACACCTTTCTTTCTTAGATTATTTCTCTGACATCTCGCGGAAAACGCACATCAAAGAGGCAGTTGCAAGTTTGCAATTTCGCCAAGTGATTTAAATTTGACGTCTTCGGAGACAGATGCAGTACTTCTCTTTTAGACGCACTTACTTGCAGAAACTTCGGGCTTTATTGAGGCACCGGATATTCGCATCTCGAGCCTCTTCCGCTGCTATTGCCGATTCCACAGCGCTGAACGAATGTTGAAGAGCTGTCCGGATTGCTAGCAACTTGCAGAAACAAAAGTTATTGGCACTCAAAGCAAAAGCAGCAAGTTATCGGTCAGTTTTCCCAAAATGGAGAATTTTTTCTTCTAATGGAGAGTGCTTTTGAAACTTTTATTCCCAATGTAAATTTTCCTAAGCAATTTTTCCTGAACGATTTATTTTCCTCCCAAACGTATTTTCTCAAAATTATTTTTAACTACGTGATCAAAGTTACGTGATGGCCCAAAATCCTTCGAAAAATAACAAGCTACCTTTGTCATTACAGCCTAAAAATAGTTCGTTCATACTATGGTTTGGTTTAGAGAGTGCGAAACGAAAATCCTTTTATAACACACCCCTGGTTTGTTTGTCTTTTGGAGAATTATGTTAGGTTAAGCATGCCTGTTTGTCGGACGTTACACTCTGAAGAAATGTGCCGTAATACGAAGGAAGCAAACAAGCATAATACGACATTGGTTTTTCTTCGGATTACGACGGTTTTTCTTTGAATCTAACAGTGAAACTGCTAACAAATATTGCTTCATATGTTAGCGGTAATGTTCGAAGTGCCGGTAAACCTAAGATTACCACCTGACATTGCGTAGGAAAACTACTATTGCCGAAATGGCCAACGGCAATCTTAGGGTTCCAAAAAGACATTGCCTGAAAAAAAAATTAAATAAAAAATCGGGAGAAAGGGGAGAGGGACGGTACTTGTCGGGCATTGTCGGGTAACTGGGGCAACCACTTTGTACTCAGGACTCAGACTCAGACAGGTGTTACAAGAACGTTGGCAAGGATGTGGTGGAGATCTTCCTGGCTCTGTGTCCGACGTGCCTGGGGAAGAAGTTGAAGAAGAGGGGCCTCACTGTCAAACCACTTGTATTCCATGAACTAAACGACCGCATGCAAATAGATCTAATAGACTTTCAATCTAACGCGGATGGAGAATACAAGTAGATAATGAATGTGCAGGATCATCTCACAAAATTCATCCATTTGAGGCCCCTAAAAACTAAAACCATACCCTTACTCATGTGTACACCAGGATACTGAGTGATTCACCCCTACCCCAACTGACGCCCTACCTCGTGGCCGTGGTCAAAGACGATCTGCACTTTGAAGAGGATGACGATGCCCGAGGCCACGTCGCCCACACTGCTCAGGACGCTGACGACGCTGTCGTACTCGCCGTACGCGACGTAGAAGGCCGAGGTGAGCGTGATGGTGGTGACGGCCATCGTGAGCGAGTAGCGTGACGCGGCGGCCAACGCCTGGCAGCGCCCCTCGTCCGGCCACGCCCACAGGACACGCATCAGCCGCACCGGCGTCTCCAGCACCTGCAAGTCCGCGGCGATGATAGGCGTTACTGCCGTCGATCACAGTGTGCCGAGGCGCCTTTCGTGAACGCCATCACTGTAAAAAATTTCCATCCTCGAACATAGCGGATCAGCCGTAAGCAGCCAAAACACTTTTCCTTTTTTTGCCGCGGAACGATGAATATGCACTGATAAAACAAAGGCATAAAAATTACGCCCTTGTTGGTGAACATCAGTGGTTGATATTTAAACTTTGCGTAAGTTTTCCATTCTAAAACGGCTGGATTTTTAACAGTGTTTGCTAAATGACAGCTGAATGGCTTAGGAAGACATTATCCATAGTATGTACGAGGAAAATGGCGCAATCCAAGCTAGGATCCACGGGGGAGGGACAGGTTCTGCCCCGCCCGGCGCTTAGATAACTCCCGAAAGCTAGGCAAGAAAACATACTCAGCCCCTGTAGGTAATCAAAAAGTCACGCTTTGCCCCTGAAAGTAGGGAAAAGGGGCTACATTGCCTCTCCCAAATCCGCCTCTGGATCCGCCACTGGCGCCATCATTACCAGACAGCTGCATGGCAGCGTAGCGCGGGCGAACGTCTGTTAGTTGTTTTTTTTTTAATGTATCTTATGTAGAACATTCGCGTCGCTCGTTCGCTAGTTTACCAAACCAATTGTCTAAATTTCCGTGCACCCTTTTTCTTTTTGCATATTAATATAATTTGAAATGTAACAAATTGTGTCTGGTTAATGGTTACTAACAAAATTTTGTCTATGTTAACTTTCTTTTTCAGTTGGCAGTATTCCCCCTTTTTTTTTTAATGAAAGGTGAAGGCCGTTTTGGAATGGTCGACTAATCGATTGTCAACTTCGATTTGAGTTGTGTATTGTTGCCACGGTGACCGCGCAGTGTCGATTGTTTTGGTGTCCACAATAACTTTTCAAGATGGAAAAACTTTCGGCTGTAAGATATTTATAAATTACCAAACCGAGTATAATTTTAGTCTGAATTATAATGTTTATAATGCGTTGTCTTTCAGGATGATTTTAGTTTAACATTCAGCAAAGCTGATATGGAGGATGTGGAAGAAGCGGTGATGAATGTCGTCGTGGGGCCTTCTTTAGCGGTAAGTGTTCTTAGATCATCTTCATTATTTCCGTGCTTATGAATCTTGTTTATAAAGCAGAGTGTGAAAATTTTGTTGACCCCGTGACGGGAGCTTGCACCAATGCAGTGGAGGACTGGAGCAGATGTAAGGGCTTCTTCAGGCGGCAAGGCGGAATGAGCAGCCCCTCTGATCTACTTCCAGGCCACATTGACGGTGGCGCGAAGTGTATGATCAAGGAGAGCCGAAGGAGACCTTCAAGAACTTCTTGAGTCACATGCGGGAGAAATTCGCCTGGTGTGTTTACATAAGTCGCCTTTCATTCAAATTGAGTCGGACGCGCGATTTCATACAATGTCTTTTTCTCAGAGCTGCCAACTTCACCCACCCATCACCCACCCATTCATCCAGTGCTGATCCACCACCCATCCATCCGGCAGTGATAAACAGTCCAGTGATAAACAATCACTGTGCTTCACCGGCTTCACTTTGCTGCTTCAGTCCCCGAGGGAACGTGCCTGCTCGGCCAAGTACCAATTCGTCGTCGTCCACAACCAGGCGGCCTAGACACTTCCTCCACTGTTCGCACCGCCAGCTGTTGCCCAATTTTACTTGTCGAGCAAAAGTATGCTGGTAGCCCCCCGCAGTGTAGCGCAACACGAGTCATGGCTGGTCCGCGGGGCAAACACTTTGACTTTTGGTGTTAATTTCCCTTGAAATAACGATAAAATAACGCTGAAATAACGCGAAATTATGTTGAAATACCCTTGAAATAACGATGAAATAACAATGAAATAAGGTGAAATAACGGTGTACACTTTCGGGGTTGTTTACCCCTCGGGCTGGTCACAGCGCAACAGTGCGCGGCAGCCCCTCGGTGTCTCCAAGACCACCAGTCAAACAAAGCGCGGGACAACAATGCGCAAGTCAGGATCCGCGCGGCAATTTAAAAAAAAAATGATTATGTGAGGGGCGAGTTGTGTGTATGGTCCGCAGCGAGTTAGACTGGGGTGAAGATTTACACTCAGTCTCTTATTGACTTTTTCGTCCGTAATCAGGTGTTACAGCACACAACAATTTCGTATTTTCTGCTTCGATACAAACAATTTACTGCACATGATACCGCATGGAGCCCGTTCGCCGGTTAGGGTCCGGTCTAACCACTCCGGCCCGGTTACTGTCCGATATGGTATTTTAATTTGAAGTCCCTCGGGCCCTAACCGGTTAGGGTTAGCTTGAGGGGACCCTAACCGACCAGCATCGGTTAGGGTCCGACCAACATATCAAGAATAATTGTAGGGGCGAAGGGCAAGGTTTGGCAAATGTTTATTGATTTCTTTCTTTCAGTAGAGCCCTAGCCTATCTATAAATATCTTTCAGTCATTTGTTTGTGCATGACGATCCACCGTTGGTATTTGCTATTGCTCTTGATGCCTGGCGAACGGCACTTGCAGCGTTTGTTTATGCGGCGCTTTTGGCACTGGCAGCGCTTGTGCCCCTGGCCACCAGTCAAGGACGCCGCCGTCGCAAGGCCCGTCACGGACAGCTCCTTGTCGAACCGAACGTCCTCGACGCGAAGGAACTTCTCCTTGGCCACCTCAAACTGATTCCGAGAGATCAACCTCTGCATCATGCCGTCCTTATTCCAAAATATTTGGAAAATTTTCTGTGTCGATAAGTACTCACAAAAATGTAGACAATAAGAACAAAACTGAAGAGTACATATTATCGTTGCACAAAAACACCAGAGGTATTGTCGACGAAATTTCAGCATGTTCTAACACTGAAAATTGAATGGTTGGACACATGGTCAAATTATGGGTTCTAGGCCCACTCACCCAGGTGCGATTGACCCAAAGCATTTTCGCCCATACGCTATTCACCCCCAAGTATTTCACCCAGGTGTAACTGACCCACGTGTGATTGACCCAGAAAGCTGTTCACCCAGAATAATTTATTTTTACAGAGAAACAATGTTGCCACAGGCACGCAGATACTCCAGGAGGCGGCCTGAAGTCTTGAACTCGTGGTAGCGGTCGGTGATGTGGTACAGCCGGTCGTTTATCCTGGTGTACTTCTTTTTCTGCGCTTGCCGAATCTTGCGCCCCGCATCCAGCTCCTGCATCATGACCCTCACGTCTGCTTCCTCCTTCTGGAATTCGCCGATCAGCTTGTAGAGTGAAGGGTGACTCTTGCCGACGTCGGTTCCCTCGCCTGCGCCGCCCGACGACGTAGGTCCGCTCGAAGTAATCGCCGAGGTCAATCATGCGGTCCGGCAGGTTGTTGAGTACCTCTTCGCAAGCTTCTGGGTCGTCTTCGACTGGGACGAAAGCAAGACCAACAACTTCTTTGAAAGCGTTGCGTACGGTGTCATCCTCCGGGTCACGATACGCGACCTGCAAGCCTTCCTCCTGCATCCGTCTCCAGTTAGCCTGCCTGAGGTGGGACAGACAAAGGCGAGTTTCTGCATTGGCGAAGGCCTGCTTGCAGGCGTTGACGATGCCAAGCTCCATGTCGGAAATGGTGGTGGTGGGATTCAGGGCTGCAATTCGCATGTCACGATAAGGGAAAAACGGAAAGGTAAACGGGCTCGGGGGAACGGGCAAACGGGAGTTGGGTTTTGGGTGAAAATCGGGTAGGGGCCGGCCCCCAAAGGGTACAAAGTCAGGCAAAAATTGGGGGCTAAAAACCCCGAAAAAAAATAGTTTTTGCGCACCGTTCTCGGAAGTTCCATTTATTGGGGTCAAGGTGTTATGAGAAAATCTGCCAAAAACCGGATTTGGGGGAAATACCCCCCGGTTTGGAAAGTTTGCTCCTCGTGGGAGCCCCATGCCCCCGGGAGGTGGGGCGCTGGGCTGCTACCCCCATGGGGATGGTGGAAATTCGATACTGAGCTTCGTCCTGGGGCACCCGATCCGTCGCCCCGGCTGCACGGCTAAATTGGGGAGCAATTGGGGGCCTCCCCCCCTCCGGCGGCTGCCCGGTGGGGGGAAGGGGGGAAGAGAGGAGGAGGGAGGGAGGGAAGGAAACTTATTTTATGACCTTCACAGCCCTTGGGCCGGGACTGCTGGTGCCCTCCAAAAAAGGGGGGCGGAAAGGTGGCACCAGTACTTACAAATGCAAAGGTCAGACTCTCCAGCCACTCCAGAGACGAGACAAAAGGTCTTACCCAGTCTTGGACGGAACTGAAAGTCTCGCCAAAATGTGGTCAGAATAAAACGTCTCGACTCGAAAAGCTGAAACTTTCTGGTCCGACCAGAGTCGAATGGGGACCCTGTTGACGTTGACTTGGTTCAAGTCTGACTACATTCAGGGCGACAAAAAAGACTCACTATTTTCAGGCGAGACACATTTGTCTGAGTACATTTTAGCGAGACGTCCATCTGAATATATTTTATAGAGACTTTCAGATCTAGCGATCTGGCCTAAACTAAGAAAGACACATTGACTCACCATATTTTGCCAAATATATTTCGATTAGATATTTAGTGGGAAACAGTTCGGAAAAGAAATCAGTCGGCTTTGAAGAGACGAATTTTCGCAATTTCTGGGAAATGTAAGTTCCTTTAATTCTTATTTTCCATACCCTGTACTAACCTACGCAGCAGTAGCGAGGTACGCCAGACCGTGTCTGGTTGTATCACGTTGTATGTCAGTGTCGAACAAATCGATGTCTGTCAAAACAGCGTTTGGGTTGCGCTAATGATCAGAAGCTGTCTATAGTGATAACTCTACCTCATCTTCCGTTAAAAGACTCAGTGGAGTCACCTATTGGTCTCAATTACAAATCTTCTACCGGCCAAATCAAAGTCCGAAGGCCCAATCGTCATCTTACTCGTATGTACCGTACCTACGCTACTGCTGTCAAACGGATAAGAGTTTCGGAGAGTTCCATCCATATCACCATTCCTCGGCTCATCATTCAGGTATGGAAATTTAACAATGAATAGGGTACTTCGGAGAAGAGCTGGAGCGGAAGTTGAGAAGAAATCACGAAGAACAAACGCCGAACTTGTATGAGAGTGTAACTCTGGGGAAGCGGCAGAACGGCGACGCAGACGCTGATCCTTACACATTTCGCATACTTTGTTCTTCTTGATTTCTTCTCAACTTCCGCTCCAGCTCTTCTCCGAAGGACCCTATTAAGGATTTCTACTGTCGGCGTAGAGCGGAAAGGTAGGCCCTTGCGAAACAGACGGGGAAGTTTCAAGCAGCATTCTCAGTCGCGATCGCCTCTTGTGTTCTTCATCTCGCAACGTATTTTTCTGCATCTTGAACCGGAAGTATTCAGCCAACACGAAGAAAGAGCCGAATCTGGAAGCGAGAGTGCCCAACCGGTACACGGGGAACGTTGAAGCTTATGTATTATTTCTCCCTTCAGCTTTTCTTACTTTAAGGTCGGTTTTTATTTCACCACTTCTAATTTAACATAGCCGTTAGCAGCAGTAACGGATCTGAAAGTGAAGCAGTACTTCTATTGTTAACCGAAGGCTCGAGGACAAATTTTTGTCGTCTTTCACGGTCTTCTGTGCTTACCTGATTCGTGTGTTACGCAAGTATCAACCGTTTAGAATCGGGTTTTGTTGGCGATTCGTCAGCAGTGCACCAGTCTGTTTCGCTCTTTCGGATAAAGGTCCTCACCGGAAGTGAGCAGCCACCCTTCTGTCTTGATTTGCCCGAGACAAGCCTCTCGATAGAGTATTCTAGTCGTCGCCGATCGAAGAACAAGGAGAAGAACAAAGCCGGAACTGGCGCCGGCAACATAACCTCTCAGACTTCTATGAGTGGACTGAGTTTTCTGTGGCGTATCTCCTTCAAAAACACTTTCGTTTGTTTCAAACACTTTTTGACACAGGAAATATAAAAATGTCGACATGTCACGTTGGAACCGGGCTTGATACCTTCTCCGTTTCTACCCGGCTTCCGGTTTTGTTCTTCTTTTTGTTCTTAGATCGGCGACGACTAGTATGCTCTATTGGAGTCGTACGTAACGTCCACTCTGAACGGCATTTCTCTCCGCAGTTATATTCTCGGTCAAGTCCGCCTTTCTTTACTCTTGACTTCCTCTCCCAAGTACCCCATTGCCGCTCGTGACTACACTGCACTTTCTCTCCAATAATGCATTCTGACGATTCCCTCTATCGTTCCTGTAAGCTCGAGATCAATAGTTCATTTTCTAACCGCTGTTGTGCTTGCTTGCTGGTCCACTCAGCACACACCGTGGCAAAAGGCTACGGAAAATTTTGTAAACAGCTTGAGGTAATTCTCCGTAGCCCCTTTGTCAATATTCTCCCTAGGACGTTGCAGTATTCTCCGTTTGACCGTTCAGTTTTCTCCGTAGGACGATGCTGTCTTCCAGGTCCTACGGACAATGCTGTTAGATCCTATGGAGAAAATTGATTTGAGGGCTACGGAGAATCCTGTCTAGAAAAGGTTAACAGAATTTTCAGTACCTTTTTGCCACATTGGTAACGAGTAGAGGGGGACGTCAGAGCATTCTTTGAAGCTTATTTGGGACTTAAGCTCTTTCACTTCCGGTGCAGGTAGTACAGTGTATTTCAGCAGGACTGGACCGGAAGCATGGAGCCGCGATCTTGACCGTACACTCATTTACATCAAGTTCATCTCTAGGCGTATAACTTATGTCATAACCTAGCGATTAGTTTTCTTTTTCGCGTTTAGATTTGTTTTGAAACGACTGGCTCGTAGAACGATATCCGTATTGGAACTAAAGGATAACTTCACTGCGACAAACTTGTAATGGCATATTATCATTCCACCTCCAAAATGAAATCGATGACCAACTGTAAATGTTGTTCATCAAAGACAAGTTTCGTGAGTCGACAACTATCACTGTCAGCGACATGTTGAGAACTTATGTCGCTAGAAATATATTTCAAGGGTCTTCTTGTATTAGTGGTAATTTTCCTGTATAAGTGTCAATCGTGCACTCTGTAGATTGCAGAAATGTTTCTACACCCTGTGGGTTTCAATTCTGTTCAATGCTGTGATGCAGGTGGCATCTTGGTGTGAGGGTTCAGAACGTCAATCCTGTTCCAGGTCTGGTAAAGTTGCCCTCGGCACTATAGCTCCAAAATGTCCACGGCCGCCTTGACGCTGGCGATGGAGCTCATGGTGAAGACTGCTGATACCAAACTG
Source organism: Thrips palmi (assembly GCF_012932325.1). Lineage (NCBI taxonomy): Eukaryota > Metazoa > Arthropoda > Insecta > Thysanoptera > Thripidae > Thrips > Thrips palmi. The sequence goes on along the minus strand of NW_023144621.1, from coordinate 557,513 downwards.
AAGGCTGCAAATAAACTCATGAAAATCTGTGGCGTCAGAGAGAAGTACTTGAAGAATCTTTCGGAGTTGGAGAAACTGCAGAAGGCCGATAGTAAGGTAAGAATACTAACCAATGGCACGTGCCACGTGTATGTCTTGTTCTAGAAATGAAGGATTTCTTCTTGAAATCCTAAGCACAATTACAATAAAATTCCTCTTTCAGTGGGTTAGGATGGGAGCAGTTTTTCGTACGAAAATTGTACGTGTGCACTAAAAAACTGTCATGTCTCGTACAAAATTGGTACATGCCATTTAGCGTGCATGTTACGTTTGAACGAATGTGACATGACATTTAAACAAACGTGACTAACATCACGTTTTAACCAAAAGGACGTGGCAGTAATAAAATATCAGTGGTGATCATTTGTTGTTCCTCTGCGCCCCCAGCCCGGTGCGAGCGCCCCTACAGCCCGCGGCGGCAAGAAGGGCCGGAAGAGGAGAAGAAGGAAGCCAAGCTTTCCGCTGCCGGTGGGGAGGACGGCGCCGACAGCTCCAACAAGTCCGCCGACGAGAAGGAGCTCCTGGAGGTGACGGAGCAGTTCGCGGCGGCCGTCGCCGACCTCAACCAGCTGGACGAGCGCCTGGAGCGGGAGCGCGCGCAGTGCCGGCAGGCGGCGTGGCAGCTCGGCGCGGAGAAGAACGCTCGCCGCGAGCGCACTGTGAGTTTCCTCATCTGCCACTCCAAAGGGAAATCACCGCGAATTTCGGTGTACAAATCCAATGAATATCAGTCGAATTTCGGTCGGAATTCGATAACTTTCAGTCAAATTTCGATCAATTTCAATCGAATTTCGATGAATTTTAATGAATTTCAGTGAATTCTTCAAGTTTGATGAATTTCGGTGTACAAATTTGGCTTGAGTTATTTCCCCTTGCGCTTCTCTCTGAGTACGTGTCCAAACTATTCAAGTCTCACGAAGTAATGTTGCTTGACTTGACCACGTACTTTAAGGGGGCTCATACATGTTAAAAGCACTTTTTTAAAAAAAAATTTTGATGTAGACGGATTAAGATTTTACAATTTCTGTGTTAAAATCCTTTTAGATAATTGAGTAAGCTTCATTTTGGCTTAAGGGAAAGTGACTTTGGACATTTTTTGGAGATTTAGTCAAAACGTTTAAAATTTTGCTTCTCGTAAGATTTTGTTCGCATACTTGCTCAGATCTGTGGGGAAAAAATCAGGGAGACTCATCCCCAGTAGTGTCATAGAATTGACTAGAATGGGCTTTATATCTGCAATAGTTTCAAGAAAAAATAAAAACATTTTTGTTGAAAAATTTGTTTAAAAATTGTTAAAAAAATTGTTTTTATTTTTTTTCTTGAAAACTATTGCAGATATAAAGCCCATTCTAGTCAATTCTATGACACTACTGGGGATGAGTCTCCCTGATTTTTTCCCCACAGATCTGAGCAAGTATGCGAACAAAATCTTACGAGAAGCAAAATTTTAAACGTTTCGACTAAATCTCCAAAAAATGTCCAAAGTCACTTTCCCTTAAGCCAAAATGAAGCTTACTCAATTATCTAAAAGGATTTTAACACAGAAATTGTAAAATCTTAATCCGTCTACATCAAAATTTAAAAAAAAAAAAAATGCTTTTAACATGTATGAGCCCCCTTAAGCGAAAGTAAGCTTGGAAAGGAAATACACTTCGCAATTATTGCGAAAGTCGTATTTCAGACTTGAAAGTTTGTACCTTATTTATGCTCGTAAGGTTTTAAGCCTGCAGGCATCCCTGACAAGGGATGTCAATTTCCTTTTTTGATGTGATGCTCTACACACTTAACTCTTGTGAACTCTTTTTAAGCCTAATTATGCTTTTTCGTGTACAGATACTTACATAATTTGTGCATAATATTGTGCATCACTGTATATTGTGTGCATTGCATATCCTCCTGCTTAAAACGTACACAATGATAAATATGATCATTCACACCTTGCGTACGTATCTGTGCATGCATAATTATGCCTTAAAATGTCCGCAAGAATTCAGTGTGAAGAATACGTGTTTGGAATACGTCTTACGAGATTTGTCTTAAATTATATGACACACTTTCGAAACTTAACAAACTAGTATTAAAAGCGTTATGAAGGAAAGTGTCACCATAAACCAAAATGTTTTGAGTATATGTAAGCTTACTTAGACGATCTTGTTCTTTGTACTAGAAACGAAATAGTTTGTTCCTTTCACATGCTCAAAGTACTTAGTGAGGTTTGGAGCGTGTGCCTGCCGTTTGTCTCAGTACCAAATTTTTGCTGAGCAGAGCAAAGCACACGAAATCACTCAAAATTTTGTGAGCACACCCTTTAAACCTTACGAAAGTATTTTGAGGATACATTAGTACAAACTAATTTACTTTGTTATACGAAGAAACAGTCCGTTAATTAAGAAGTATTTTCTTTGTAAGCGTATGTGTGCTTAAAATACTTTGTCATTATAAATGCTGTTTAAAGTGAATTAGTTTTAAGGTTTTTAGTGCACACGAAATTGTCATTTTTTGTTGTGCATCTCAAAGACTCGCCCTCCAGTCGTATCGCTAACTGTGGGCCCCCAGGTGAGGCGATAAATTTCGGTGGCTCAATCCCTCGAAGGTGATAGCGACTGGAGTCTTTTGGTCTGGGGGGCCCTGCCTGAGCCTATGTCGCTGGGAAAAACCTGGGAGTGAGTCATCATTAATGTATCTTGAGGAATCCATATATGTTATAACTTTAAAAATGTTGAACAAACATAATTTAATTTTGTTTCATGAAAACATTTCTTTAAGCATAAGGAAATTTTCTTGAAGCATTCTTCCATCAACTCAAGGACACAATTTGTGGAAATTATACATCGGCTCAAATACTGCCAAAATCATAGTATTTTTTAGCCAAAAAAGTTACCATTGTTAAAAATGAACCGATGCAAAACAATTTGCATAAAATTCTTATACTGTGAATTACAAAATCTTTTAGACTATGTTGGTAGATTTTTCTTTGTCGTTGTGTGTTAAACAATATCTTTGTGATTACCCTTTGTTTGCATACGAATAGTTTCACAGCTTTTGCTCAGTCTACAACAAATCTTGTCGTTAAAATTAACATTGTGTTGCAATTCCTGCTTCCAGTGTATGCTACCACATGCCAGTCGTGCTGCAGGCTGCCCATGGTCCAGGATGGAGTGGTCGACTTTGGCTAGTGCCACGCGAACTGATCCGCCCGCTGGACTTTTGGTCCTGAGGAGGCGCCTTGCCTGGAGGCGCTGGAGCTGTCGCTGGGCAACCGGGCGCGCACCCGCAAGGCCCTGCGGCAGGTGAGTCATCATCTGACGGAACTACGTATCTTCGCAGGGAATCCCACGGTGGATACGCTGTTATACACTGTTAAAAATGGTTGGAACGAAACAGTCAGATGAGTGAAAATTTTGTCGTTCCATAACATACCATTTCTTCTTGAAGCAAAGCGAAACAAATGTCGTTGAACAAAATTCTTGTCATCACACTCAACGATACAATTTGTGTGGAAACTATATATTTTGCCATTATCTGCTCAATTGGAGTATATTATGAATAATCATCTAGTTTGTTCTTTGTAGCCATAGGAAAATTACCATTGTTAAAAATAGAACCATGCAAAACAAACTTGGCGATAAAAGTTCTTAATGAATACTTGTCGCAGATATTACAAAATCTTTTTCCGACTATGTTGGTCAACGACTTGTTTCTGATGGTGGTCTGTTGCTGTGTTATAACAAGTTAGTCGTTGTGAAATTACCCTTTAGTTTCAGTACGAATATGGTTTCACAAGCTATTTGTCCCTCAACAAATCTTGTCGTTAAAAAAATTAGCGACATATGTGTTGCTAAGTTCCGACAAAATTTTTATCAGTGTATGTACAAATGCCACACAGGTGCTGGGCGCGCTGCCCACGGCCCCGTCCAGGATCCAGGAGCTCGTGTTGACCTTTGGCGTGGCCAGCCGCGAGGACATGATCGCCCTGCTGGGCCACGTCAAGGGCCACCTGCAGAAGCTGTCCGTGGCCGCGCCGTACCAGCACGCCGTCTACGAAACCCCGGACGCCCTGCAGCGCTTCTGGGCCGCCGTGGAGGAGACGGGCGTCACCACGCTCGACGTACCCGGGGACTGCCTGAAGGTGAGGTGGTACTGCCACTGCAGGAAATAACCACATCAATGTACACAAATTTCTGGCAAATTTTTTTATCAGGTATTTAGTGTACTTTTCAAGTACAACACTTGTTGTACAAAGTACAATGGAAACGGCATGACGAGTGCCGTGCAGTCCAGGGCTCGTTGTGGTTTGTACAATTCTCGTTGTACTTTCTACAATCCCTGTTTTACTTCTATTGTACAGTTTTTGTTGTACTTTTGTTCACTTTTTCTTGCAGTGTGTGCTGAAAGTACGTCTCGTGCTTCAACTTCCAACCCTACCTTCAGTTGTGGTCCTATCAAATGTACCCCCCCCCCCCTTGTCAAAATGCATGCCACAAGCCGGAACTTCTATAAATTCGTTCCTAGACCCGGTTCCCCGACTCGTGACACCTCACCACACTTTAAATGCTGTGCAGTGAAGATTCTCCGTATTATGGCGAAAATGTTCCATCTCATGGTGGTGCAGCTGACTTCATAACCCTACCATTGAGAACTCATTGTACATTTTAGATATTTTGACGAATTCTGTTGGTATTATGGAGAAAATCTCCACCATAATATGTTGGTTCAGCCTTTCACCGTAAGACGTTTACAGTGCAGTTACACTCTCATTCCATTGTCAGTTATCACGTTGAAACTATCGTCTTTAAAGATTTACACCCCTGGAAAGGCATGGAGCGTTAATGCCTTTGATAGGATATTAAAATTTCGCCTTTGAGTCCTCTACCAGTTTCGGCCTTAAAGGGCACAAAAGACCGTTAATGCCGTAAAGGGCGTGGTTGTCTTGCAGTGCAGTGTGTTCGCCGCGGCGCACACCTAGTCGGGGCCGCCACTCACTGTCAGCAGTGTAATCAGTGCACGCTCCCAGTAGCGCGCAAACCATGTACTCAGCTGAGTCGACATGAATGCATCAAAACTTTCCGAGGCATGCTTCATAGTGTGGACGTGGGCATTACTCGGGAGTGATGCCGAAAGATTTTCCTGACACGTGAACTCATTATTCACACGCCTGAAGAGTGCCGTTAAAGTGCGAGAAAAATTTTTTTGAACAAATCTTTTTTTCTTGAAAATCATTTCAGACTTGAAGCCCATTCTAGTCACTTCTATGACACTATAAGTATGGGTCTATCTTATTTTTCGCCTTCAGTCATTTTATGTCAAAATGAAGATTGCTCAATAGTCTAGGGTTTTAACACAGAAATTATGAAATCTCGATCCTTCTACACTAACTTATTGTTTTTACTAAGTGCTTCTAACATACATGAGCCCCCCTTTAAACCTTACGATTTTGAGTATACATAGCACAAACTGATTTACTTTGTTATTCGAAGAAATAGTTCGTAAATTGCAAAGTGTTCTCTTTGTGAGCTCATGTATATTCAAAATACTTCGTTATAACAAGCTGCTTTTCTTTGGTGGTGGGTCTGAAATAGTTCGAAAGTTTCTCTCAGTGCACGCCTCTGCTTCCAGCCTTGGGGAAATCATCGTGAATTTCGGTGTACACAATTAATAAATTTTAGTCGAATTTCGATGGATCTCAGACAAAATTCGATGAATTTCAGTCGAATTCCGATGAATTTGAACGAATGTCAGTAAATTTTACTTATTTGACGAATTTCGGTGTACAAATTTGGCTGGACTTGTTTCCCCTTGCTCGCAGCTGAAGGACGCGGTGGGGTTCCCGCTGCAGGCGGCCAAGTGGCGCCTGGAGACGCTGTCGGCGGCCTTCACGGTGGGCGAGGAGCGCACGCTGCTGCCCGAGCTGATCCGCGCCAACGCCGCCACGCTGCGCAAGGCGAAGGTGGTCGCCATCTCCTCGATCCACGCCGACGACAGGAAGGCCGTGGTCGCCGCCCTGGCCGAGTGCGGCAAGCTGGTGGACGTGACGGTGCCCTGCTGGAAGGAGGCGGCCCAGGTACGGGACAGAAGAGCAGGGATCCTTAACTTCACTTAACATTTTACTAACACTGCTTTCTTAACGTAACACAAGACAATGTTCGCTAAAGGTTAAGGGTACGGACTTATGAAAGTACTTGCAAAAGTATATCCACACAAATTCGAGACGGAAAAAAATAACCTACCCTTTTGAAAAGATGTTGGATGTTTAGTGTAATAACTTTAACTCTTATCATAACGTTATGATGCTCTTATGACGTAGTTAAGGATCCCTGCAGAAGAGCTTAGTGTGTAGAACTGTCAACTTTCAAATTCGTACACCGAAAAAAGAAAGGCCAGACTTTTGACCCCCATAACCGTCTTACTGAAATGTACGACCGCAAAAGGGTCATACTGAAATGTAAGACTGAAAAAAGGTCATACTTCGATGTATGACCGAAAAAGGGTCATACTTCATAGTGTATCACAGGTATAGGCTGATATATTCCCGTTAAACAATAGCCAGTCTCGCTGATGTGTGATCTTCTTTGGGTCACACATCTAAGTATGACCCTTTTTCGGTCATACATTTGTGTATGACCGTTTTTCGGTCATACTTTTTGTATCACCCAAAATAGGTCAGATGTCTTTTTCTTCGAACTTCAGTGTAAGCATACTTCGAAACGCCTTCATTAAACCCCTGTTCACTTTGATGCCCAGCTGGAGCGGTGCACCGCGGTCACCAAGCTCTCCATCCTCGCGGCTAACCTGATACTGGCTGGGCGCGCGGACCGGGAAATCGAGGCCGTCGCCAAGCTGCTGGCTGTGCCCGCCGTGAGGAACCGCGTGGAGAGCCTCTCCCTCAGCTTCTTCAAGTACGGCGGAATCACTAATCAGGTAACAATTCTCTCGAATCCAAGTCTCAGACACGGTTTTTACTGCCAATCCAGGGGCAAGTTGGCTCGCCAGACACTCTGAAAACCTTACAAACTGTTCTGGGCCTTCTAAAGAGAAACTTACCCTTTAGCTAACTTTTTTTTGAGTATCCATAAGCTTTCATAGAATATACGTACTGCGTCATTTAGGAACTATTTCTTCCTCGATTTCTTCGTCTAGCAAACTACACAGGTTCAACCTATGTAGGTACAATGTACCTTTCATGTGTTTGAAATACTTTGTAGGGTTTTAAGCATTCAAAATTGAGAAGCCGTTTTGAGTGCTTCGAGTGCTACGAAAGGGCAAGCTTTGACGCAACGTCTTCACTACTCGTCCAGGCGGTGCAGCTCGTGTACAAGGCGGTGCGCGGCATGCGCAAGCTCACCAGCCTGTCCGTGGAGTTCTGCGCGGGCTTCGCCGGCGAGCTCAAGGCCACCCTGAAGAGCCTGCCGCAGCTGGAGGAGTTGCAGCTTTCCGACGACGACACGGCGTGGAAGCCCAAGGTCAGCGCTAGATTTCTTCCAGTTTTACACATGTGTTCTGCCTTTTGGGGGAAAGATTTCGGATTCCCTGAGATTTCAAGGGCTCCAGGGGACACAGGATTTCCCGAGTGGTTGCCCCCTCGGGCAGTACTTTCAAGGGGTCTCATAGATGTTAAAAGAACTTCGTTAAAAAAATATTTGATGTAGGCGGATTAAGATTTTATAATTTCTGTGTTAAAATCCTTTAAGATAATTGAATAAGCTTCATTTTGGCTCAAAGTAAAGTGACTGGACATTTTTTGGAAATTTAGTCGAAACGTTTAAAAGTTTGGTTCTCCTAATATTTTGTTGGCATACTTGCTCAGATCTGTGGGGGAAAATTCAGGGAGACTCATCCCTAGTAGTGTCATAGAATTGACCAGAATGGGCGTTTCATCTGCAATAGTTATCAAGAAAAAAAAGGAAAACAATTTTTTAAGCGGTCTTGCTACCGCTTCTAGCTCTGCATCCGATCCCACTCATCCCATCCCATCCATCCATCCCATCCATCCATCCATCCATTCAGCGCGCTCGGAGGGGACTGCATGGTCGTGTTGGTTCCGTCGTCCGTCGTCGTCCTGCGCCGCCACGCCGCGCCAGTCCCCACTCCTCACAGCCACCCCCTCCCTTCCTTGCCCCCTCTCTGCCCGGCCTCGCCTGCCGGGCCACGGCAAGACCGCTTTGCTAAGCTTGCCTTGGCGGAACTTTTTTTCAAAAAATTGTTAAAAAATTGTTTTTTGTTTTTTCCTTGAAAATTATTGTAGTTAAGGGGAGGTTCTACTGAAAAAATGGCACTTTTCAAATTGAGCCCTAGTGTTAACATTTGTTGCATATGTGTAGTACTACATAGTTAATAGTCAAACATGAAATTTAGAGCCCAATACCTTCCTCCAAATCCAGTCGAAGAGGTTTTTTCAGCCTATTTTAGGAATATCTTAAAAAATTCTCCTACGCACAGTATTTCAACGTAAACTGATGTTCTAGACATTTTTCACTTCTTTGGCACACATGCAATAAAGCGTGGCATCACCAAGACATGAGACCCAACAAATTTATTTTGGCACCGCCTATCAGAAAAAAAGACACTAAAATATCAGGATTTTGACCATTTTCTTGAAATTTTAGTGACATGCTGTGTTGAAAACACAGCTTATGATTTTGCAATGGTCCCAGTATGTTACTAATGCCACGGTTTATCAATTATGAACCAAAAAAGTGAAAAATGCCCAGAACATCAGTTTACGTTGAAAAACTTTGCGTAGGAGAATTTTTCAAGATACGACTGGAAATAGCAGATAATTCCTCTTCGACTGGATTTGGGGCTAGGTATTCCCCTCCAAACTTCATATTTTACTATTTACTATAAAATACTTTAAATTTACAATGAACATACAAAGTGGGACTCAATTTGAAGAAAGTAAGATTTTCAGTAGAACCTCCCCTTAAAACGCCCATTCTAGTCAATTCTATGACACTATTAGGGATGATTCTCCCTGATTTTTCCCCCTCACATCCGAGCAAGTAGGCGAACAAAATCTTACGAGAACCAAAATTTTAAATGTTTCGACTAAATTTCCCAAAAATGTCCTAAGTCCCTTAATTTTAGACCAAAATGAAGCTTACTCCATTATCTGAAAGGGTTTTAACACAGAAATTGTAAAATCTTGATCCGTCTACATCAAAACAAAATTTTTTTACAAAGTGCTGTTTACATAAGCCCCCTTAAAAGTTCTCAGTCCTTATTGGCCCGTTCTGCAGTTATGAAATAAACACGCTGCACGGGCCATCCGTATCTGCGGTACTTTTAACAGTGGTTGTCCGTGCAGGTGCTGGACGACATCACGCCGGCGCACGCCCCCAGCCTGACCTCGCTGCGGCTGGACCCGGACCTGCTGAGCAGCGCGGCGCGGCTGCAGGAGGCGGCGCGCGCCATCCAGCTGCGCTTCGCCGCGGCGGGCCGCCGCCTCGAGGTGCACGTCGAGAAGGGCGTGTCGCACGAGCGGGACCCCACCTCGTCGGACGAGGAGGACGACGACGGCGACTCGGACGACCAGTCGCCCGACGAGGCCTCCGACGACGACGACAGCAGCTGCCTGACGATGGGCGAAGGGGGCTCGTCGGACGAAGAGGACGACGACGAGGTGGGCGAGGAGAGTCCCGATGAGGACGACTAGGACTCACTGCAGGACTCACCCGATGGGCAGCGGTCGACTGCTGCGAGGCGCCGGGTGCATTGTTCTGTGCCTGACATTCCCATCCTATTCATTTCAGCGAATTTAAGTGTGTGGCATGTGTTTATGTGCGCTCTTGAGTGCTCTATTATTCATGCATTATTACTTACGTCGACCGTTTACAACGTCACTCATTGTGTTCATGTTTCGCACGTTCGCGCGTAATTTGTAGTTATTAGTGCACAGCATTGTGCGGAGCTTGGACAAGCATCTTTGCATGGATAAAAATGCCCCCCCTAAAAGGGCCAACAAGATTGAACCAAGTTACGTGCATTTCGTTCTTATCATCCCTCTAAAGTGTACTTCAGGGCTGTGTCCGTTCTAGACATTGTTCACGGGTTGTACGCGGGCATTGCTCTGCTGATATAGCTTGAATTGCGACGAGTACTAATGCAATTGTAATCGTGGCATGTTTATTTTGTAATTAGCGGTTTGTAATTCAGTGCGTTGCACGATCACTTCAGTTTTTTTCTTCTTTGCTAAGATTGATCTCTTGGAGGAAGTCCTTATTAACCCTGTGGTTTTGTATGTATTGGAGTTCATGCCACTGTGATCCTTTATTTTGTGTACCTACCGAGTTCCAATAAAAAAGAATTGCTACTTCTGCTTGTTTTCTAATTCTCGGAACTCTTCTCGTGAGGCTTGTACACCACTTATTTGAAGGGGTGTAATTCTTACCACATTTGTACGTGTGGTAGAATGCGGTAACCACACTTTTGGTCCCACCACAGCCAAATGTGGTTGTAACTTCACCACACTTTCGATTTCAGTGTGCGCTCAGCAATCCACCGGTAATCGTTCAGGGAAAACTGTCTAGGCAGCGAGAAACGTCGCGCCAAACTAACAGGCTGCCCAGTTGCCGGGCGTAACACCTGTGCTTATCGCGGCTTGTCGTTGCTTTCCCACGCCGTGGCGTTACGGACGCGGCAGTGCCCACAGTAGTGCTCCAACCGCCTCGGCGTGAGCTGCTATCTGCCGCCGCGTTGGCCCTGCCTGGCCTTTTGTGACAGCGCCACTTCCGCGGGAATCCTTTACGACCCGTCAGGGCAAGTGGACTCTGTGAACTCCGAAGATCCTACCTAGCGTTTTATTTCTTAGTGCGAATTAAAAGTAGGAAGCCCTAACTTACCTCGAAAAGGCATCATGGCGTATCGTAGGCGTTCAAGTTTTAACCATGAATTACTTTAAAAAGAATAAGTTAAGTTTCTAGCTTCTTGAATTTTTATTTGCAACAGTCCATACCTTTAGCCTTTAGCGAACTTTTTCTCATGTTACGTTATGAACGCAGCGTTGGTCAAACAGTGTTGGTCATAACATTAAGTTTAAAAACTTATTATGTATGCTTGCAAACAGCTGCAAACATATAGGCCATAGTACACACTTCTACATGCATTCTTGGCAAGAAAAGGCTTACAAATGCCTGTGCGACGGAGTCATACAGCGCTAAGCATGCGTTTGCAAGTGTCAGGCGAGGTTTAAGGAGCTCCCGACCAGAACAGAACACTGTTAAAAAATGGTTGTACAGAAACAATTAGATGAGTGAAAATTTAGTCGTTCCAAAACATAGAATTTCATCATGAACCAAAGCAAAACAAATGTCGTTGAGTTTAGTAAGCGACATTTTGTCGTTGAAGAACAAAATTCTTGTTATCACTCTTTACGATACAATTTGTGTGGAAACAACATCTTTTGCAATTATCTGCTCAATTATAGCATATTATGAATAATCATCTATTTTGTTCTTCTAAGTCATGGGGAAATTACTATTGTTAAAAAAAAAAAAACATGCAAAATAAATTTAGCGACAAAAGTACTCTATGAATATTGTCGCAGACATTAAAAAATTTCTTTTGGACTTTCAATACTTGTCGTTGATGTGTTATTGTTGGTGCGTTATTACAAGTTAGTTGTTGTGAATTTATCCCTTAGTTCCAACACGACTACGCTTTAACAAGCTATTCGTTCCACAACAAATCTTGTCACTAAAAAAGTTAGCGATAAATGTGTCGCTAAGTTACGACAAAATTTTTATCAGTGAAGGGTGATTTTTGTATATTTTGCCCACCTACAGGGGCACGTGATGCTGGTTGCCTACTATCATTCGTTAAGGGAATCTTGCGGGAGGAGGGGGGGCTTTCCCCTTTCTTAAACCGCGCCTGGCAAGCGTGTACTTGCCAAGTAACTGTAACTTTGTACTTGGGCCTGGGCAAGTACGCGTTTGTGTGTGTGTACACTCTAAATGTCTTAGAATGAAATTTGGCCTATGTTATTCGCATGTTACAGTGAATTCGGCGCAAGCATAATACGAAGCAATATTCGTTCGTTATACGAATCTTTTTAGCGTTTTTATTGTAAGATACAAAGAAAAACCTTCGCAATACGAAGAAAAACCACCTTCGTATTATGCTTGCGCCGTTTCCTTCGTATTATGGGAAATTTCTTCGTAAGACATTTAGAGTGTAGGTACCACGCAACTTCCGAGCATGCATTTGTTACGGTGCATAACTGTGTAGTGCAACGCAGGGCCAATACGCTGTCAAAAAAGTTGTTGTAGCTGTGCGACACTTTTATTGTGAGGTTCGTTAGCAACACATCTTGTTATATTACAAACACCTCGTACCCCTCGGTGCTGTTTTCTCATGAATCGATTGTAGTACGACAAGACTTCCGTTAAGTCTTCGATTTTTTTTAAACCACATCTTTGTTGGTCACATTGTGTTGTGATGACAACACAGCTCTTTTTAATGGCATTATTTGTTACCTGACAAGATAGTTGTAATACAACAAAAGAGTTGTCTATTGATAAATTTCCCGTCTAGACACCACACATCAACCGTTGTAATTTAACTACACTCTAGCAGGTGATTGTGTTGTAATATTACTGCGGATTTTTAACAGTGTACCATGGAGTTGGCGAGGAGCCCCGCAGCCGCGCCCCTGTTCCCGGCGGAGTGCGCCGCCTCGCAGCTGGCCGCCTTCGTGACCCTCCTCGTGAGCGTCATCAACGCGGGCCAAGAGTCGGAGCGACGCCGGCGGGCGGCGTTGTCCGCGACGGGCGGCGGCCTCGGGGACGCCCAGGAGTACGACGTGGTGGTGGTGGGCGGGGGCACTGCCGGCTGCGTTTTGGCGGCGAGGTGAGAGCGGACAGTGGGCCAGAAGACCGGCGGAGGCGGCCGAAACTCTAGACGCGTTTTGAGCTCCAGAGTCGCTACATGGGATCCTAACCGAACGTTTGATCCCACCAATGGCTTGCTCTCCGAACGAGGAATCCATTGGTGGGTCACACGCTCGGTTCGAGTCCCATTTAGCGACTCTGCAGCTCAAAACGCGTCTGGCGTTTTGGCCGCCTGCCGTTGGGGACACTCCAAATCCAGTGGCAAGTTTCCTCGCCACTGGAGTGGCGTCTTTTCCAAAGCGCCAAAATTTGGCGTTCCGTCCCTGGTTCCCGGATTCCATGACAAATTTTGGCGTTTCACAGAGAGCGCCAAAATTTGCGTTCCATTCCCCAGAGCACCACAGACCAGAACGCCAAAAATTGGCGCTGCAAAAGAAATGCAATAATTTGGCTTGGAAAGCAATACCCGTTCACAGAAAAATAAATGTGCATACAGTAGTTTTCAGTGCTTAGGATCCCCAGTTCAAATCACAGCAATTACACTCTCATTCCAGGAACGTGACATCACGTTGAAACGAACGTGACAAAATGTCACGTTCGTTTGAGCATTGTGTCACATTCGTATGAATTGGCCAAAAATCAGCTTGTTCACATTCAAACGAACGTGACACAATGCTCATACGAACGTGACACTTTGTCACGTTCGTTTCAACGTGATGTCACGTTCCTGGAATGAGAGTGTATACTATGAAAAGTAGAACTGGACCAGTAAAATACAAGACCTGCATCTGTATTTTCAGGTTACGTGTCAATGCCGCTGATATTGAATCACTTTGGTTTGGCCAGCGATTCCTGAGACACTTGGAGAACGGTACTCACATCAACACAAAAAGCTGGATATCACTGAGTCACTCTCTCTTGATAAGGGGTTGACACAGCCAGGGGTCTCAGTCCATTCTCAAATCAGGAATGCGCCCTAACCTGTTGAGTGCGAATAACACGTGGAGGGCGAATAACATGTTATTCGCACGCAATATGTTATTCGCCCTCTACGTGTCATTCGCACTCAACAGGTTAGGGCGCATAAGCAATCAACAATAGCAAAACAACAAAAGCAGTAAACATGGCTACTCCTCTTAGACAAACGAAACATTCAAATTGTTACTTTTGTGTGCATTTCGTCCCGCCGCGGTCAACGATAGTGTGTGTCTGTCATGTTTTATCGTGCCGCAGTACTTTCGAAAGGCCTGAGTGCTCTCGGGCCATTTCAAAACTATTCACGTGTTGTTCTGAGGAAGATTTTGAAGAGGGAGCGGCGTGATGCGGCAGGGCCAGGCTAGGGCTCTGAGGCTAGCTCAAGTATTCCTGATTTGAGAATGGACTGAGACCCCTTGCTGAGTCAACCCCTTATCAAGAGAGAGTGACTCAGTGATATCCAGCTTTTTGTGTTAATGTGAGTACCATTTTCCAAGTGTCTCAGGAATCGCTGGCCAAACCAAAGTGATTCAATAGTTGGTTAGCGGCATTGACACGTAACCTGAAAATACAGAAGCAGGTCTTGTACTTTACTGGCCAGTTCTACTTTTCATAGTATAATTGCTGTGATTTGAACTGGGGATCCTAAGCACTGGAAACTATTGTATGCACATTTATTTTTCTGTGAACGGGTATTGCTTTCCAAGCCTTTGGAAAAGACGCCACTCCAGTGGCGAGGAAACTTGCCACTGGATTTGGAGTGGAAGTGGGTGGCCTGCTTCTTCTTCCCGCAGGGGTGTTTGATCCGTCTCAGCCACACTACGGTCTAGTGTGTTCCGAGGGGGCAACCACCTACGATATTCGGGGACTCAAGGTTTCTCCAGGCAAGAAATTTCGTACGGACGTAGATTAAGATCTTAATCTTAACGTCCGTATGAAAATGAAAGTTTGCAAGACCGTGCAAGGCTTGAGGATGTAATACAACTTTTTTGGTCCCTGAGACGAATTAGTTTATGAACGCCTCAGCAGAATTTGTGTTAAGGCACCTTAGACTAAACTTTTGGTCTTCTAAGTCCCACAATTCACAAAAGGCTGATCCTAAAAAAATCTCATTCAACGAACGTTAATGAAAGCAGATGATACTCGTTTGGTTTTCTTCTACGGGGTAGTATGGGCTCATTCCAAAGATAGTATTTAAAAACTGAGTGCTTTGTGCCGTGGCTGCACCGCCGCGCCGTGCCCGTTGGATTGCGAGCACCCGGTGCCTCTGCGCTGTAGCGGGGAGGGATTGTCAATGTTGCGCGCAGGCCGTCGCGCGCGAGGAGGGGGTGCCATTGTTTACGCCCGGTGCCACTGGCGCTGTAGGGTCAGTTGGGGTAATTATGGGACACGGGGTAAAAATGGGACAGCTGATTCTTAGTCAAAATTTGACATTTTTGAACGCATGACATACCAAATGTGATGTTTTTGTCGAGAAAATAACATTTGCTACGGCACAAGTTCTAAAATCTCGATTCTTGTCCAAGAATCAGCAGTCCCATTTTTACCCCGTGTCCCATAATTACCCCAACTGGCCCTACCGAGAAGCACTCAAAAACTCTCTTTCTTGGATCTAGTATATATCCATACTAAAACATATTCTAAAGAAATCCTCTAATCAGTACACTAACTTTTAGTATATATTCTCAAAGCTAGTATATTTCCATACTAATACATACTCTAAAGAAATCCTCTTATCGATATACTAACATTCAGTATTTATTCTCATAACTAGAAAGTCTGCATTATAACTTGTACAATGTGTCCTTAGAAATTTGTATACTTATGCTACACACTCACTGCCAACTAAGTTGAAATACTACTGTTGTCCTTGGATAGACATTCAGGTTTGTTTTAAATTTATTCCTTTTCAAATAATTAATCTTTTAAAATATTAGTTTATTATGAGATGAACCCAGAATTATTGTTGAAGCTTCATCAGTTTTTAAACGGTTGAGGTTTACGTAGAAAATTTTTTGTCGTCTCCCCCAAAATTTGTAAAACATTGGCAATGATTGAGGGGTGTAAAAACTGACACTGGAGGCTATACCACAAGTGGAATTCTGTTTCAGAATTGAAGTCATTTCAAGTAAATCCCTCAGACAAAGTGACCAAAAGTCTGCGACAAGTTGACGTAAACTGACTTTGTCGTGAAAGTCCAAAAGAAAAGTTAAATCTTACACTTTACAAATTTTCCATGATCATTAGAAGTACAACTGTTTCGATTGTTGTCTTAGGGACTACAACAAGTGTGAAAAGAATTACTTTAATGCAACTTTAAGTTTCACAGATCCATAAAAAGTATTAGTGCTTAATTATATATTTCCTACTTTTCAAAATCTTTCTACCATATTGAAATTAGCAAAGTAAATACTAGTAATCTAATGAGTTACACTTTTGTTATGTGCAGTCGGGGAGCCAAACAAATATACTAGAGCTATAAAATGGATAGTATTGTCATCATCCGCTAGGTGGCGCTAGTGTCGCTCTATTTACGTCTTGGGTTAAAAAGTGCTTTTGCAGCCGTAATAAGGTGTCCTTCTTGTTACAAACCAATACAGAATAAACGTTTGAGGTGCAATGACTCTGCCACGGCAAGATTGATTTCTATCGCTTCAATATTAGCTCAATAAATGTGAGTAAAAGTTCGCTCTCACGCACGGCTCCGGGTCGTCGCTTGATAGGGTTCAGGGGCTCTGCCACTCCAGTCAGCAGCACCAGCAATGGTGACTGCGAGATGAATTTTTGATTGTGATGGTTGGCCATGTGGGCACTCTGACTTAAAGGTCCGACGCGAGGTCAGAGGGACCCAGGTGCAAACTTAAGATATTCCACGGAACCAGGAAGTTGAATTGATGAAGCTGGTGACCAGCATTATGCGAGAAAAATATACTAAAGTTTAGAATATGAGTGGAGAAAACCGCCTACTAAAAACAAGAATACACATTCTTAATCTAAGAGTGTCGCATAAGAATAATATACTAAGACTATTTTCCTCTTATTTCAAGTATATTATACTAGGTTCGTATTTTAGACTAAAATATACTAAAGATAAGTATGCCTATCTTATTCCAAGAATCTCAGTTTTTGAGTGAGGTATTGTTGAATTCCGCGCAGGCTGCGCCCCAGGCAGGCAGGCACAGACGCACCAGCCCGCCCCGGCAGCCAGCCCCTATTATATTGTTAGGATACGCTCTTGGTTTTTGGACTCTCGAGTAAAAGCTAGCTGACACCTTTATGTGTCTTGTAGTTTTAGGTATGTTTTTAAGTAAAGGTATCATCTGCTAAAAATCTATGTGCATAGTCTAAGTGCCTTCAGCCATCATTCATTGTTCCTCCACAGACTTTCTGAGGACGGCCGTCGCCGCGTGTTGCTGCTGGAGCGTGGCGGCACGCAGCCGGCAGAAGCCACGGTGCCAGGGTACGCCGTCGCCAATCTTCGATCGGAGCTTGTTCAAAATTTGCAGGTAGCAATCGGTTTCAGCAACAATTAGAAGACGGAGCAAAATGAGATTCACTCTCAGATCTATATGGACTTTTTTCTCTCTTGCTGATGACTTTTTTTGAGCAAACATAAAATGTACTATTTTCTTTAACTTTGCACAATTTTTATCGTTAAAAAGATAAAATTGTCAATAGGTCAAATTGAAATTGAAGTACGTTGCAAATGACAAAAAGTCAGGTTTAATGGACTAAATACATTATACAACGAACAAAATAGTGCATAGCTGAAGAGAAAATAGTACATATTACGTTTGCACAAAAAACTTTATGGCAAGAGATATGAAGTCAATACGAGACTGTGGAAAGAGACTGTGATAGTAAATACGGCATGATGAATTGTCATCATTTGAAAGTGATAAAAATTGTCGTCTCTTTTATCAATCAATCCAAGCTATCAAATTTTTTTTTCATACAGTGGCAATAACATTTTTTTTTCAGAGTAATTTTTCTTTGTTGAGACTTCGTTGTTTCTCTGACGCTACAGGCCGCGGCTGAGCCTCAGAACTGCAACGCCACTGGCTGCGCCCTGCAAGTGCCGCGCGTCCTGGGCGGCGGCAGCTCCGTCAACGGCCTCATGGTGATACGGGGCAACGACGCGGACTACGACCAGTGGGCCGAGCTGACGGGGGACTCCTCGTGGAACCACACCAACATGCTGCGGTACTTCAAGCGAGCGGAGGACAACCTCGATGTCGCCATCAACTGGGACACGGGTTTGTTTTGCCTTTTATCTGCATGTCCACACTCAGAGTGTTATTGACTTTTTATCTTTTTTAAATAGTTTGTAACACAGCAATAAAAAGTACTATTTCCTCAATATCTATGTACGATTCTGTTCGTTATTGATTTAAAGTTAGTTTGCTACTGTCAAAGAGTCAATACGCAATTGACTTGAAAAATAGTCAATTGATGACAATTTAGTCTCAATAGTGAATATTGTGGCACATCGATACAGAGGAAATACTACATATTATTGCTGCTTAAAATCTACGCAAGCAAAGGATAAAAAGTCAATAAAAAGTCAAAAGGAGGGAAAAAAATCAATGCGAGTCTGAGAGTCCATACATAATCCATAGTACACACACACACACACTGAAAACTGTTCACTCACTTCAAAGTGAGAACTGATTTCACTCATAGCACCTTGCATACACTCTCATTCCAGTAGCGTGGCATCACGTTGAAACGAATGTGACCAAATGTCACGTTCATTTTAGCATTGTGTCACGTACGTTTAGATGCGGATCGCGCCTTCACATTCAAACGAATGAGGCACAATGCTCGAAGCAACGTGACATTTTGTCCCATTCGTTCGAACGTGATGTCGCGCTCCTGGAATGAGAGTGTGGGCACACTTAGTTTGTCAGTGCAGGAGCGTACCGACCAGTACCGTGAAACGGGGTAACTTCGGACACTTTTGAGAGGTTGTTTTGAAATTGTGAAAGTTGTGGTGCTGTCATGGACTTGAGGGTTAAAATTTATCATCTACGCACCTTAAGCTTCGATTTGGCGCTAATTTCAAATATTTGCACCTCACCGTTTTTACAGTGGAGGGTCCGAAGCAGTGTCCGAAATTACCCCGTGTTTTGGGGTAATTTCGGACACCCCTGAAAAAAACGACTTTTCGTTCTGATTTTGGTCCCAAAACCGATCACTGTCTCTTTCTAAAGTGCTAATATGATTATGTGAGAAATTCGTAAGGGTTTAGATGTAAAAGTAAGGTAGGGGTGGTCATTTATGCATAATTTTAAGACATGTTTTGCACTCATATGTAGTTCGATTTCTGAAATAGTGGGTGGAACTAGTAGAGCCATTTAGAACGCTTCTATTTATTAGTTTTTGACCGATTGGCTTTCACAGGCAACTCGGGCCATACTTTATTACGCGAAAGTGAATCTTAATCTGCCTCTACAAGATAACATACGATCACATACATGCATATGAAAGGCAAGTAGTATGTCGTATGTACGGTTAGGAAGATACAGGGGCTCAGTGGAAAGCTTTGCATAGTAAACCGGCGAGCTATGCAGCCATTCGCCAAGTCCAACTCTCATGTCAAAGAAAATTAATCACAAAACAGTCGTTGACACTAAGGTAGAACATGCACATAAAAAAACTAAGTATTAAAGATGTAGCTTTGCCCTATTTTCATGAAATTCGAAGTTTACAAAGCAACCGCTGTAACAATTGGGGATTATCGTTGTTATTGGATTATCTTCAACTTTCAGAAGAGCTCTTCAGCTTCCACCACTCAAACCCTGCGAAATTGGAAGTGTTCAGGACATACCCACTCTCCCTGGCGTGACGTTTGTATGTCCGAAATTACCCCGTAAAGTAGCATTTTTGTAGTTTTGAGCCCATATAAACCATACTATTTGACCCAGGTGATTGAAAATTTGACACAGTAAGCTCTTAACATGATTAAATCGACAAACAATCACCTCATGAACCGGCCATGAACAGTTTCGGCTTGCCAGTCAAAGTTTTTACGCATAAAGCGATTTTAGGTAAAAATGGTTAAATACAAAAACCACTATTTCTCCTGAAGTTTGCCCCTGATTTGGCCTCCGGGTGATTGATCAGATGGTTTTAAGTGTGGCCGATGCGATGCGCGCAACGGGACAAGCCTCCAAGTTGGCCGTTAGATGGGAGCATCATCGCAATGCTTCCGGGCAGAGTTGTCCGAAATTACACCGAGTGTCCGAAATTACCCCGTTTCACGGTACACATGGAAAGGAGTGAGCATGGGAGACGGGGAGAGCACTCATGGAAAGGGGTGAGCATGGGAAAGCACACTCCGTCACAACCGCCTACAGGAAGCAGACGTCCTAGTTGAAAGATTAAGCGTGCCCCTATAAGAAGTTCACGGTAAGTCGCTTTTCTTGTGCAGATTTCCACTCCACCGGAGGCCCTCAAAAAGTTTCCTGGCAGCCCTACCGCCACCCAGTGCTTCGCGCCTTCGCCAAGGCCTATGACGACCTCGGCACGCCGAGCATCCTGGACATCAACGGCGGCCAAGGACAGCTAGGCTACTCCATCGCCCAGGTAATCCTTCCACGGCGTCTTGAATTCTGCTGGACGAGGGCAAATCAAACTGGAAAAACTACCCCAAGGCTCGTTAAAAACCAAAGTACCAGTGTTGCTAGAAAATTCAGCTAACCTGAGCTCGAACACACAGGTGTGCAACGGACTGCACGCGGTAAAAACGGTTCCTGCTTTTCCTAGGAAGCCTATGTTAGAGACATAGGTGATTTCCAGGGAGTTCTTGGAAAAACCATACCAGAAACCTTTTTTTTTTACCGTGTGCATCTATCTCCTCCTGCCTACTAGGCAACTTCTCGCCCAGGAGGCAGCAGGAGATGCAGCCTGTCGCACACGACCGGTGTGTTAGGGCGACTTTCTAACTTTCTGGCAACACTGCACTTCACTGTTCCACTCGGCAAAGTGTCGTGTCCCACGCAGTACACTGTAGAAAAAATCCACGGGGAAAAGTACAGGCAGAGTCTGGTAGACGATTTGCGTGGTACCACCGTACCTCAGCCAGTACGGCCTTTGGGGTACGGAGTACGGTTTTTCATAGCATGGGCTCTTATGGGAAGCACGGTTTTTGGGTACAGTTGTTCTGTACAGCGTGAGGTACGGTCTAGCCGTACCTTTTTCCTTGAAATGTACGGCTTTTGTAGCAGTGTATCCTTCGCAAGTTCTCAAGACTGTTCGACGACCTGTCTGCCCCAGACGATCACCGCTGACGGCGAGCGCTGGAGCACGTACCGCAGCTACCTCAAGCCTGCGATGTGCCGCTCCAACCTGCGCGTTGAGACCTTCGCCACGGCCAGGCGAGTCCTGCTCGACGACAAGGACGGCCGGCCAAGGGCCACTGGGGTCGAGTACCAGGACGCGGCTGGGCAGGTAACCGAAGAGTTTGGAAATGTCGCCCGCGCGCTGTGGACCAGAAAACCGGTGGAGGCGTCCAAAATTCTAGACGCGTTTTGAGCTCCAGAGTCGCTGAAGGAGATTCGAACCCAACGTGTGACCCAACCAATGGATTGCTCTTCGAACGAGGAATTCAAAGGTGGGGTCACAGGTCCGGTTTAAGTCCTGTTCAGCGACTCAGGAGCTGAAGGCGTCTGGAGTTTTAGCCGCCTCCATCGGTCTTCTGGCCCACTGTGCCTGGGTGGCTTTGCAGCCGACTTCATTCTTCACGATTCATCCTGTCCATGAAAAAGGCGCTTTGCACGGTTTTAAGAGATCGGTTCATATTTCCTCAGTGCATCAATTTCACCCATGTTCATGATTTTTAATCTGTTTTGGAACGCTCGTTGGCCGAAGACATTTTAGTTACAGTGGTCTGGTTGGCAGTTTTGGACCCATTTTCAGTTTGAGACGTTTCCTTGCATCTACAGGTCCGTGTTGTTCAGGCCAAGGAGGTTGTCCTTTCTTCGGGGACGATCCATTCACCGCAGATACTCATGATGTCGGGCATTGGACCTGCAGAACATCTCAAGGTGCGTCGTGAACTTCGGGGACGGAAGACCTCCGCAACCGAAGGCCTGTGATATCGACAACGCCATTTTTAAGGAACGGTCCAAGGTCTGGTTCTGATGTTGTCATTCTGCAATTCGTGAAATGCACGAATACGTGTTCAACAACACTGTTTAACTAGGGGTACGCGCCGTTTAGTTTGGGCGCGTTGTAGGCGAGCGATGCGTCTGAACACATTCTTATAGGAGATGGCGAAGAATATGTGCAGAATAAGGCCAATACAGTGTCTTCCGTCACGAAAGGGCCGGAATTCATGTCATTTTCGTGATTATCTTACTGGAAACTTCAGGAAACAATGGGAAACTCAACTTTGAAATTTTGGTCACAAATTGGTAAATTTCGGGAAAAGTAAAGGTCTGGGATGAAATTGGAAGTCATTTTCGTGATCAGCACACCAAAAACTGCAGGAAACTATGTAAAACTCGACTCAAAAATTTTGGTCCGAAATTGGTAAATATTTGGAAAAGTAAAGGTCTGAGATGAAATCGGAAGTCATTTTCGTGATCAGCACACCAAAAACTGCAGGAAACTATGTATAACTCGACTCAAAAATTTTGGTCCGAAATTGGTAAATATTTGGAAAAGTAAAGGTCTGGGATGAAATTGGAAGTCATTTTCGAGATCAGCACACCCAAAACTGCAGGAAACTATGTAAAACTCGACTTCAAAATTTTGGTCAGAAATTGGTAAATTTTGGGAAAAGTAATGGTCTGGGATGAAATTGGAAGTCATTTTCGCAATTTCTAAGTGTGTTTCCTGTTCATTGTGTCGTAACATGAACCCTGACACTGTTTCTCAGTCGAGTAACATTCAACAGCCAGCATTGAATTACTTAATACGATTCACAAATGCTTCAAATACCATTCGATATCTCCTTGTTATTGAACTTATGAATACACAATGTTATAAGTAATACCTAAAAAGCCTTTTATCTCCCTTTTATTTTAAATTAGTGGATAAAACTACATTGATTTATCTCAATTAATTAAAAAGAGACACATTTACAGGCAGGCTGATTGCAACTTCTTTACGGAGAAGACCTTCTGTCAGATCCAATGAATCGTTCTATTGAATTCAATGTCGAGCCCACTTATTGCTAAACGCAAGTTAATCTTATTCATAATGATAGTCATGATGTGATATTTAATCTTTAAAACAGTATAGCATAAGTATTTACCTAACATTCTGAATAAATTAAAAAGACAGCCAACTCAAACCATGACTGACACAAATTACCAGTTGTCGCAGACAATGTATGATGAAGTTAAAAGAATCGTCTCATGAAATCATATGACCAAGTCACTGAATCGTCTCATTGAATCAGATGTCAATGTCAAACCATGAATGCGCTACTCTCACTCACCTTATAGTTATCTTTAAGGTTAGTACTATAGTAAACTTACAGCATTGCAATGAAGCCTTTCCCCAGAGTCAGTGCCAAGAGTCAGCAAAGACTATTTATTTTGGCAAGATTAGTGTCTGGTTTGTACTTTTAGATTGTATTGATCTATTTTCTAACTGTTATTGAGCAAAGCAAAAAACTAAAAAGTATAATGTCTGAGAATAAAAATGGAAATACACTCTCAAAACTTAAAAAGACCAAATCATTCTTGCAATTATCAAACGATCAAACACACTCCACTGACTAAAACATTTCCCCTGTGGCGGGGGAGGGGAGGGGGCGGACGGACGGACGAAACGCGTAATAATTGTCACTTTCATTTTCCGTATTTCACTGTGTTGACACTCCGGAGGGGTTTCAATCATTCTAGAATATCGAAAAACTAAGACCGAACTCACTTCTAAGCCCTTCTCCTCTCTATTTTGTTTTATTTGCCAATGTTTTGACAGTCCCGTATTTGAGAGCCGCGGCCGCAAGTATGAAAAATTGCTATATATGCTGCCAACCTTACCACGCTAAGAACCTAATTCAAAAAGATGTTTTGAATATTTCAAACGGTAGTAATCGTGAATATAAGATAAACTCCCCCTGTGGGACCTTTAGGGGATGTTCGGTGCAAAATTTGGTAACTATTAGTGTTGTAGTTGCTGAGAAACGTGAGCGTGTACGCTACAGACTCACAGAGGGACAGACGCACGACCAGTCACTTTTTGGAGCGCCCAAACACGGCAAGGGCTCGCTATCGCTCGCCAACAACGCAAATTTTCATGCTAAGCTGCGCACGAATTGGTGCATTTCAAAACGTATCTCCAATTCCGCAAGCAGAGCTGTGCACAACACACTCCATAGGAATTAAGTATTAATGCTGTCACTCTCGTTGCAGGAGCTTGGCATTCCAGTTCGGGTCGACCTTCCAGTCGGGGAGGGATTCATGGACCATCCCCGAGCAGTGGGTCTCGTTGCCCAGTGCGACCAGCCCCTTTGTGAGGTAGGAAGTACGCCCGTAAACATTCCTGCAACCAATAATGCGGTGTCCGCCTGGGAAGACTAAAGGCCGGTGCTGGGAAAAATATTGCGTTTCCGGGAATGTGTTTGGAAATATCCCAGCGTGCGTCCTGACCGCTTCTGAGCGCCTGTGGAAGCAGGCCAGTCAGCCCGCACAGCACGCCAGTGTGACAGGATGGCCTACCCTTCTATTACCATTACCATTAAGGGCTAGACCTGCCAACAGGGGTTATGGTGCGAGGCGGCGGGGGAAAGGGGGGGGGGGCGCAACAGGTAAAAGGTGTAAAATGAGTGTCAAATGTTCCTCTAATGTAAACTAGCAAAAGGCAAGGCCTTATAGGCTTCGGGGTTTTGTGTGTGTGTCGACTAAATTGACAACAAACATTCATCTTAAAAACCCTTTTGTCTCATTACATTTCATTTTTGAATGTTTCCCAAACTTACGCTGACACGACCATGACAGCCATGATGACAGCACCAGGCATCCACAACATCAATTTATATCATGCAATTTAATTCCGCAATGTTCCTTTGTTCCCTGTTTACCTCTCATTTTGACACCCCTCTCGCACTTCCCGTAAGACTTTCCTTTCATTTCTCCCTGTGATATGTTTTTCTCCGTCCATTTCGGTCAAGTATCTTTGCCTTTAGCAAGTTGTCAATCCTTCAAAGAGGCACAGGAACAGCCCCTATGCATGCAACAAAAGAAGGGTCCTCAAAAAAGTATGGCTGCTATTTGAGTTTGGAAAAGACAGGTTGAGCTGGCCTCAGCCAATTAACGCGTGGTTGCCTAACAAAAATGGAAAAATAAGCAAAAAAGATAGTGTTTCTTCGCTCCGTTCGCATCCGGACCAAAACCTAGACACTGAGCCTCGCGCATTTCGCGAGTAATAGCTCAAGCTTTGATCCGCTTGACCTAGAAACTGAAATTTTCGTTAGTTGAAATAGTTTGGCGTTGTTTATTTTGAAATCGAAGAAGGGGGGAGAGGAATTCTCCAGACCAAAAACAATAGGGCTTCTTGGGAACCCTTAAAAAGGGGTGGGACATGAAAAATTGTTCCAGTGTGGACAGATTCACTCTACTACACTGTCAGAAATTTTGTCTTAAATAAGCGACAAAAAAGTCGCTAATTTTCATAGCGACGGAAGTCGTTCTTAAACTACTTCGTCGTAACTGAACGACTAAAAAGTCATTTCTCTACGACAATGTCGTAATCGCGATTACATATTTTAAAATCTGAAATTCCCGAAAAGTAGATGAAAAGTTGCAATGTTGCTCGCTTATTTACGATTTGTGTCGTTCACTTACGATTCATTACACAAATTTACGAAAAGATTCGTAAATGTACGACAGTCATAACTGCACGACATATTCCATAGATAAATTACGATCGCTCGTAAACTTACGATTAAGTCGTAAATTTACGACTTAATTCGTTTCAAAACGGAACGTCTCGCTATCAAAATTAGCGACAAATGTGTCGTAAATTTACGACTCAAGTCGTATATTTACGACTTGAGTCGTAAAAAAATTTGTCGTTTAAAAACGACATAATTGTTTTCCCAAAATGTCGTAAATTTACGATTATTTTTAACAGTGTAGATTTATGAAGGTGCTTCGTTAACTTGTACAATCGAAAGAGGTCTTTCAAAAAAATTACGAAGGTTCTCGTAAATACGAAGAGCTTTGTAAATTAATGAAGGAACCGTTGGCAATTCTCTTGCCGAAGGATCCGTCGTTTATGCCGAACATAGTGCATCAAACGCACCGAGATCGCTTGAAATCGGATCACATTAAAACTTGTGTGGGACGCCTTAGCGAAATTTGACCCATCCACGACTTACTTGAAAACGCCATGGTCGTCGTTTTGAAAAGGGGCGCAGCATTTGATCGGAGACTGTCGGGCCGGTGCTCTCCTTGTATGGTCTCCTGGGAGGGGGCCGTAGAGGAAGGCCCGTTGGGTCCCGGGCTGGATAATTCTCATCCTCAAAATATTTGGGGCCCCCAGTGCCAAAAAAGCCCGGGGACGTTCTATCGGAGTGTTTCCGTTAACGTCTTGCCAGGAGTGATTGATGCTGACGTCTAAAGACTGAAACACAATGTCCAAACACTCTTCAGCCGAACTATATTCAAAGAAAAGTGGAGGATGGCCAGCGGAAGGTTCGAGCTATTTTTTTTATGTTGCGGATGGAACTAGGGACCTGTATTGAATACTGGACGTTTCTGTCACTGGGGCCTTTGGCTGTCACTGTCGCAGACATGCTACCACTTCTCTTCCGACGTCCTGCCGTGACAAGCTCCGATCCACGAAAGTACTGGTGAAACTGGCTTCCCTGGAGAAAAATTTAAACTCCCCCCGAAACTGCAGTCACCTGATTGCACCTGATTCAATACTGAGCCTACTGTCCTCCAGCTGATGTGACCTGACACAACCGATGTTACACAGCCATACGCTGTCTTGGAACTGCCTATGGCACTGAGACGCTTTCAGCTTTAATCAGCACCATGTCAGTTCAACCTGATATATTGCTGCCTTTCACTGATACAGTTTTTATCAGCCCAAATTCAGTCACACGAAAGGCTGCGTTTTTGCTGATTAAACTCAGTCCGAGTGCCTCAGTGCGCACTCAGGTTTGCATCAGTACTGCGAATCGCTGAATCATGACTGAGAGACAGTCAGTAATTATCAGTAACAATGGTCAGTCATTGGTCAGTCTTGCGTCAGTAACCCAACTAGCTGGCTATTGGCTGAGAAATACTCAGTGTCAATCAGCACTTGCTGTCAGCCATCTCTCAGCCGTGCATCAGTAGCCCGCGTGGCTGACAATCGGCTGAGGAGCACTCGGTGAATTTCAGCTTCTGGAGTCAGTCGTCGGTCAGTCGTGAGTCAGCAACCCGACTAGCTGATGGTTGGCTGAGAAAACTCAGAAACTATCAGCATCTGGAGTCAGTTTCCCATCAGTTCTGAGTCAGTAGCCCGGCTAACCGATTATTGGCTGAGAAACAGTCAGTAATTATCAGTAACAATGGTCAGTCATTGGTCAGTCTTCCGTCAGTAACCCAACTAGCTGGCTTTTGGCTGAGAAATGCTCAGTGTTAATCAGCACTTGCTGTCAGCCATCTCTCAGCCGTGCATCAGTAGCCCGCGTGGCTGACACTCGGCTGAGGAGCACTCGGTGAATTTCAGCTTCTGGAGTCAGTCGTCGGTCAGTCGTGAGTCAGCAACCCGACTAGCTGATGGTTGGCTGAGAAAACTCAGAAACTATCAGCATCTGGAGTCAGTTTCCCATCAGTTCTGAGTCAGTAGCCCGGCTAACCGATTATTGGCTGAGAAACAGTCAGTAATTATCAGTAACAATGGTCAGTCATTGGTCAGTCTTCCGTCAGTAACCCAACTAGCTGGCTTTTGGCTGAGAAATGCTCAGTGTTAATCAGCACTTGCTGTCAGCCATCTCTCAGCCGTGCATCAGTAGCCCGCGTGGCTGACAATCGGCTGAGGAGCACTCGGTGAATTTCAGCTTCTGGAGTCAGTCGTCGGTCAGTCGTGAGTCAGCAACCCGACTAGCTGATGGTTGGCTGAGAAAACTCAGAAACTATCAGCATCTGGGGTCAGTTTCCCATCAGTTCTGAGTCAGTAGCCCGGCTAACCGATTATTGGCTGAGAAACAGTCAGTAATTATCAGTAACAATGGTCAGTCATTGGTCAGTCTTCCGTCAGTAACCCAACTAGCTGGCTTTTGGCTGAGAAATGCTCAGTGTTAATCAGCACTTGCTGTCAGCCATCTCTCGGCTGTGCATCAGTAGCCCGCGTGGCTGACACTCGGCTGAGGAGCACTCGGTGAATTTCAGCTTCTGGAGTCAGTCGTCGGTCAGTCGTGAGTCAGCAACCCGACTAGCTGATGGTTGGCTGAGAAAACTCAGAAACTATCAGCATCTGGAGTCAGTTTCCCATCAGTTCTGAGTCAGTAGCCCGGCTAACCGATTATTGGCTGAGAAACAGTCAGTAATTATCAGTAACAATGGTCAGTCATTGGTCAGTCTTGCGTCAGTAACCCAACGAGCTGGCTTTTGGCTGAGAAATGCTCAGTGTTAATCAGCACTTGCTGTCAGCCATCTCTCGGCTGTGCATCAGTATCTCGACTAGCGGATAATCGGCTGAGGAACACTCAGTGATAATCAGCATCTGGGGTCTGTTTCCCGTCAGTGCTGAGTCAGTAACCCGACCAGCCGATTTTTCGCTGACAAAGTCAGTTTTTTTTTCAGCCGTTTGTTTGTTTGTCGTTCGGTCGTGCGTCAGTCAGCCGAATATCCTCTCTAGTATAAGCACGTTCAATTTGAACGAGGGAACTTGTTCCCGCGTCGCGAAACCTCGAGATGAAGTCGACTCAGTCGACTATTCAAATCGAAATTGCTGTGTGTTTTCGGATTTGGGTTGGGCACTGTGTCTTTCGAGTAAGTCTGTCTGTGTTCTCGTTGAATAGATGTCAAAGTTCTCCGCCACTTCTGCCGTGCGTAATGGGGTGAGTTTCGCCGTTACTATTTTTCTTATCATTGTCAAATGCACAGCTTTGCCGCACTCAAATCCGATTTTCCCTTTGTCTGTCGTTGACTCAGTATGTAACTCAATGTAACTTTTTTGTGTCACTTGTCTTTAGGCTCTTTATCAACACCATTCGAATAATATGTATCAAATATTTTTTTTTTATCGAGCTCTTAATTTTAGCTTGTTAGCTTCGAAATGCAGTCATCAGTTTGACAGTATTATTGTGCATCAGCTGACCACCACAACCTCATCATTGTATGATCTTTACACTGCTTTAAACGCACTGCTGACTGTCATACTTTTCTTGGATTTCTGTTTTTGGAAAAACAAATGTTGCCTCTCCTTATTTTTAATTTAAAATACAATCTTTTACAACATTTTTCTGTATATGTTGCAGGTGTGCTGATTTTCCTGTGATCATTTCCAAAAGCAGTTTTCTTACTTCTCATCTAGATGAATGCGCTGTGTGTTGCCAGCTCGTGTTTCCCACAACTTTCTTTGATGGGTAAGTTATTTTAATTTTTAAAAGATTTGCCTCTATTTTTGCATTTGGATCACTTTTCACTGTTCCTGAAAACTGTACATGGTTCATGCTTGAATTTCATAATGCAACTTAAACTTTCAAGGTGCTCGTACAATGAACTCATGAAACTCATGACAGTAGTGTATAGTGTTTTCCTTTCTATGCCTTCTTAGTCTCTTTCTCTTTGACAGGCCTGCTGGGAGTCCATTTGTGAAAGAAAGGAACCTGTATTCTGTTCTCACCAATTTCTTTGCATAAGTGAGTAAATATTAAGGATTCTTTCTGAGAGCCGAAACATTATTTATCGATAATAGCTTAATAGTTCTCACCATCTAGTTTAGGCTTCTTCCAACGATAACAGAAGCCAAACCCCCTTTTAATCGTTCCAAAATAGTGTAATGTAACCATGATCTACTTCCCTAAAATCCACATCATTTAAGAAATTTATTGTGTTCGTGTTGACGGTGCTTCTAGTAACATTGGCTCTCGTGCTTTTTTTAAAATATGAAAGCCACCTTACAGTATCTTTTGCTCTTTTCTAGGTCCACTGTCAATTGCTTTGAAGAATGAAGACAGAATGAATTTTGTTAACATTCCCCCTTCAAATAACTTCCCTTGCACCTTCATTTCTGTTTTAAAATCCGGTAAAATAAATAAAATGGTTTAAAATAGAAATCATTGTAGTTCATGTCAATTTCCCATCAGTTTTTTATGCCTACTTCAAGAGGTCAGGTGACTTGAAATAAAACAGCAAGAATCCAATAGCATTAAGGTACATTGGTCAAAACAAATAAATGGGCCTTTGAAAAGTTGTGCAAGGTGTACATGCAAAGCTTATCACAAAGAAAACAGAAATTGAACAGTGGAAAAAATATAGAAACATGATTAGCCAAGAGGTACACACATTCAATGAAATTGCTCTCTAACAGTGGTCCTCTTGAGAACCTTGTGTGTCATTGACCAGGTCCAGCAGATCAAAGGCATTATTAGTGTAGAGCAATGGCCCTGGAACAGAGGAAGTACATTGGTTTACCTATCATGAGCTATGGTATCGAAACTGAATGGATAAATAATTTTGCGGCTTTTTCCTCACTAAGAGCTTATAGGTGAGGTTTCGCCCCACTTGGTTTCAAAAGAGAAATAAATGTTCCTACTTTAGTTCGTTACGAAATGAAGAAAAACTAGTCACCACAAATGTGAGTGGTTGCGACTGATAATACCAGAGCCAACTTCAATCACATTTCAGAGGGTAACAACAATCACGACACAAATATATCAGTGAAAGAAGTCATACCCTCAACGTCCTGTGTGTAAAAATAGGCAATTTGAGAAACTTCTTCTTCGATGGGGCCCAGATCGTAACCAAACAGTTTGACTGTAGTCAGGTCTTCAACATTGTCCCATTTGCAGAGTCTCTTGAAGTAATTTTTAGCCAAGGCAGCAGCCTGGGCCAGATTTTCTGAAACAACATGCAACATATCATGCAGCGCCAAAGTAACAAGTAAGGTAACTAATAAAATATTATGAAATCAAAAGAACATAAGTACCATGGATGCCCAAGATTACAACTGTTGTCTTCCGGCCATTTCGTGGAAGTTCTATGATATCACCAGACGAGTAATCAATGCCTGAAGTATGTACATTGTAATAGCAGCAAACCTGTCCATCTTCAATGAAGACACCCACAATGTTGACAAGCGGCACTGGGAACAAACATAAGAAATTGGATATGTTATAAATTATGTTAAGAAATTTTTTTGAATAATTCGAAAGCTCTATTTTATTCTAAAATCCATAGAAAATTTTAACACACGAACCAAACTTTCCACAAGCTGTGGGCATAGAAGTTCCTTCCATAGGCCTAATGTAGCTTCTCACACATGTGCACTTACTTGTTTGTCACTCAAATTGAAGCTGACAGGAAAATACCTCTTGATTTTCTCACAGAACAAGGACGATATACTTAATTTGAAAATTGGAAAACAGTCAATGTTCGAGAACAAAACACAGCAACGGTCGAAACGAAAGGCACCAGACGACGTCACATGACCACGGTGGCGGTGACCAATGAGAGCGAAGCAAATATTAGCGCGCCGGTGCACACGTCTCAAAATGTAAAAAGCGGAGTCCACAGGGAAGTTTGTAAGTTTTTGGAGATGGTAGCAACTGAAATATGAACTCTACGTAGTATCCATTGAAATAAGCCGTAATGCCCCCATATCGTGATAAATACTAGAAAATCAAGCTTACGTGTCTGTGAGGTAGGCCACTGATTCGTCCGGCAACACTCCGGTGTGGAGACGTTGGCCTACATCAGCCCTGCCGTGCGATTCAGAAGAGTGGTTCGTCGCTCTGTCTCTCTCGCACCCTTATAGAGAGCCCCATGAGTGTGAGCGAGACAGAGCGACGAAAACGACGCTCGGAATCAGTCCGCTGTGAAGACGACGGGAGCAAGGTGGGCCACATTCTTACCACCGGTGTGTTGCGGTACGGATCAGTGGCTCACTTCAGAGGCACTAAAAGCCTCCAAGTCTTCAGTGCCGATCCACAATGCCCATTTACGCTGGTACAATTAGGGAACGTTTTTTCTGCACATGCTTTCTGCCTCTGAGGCCCAAGTCCTGATCGTCAAATGATAACTGAGTTGATTCAGAGCAAGCCGCCAACGAAGAGAAATTTCAGCAAGTCAACACAACACGTGATTGGAAACAAATTCATTTATTAGTGTAACGCTTCTTTGCACGCTTGCGGCGAGGGCGCCGTGAGACGTTGTCGGCAGTGGTGGCAAGAGCGCGAGGGGCGCGAGGGGCGCGAGGGGCGGGCGTAGTCCCGGGTGCAAGAGCCCCGCGTCGGGAGGTGCCCCTCGACGACGGCGGCCGCATCGTCCGCCCACGGCGATTAGATGGGCCGCGTAGGCCACCATCAGGATATTGAGGTCCCTCTTCAGGGGTCGGCGGGAGCCTTCCTGGTACCGACGGCGACCGCATCCCATCGGCTCCTGCACTCGGTAGTGTCAGCAGACTGATTCCGAGAGTCGTTTTCGTCGCTCTGTCTCTCTTGCACCTTAACGGGACGCCCCATGGGTGCGAGAGGGACAGCGACGAAAACGACTCTCGGAATCAGTCTGCATTAACAAGCCCGACTCCGCCTTGGTCGTGACATTATCTCCATGGGTCGAGTACGTCGTGCCAGCAACTCACGTTGTGCCTGGCGCACCAGCGTCAGCGCCGCCTCCAACATGGCCACGTCCTCCTGGGCTTGGTGGAGGCGTTTCTACACAAGGGAGGAGAGTAAGCTAAACCAAGCAAAATGGAAGGACAGACTATGTGCTTACCAGCAGGAAAGCCTCGACTGCCGCTGCCGGCACAGCCATGGGGGGTGGCGGGTTAAAGTTCGGCATAACGGCTGACTCGTTCTTCGCACAACTTATCTAACCACTGTTTCACTGCATGCGTTTCCACGGCAACCAGAAACAACCAGTTTACAATCTGGTGACAGCTGGCCGAGTGCGGTCCTTCCCCCACGCGCCACGCACCCGCTCCCACACGACGCCAAGCTCGAGGTCCTGGTGACCTGGCCGAGTGCGGTCCTTCCCCCGCGCGCCGCGCACGCGCTCCCACACGACGCCAAGCTCGAGGGTCCTGGTGACCTGGCCGAGTGCGGTCCTTCCCCCGCGCGCCGCGCACCCGCTCCCACACGACGCCAAGCTCGAGGTCCTGGTGACCTGGCCGAGTGCGGTCCTTCCCCCGCGCGCCGCGCACCCGCTCCCACACGACGCCAAGCTCGAGGTCCTGGTGACCTGGCCGAGTGCGATCCTTCCCCCGCGCGCCGCGCACCCGCTCCCACACGACGCCAAGCTCGAGGTCCTGGTGACCTGGCCGAGTGCGGTCCTTCCCCCGCGCGCCGCGCACCCGCTCCCACACGACGCCAAGCTCGAGGTCCTGGTGACCGTGGCTCTGCAGGGCGGCTGTATGCTTTTGAGTGCTGTCTTCTGGTTAATTTTTTTTTGTCAATCGTGGATTTTTTAAAAATTTTGAAATTAATAAATGGGAAGATGTTGCTGTTTCTGTAGAGTCGATTCATTTTGAGTGCTTACAAAGGAGAAAAAAATCCTATTTGGTCATATTTAATTGTAATACCTGCAACTTTTTTCTTTCATTTAGAAATAATGAAGGGTTTTCTATTGGGGCAATAGTTGTCTTTTTGTTATTGCAATTGTCATGTAACAGCAATGAAGCAATGAAGACATCTTGTCTATGTTGAGGAGATTTTATTTAAGTTTGCATTACAACCATGATCACAAGTCTGTTTTTGGACATAAATGTTCCTGTTTTTAATGGGCACAGTCAGTTTTCATTTACTACTAGGCACACATACAAGAAATACTCAAACTGTTGTTAGATAGGCCGGCACACATATGATCTATCATCTACATCAACACATATTAGCATGTCCCTTAAATTCATCACAGGAATGGCTTCGTAGTCATTTGTGAGAGAATATTTTGAAATGTGAAGAACCAGTTGGGATACAACCACATACGGTTGAAGTTGCGCAACTTGTATGATGGCAAAATATTTTACTTGAGAATTCGAACACACTTTGACAAATTTATCAATTGTTCCATGTCCTAGTTTGTTTCCATCTGACACAAAAGAACAAACAGAAGAATTCCTCTTAACAATTCGAGTGTAGGAACGGGACACAAACAGCAGTTTATTTTTTTTCAATCTGTAAAATGATTGAACATTTGAGTCTGCTTTAGATATTTTGAGTTTATCTAAACAATCAAAGACATGATTCTGCTGCAAGGGTACTGGTTTGTAAGTTCCAACAGAAAACACCCCAGGTTCAATATCTTCAAGTTTCTTCAATCGAAGTGAAGGGTGGAGCAGCTTGAAACAGTAATCCCTCACGTCTTCTGATGATATATTTTGGAGACTCTTTGGCAGCTGCTTGATTAAAAAGCATCCACTTGCAAGTTGAGTTTCAACATACCTTGTTCCATGGATCATTTTCAGAATTTCAGCATTAAGCCCTTCATAATGAAAGGTGGAAGTGTATCTCATTGGCCCGAGGTTCTTCACAGCCCAGACCAAATGCCGGAGTAAATGCATAACCATTGTCATATGTCGACTTCCATATAACACTTCAAAATTCTTGGCATAATTCTTCAGTTTATTTTCACATGATAACATTGTGTCAGGGGCTAATGAAGATGACTGCATAGTGTGAAGGCAGTTAACAAGCTCAACTTGATGTTCTAAGTATCTATCAGTCATGATTCCATCCAGAATGGGGATACAGAGGTAAAGAGCCCAGGTTTGTAATTCAGTTCCCTTGAAATATGCAAGATCAGTACCAATTTTTCTAACACCTCTTTCCAAAAAATTAGGAAGCTTCAATGCCATGAGACGATCATCAACCAGTGGAAGAAATTTCCTGAGTGAAAACGGTTGTGAACTGAAAGCCGAGTCAAATTGCAACTTCAGTAATGTTTTAGTCACACCAAGAAACAAAGTGTGTAAATCATCCACTGCGAAACCTCGGATTCCATCATACATCATTTTGAAAATGGCACTGGGATATTTTACACCATACACATTTGTATCAGGATCATGGGTTTTCTGAAGAATCTTCTGAGCTTCCTCACCAAGACGAATAGTTTCAGCATGGCTTCTTAAATCTAGATCATCTGAATATTTGAAAGCCCAAACAGACGAGTAGGCGACAGTTTCATTTTTCCCTTTCTTTGTCTGTTTCTGGTCAATTTTCTTCTGTCTAACTTTCTTCGTAATTTGAACACTTCCTCCTTTAATTTTGCAGATCTGACAACCATAGGCTCCAGAATAGCTGGCCATACCACATAGCATTATTTTAGCTGGAAGGTCAGTTGCAGCAGCAATCAAAATTCCTTTTGCAGTGGCTGGCGTCTGATTGCCAGGTGGTGTCACATCAAAACCTGACCGAATCTCTTTTACTGATTTCATGAGTGGTTCCAGAATAAGATTGGCACTTGGTTTGCCACCGAACCACACACCACCAATAAGTGTATACTCCTTTTTAAATCGTAGATGAGGAGGCAATTCATTCACATTGAAAAACACAGGCCACATGGACGCATTAGTGGACTTAAATACAGGCACTCCATCTGCATTCATAATCATTGTGACATTCAATGGTTTATCTATAGACAAAAAGCCACTTTTCTCTAGTTCTTTGTAAATTTGTCCATCATAAATATCTTCTAGATTTTCTGCACAAACTTTGGTTCTTGTATGCTTGTAGTTTAAGTTTGAATAAAATTCTTCTTGGGCAAATAACTTCTGCAGCTGTGGAATAAGTGGCATTTCAACAAAGACACATGTCCCGGATGTTGCAGGATGCATCTTGGCATTTGGACATGGAGTGTCTTTCTTTTCCAACTTGAAGTAGCAGCCTGAACAGTAATGGTGATAAACCACTGGACAATCTAAACATGAAAAGTATTTCTTGAAGAAATATAAGGTAGTTTTCATTAAATTCTTCTCTTTTTTGCAATGGAGTTTAATCAATTTCAATAAATCAACTATTTGCCTCCCACTACACTCATGCCGTTTGATGTAAGCTAAAATGGCAATCATACTGTCTTCAACACTTATTGGTGCACCTTCATACAATTGTTGATCAACATGTTCGGTCAAGCACTCCTCTTCTTCAGAGAAGTATATATCATCATTATCAGACTCTGCGGAAAAGAGAATCAATTAACAAACAGGTCACGCCAAATTAATGGGAAAAATAATACTACAATTTTAATAGGTGAGAAAAATGAAGCCTGTCTGTTATTATTTTATTGATTAATTTTTCCCTGCTGAAATCTTTTTTTCTTACTATTTTAAAGTAGGTAAAAACAAATAGTTGAAGTCAAATTTCAAGAATTTTATCAACAATACTAAAGCATTTTACAAAATGCTAGAAAGATGCCTTAATACATTTATCTTTAGATGTGTCATCAAGATTCATTACTACCCCACTCACCAAACTTTTAATGATGAAGATTGGACAATCCCTTTTAATTAAATAAAACTAGTAAATTCTTTCATAAATAACAGAACAGCTTCACCAGCCAGACCAAAAGTAACTTACCAGAACTCGAACTCGAATCAATTTCACTTTCCTCACTTGTATCTGAATCACTACTTGTCTCTTGATATATGATTTTTTCTTCAGTAATGCTATTGTCAGCTGGGTTAATATGATGAGAACTTGAATCTAGGAAGATAAAAAAAAATCAATTTACATGGTTTGGTACACAGTGTTGCAATCAGTTTAACTATAAAAACATTCAAAAACTTGTGTGCAGATAAAAAAGGTTCTTGAATTAGGGCTTCTGCATGAACGTGGGTGATAGGAATAATCCTGCTCACCCTCAAATTAAATTGTATCAATACAAACAAAGAAACCCAAACTCAAGGTGCACTCTAAACTTATATTTGACTTGTTTCGAGCAAATTTTACAAGTTTACGCCTAAACCAGGAGTGATTTGTGAAATAATTGCCTTTATAGTGATGACAACTCACCTCCCGTTTCCTGCATAATTGACATCTCAGTCACATCCAAGCAAGTAATATCCATGAGACCAGCTTTATCATCTGCTTCCCCTGAGAGAAAATGTTGAAGTATTAAGGTGATGGTACAATGAACTCATCATTGGCATGGACTTGTAGGCCACGTGGTTCCTCTCTGTAATAAAATTGTGATATAGTCTGGTAGAGAGCAGTATTCCTTATGCTCTAGGACTTTTTTCAGTCTTCTCATCACCACAGATATTATTATATAACAAAAATAAAATTGTTTGATGTAACTAATTCAAATTAACAATTTTATTTTGGTTATAATATATATAATATGGCGATGAACAGACTTAAATTAGTCTTAAAGCATAAGAAATAATGTCGTCTACAAGAATATATCACAATTTGATTACAAAGAGGAACCACATGGCCTACAAGTCCATTCCAATGAAAACACCAGTTGATGAGCAATGAGTTAGATGAATTCATTATAGGAGCACTTTTAGTCATCTCAATATCTCCATAAAAAGAGGAGCGATCTTAACACCACAACCAGCAAATCTCTAGGTTCATTTCGAGGTGCGCAATGCATGAGGTACTCAAGCAGAACATACCTATAGGCTGCAATGCTTGGTCCTCTGATAGCACACTGTCGGTTGTGACATTGCCTAGATGAGTCACTGAAACAAATAAAGATAAAAAACAGTTACACAAAGAATGGTTGTCTTCATCATGCATGACTTATAAAATTTTATTGCTGCTTGGTTTGAAGTAAAATATGAATGATTTACCACAGCCAATCAAAGAACAACTAATAACGATAAGTCAGTTTCAGTACCTTCAAGTGATTCATCGCCAAATGGGACATCTTGGTGTGTTTCATTACAGGTCTCATTAGGCCCCAAACTTGTAGTGCACTCTGATTCTAGTCAGAAATGAACAAAACAATTCAATTTTAAAATAAAAAAATTAACAAGAATGAAGGATACTTGGACAACGACAAGTATCTAGCAAACCTTCTGAGGATATTGAGGGTACCGGGCTGATCTGAATTTCATCTGTAGACAAATTTAAATCGTCAGCATCTTCATCAGATCCTTCACCATAATCTATCTTGCGCCTTTTGAACTGTCGGTCTCGATTCGACATTCTGGCAGGTGGATAGGTTATAAACACAGGCTCCTGTTTTGGCAGCAGCCGCCGCGCGGTTACGGCATGTTATTCATTCTTTCTTCTGCTGGCACCTTAGCCAACACGAAATTCAATTTTCATGTTCTCGATGTGGCCTTAGAAAATTTCAGTATCAGCATGCAAAGGAACCAAACTATAAGAATACGTTTAACTTTTGTATTCAAATGAAAAAAGACACGAAAAGGAGGAGGCAAGAAGTGACCATGCCATTTAGTTGGTCTTTTAGGGTTGGCGATTCTGCACAAAACGTTTCAGCGCATCTAACTTATAAACATATTTGACTTGTGAACTATTTTGCTTCCAGATCCATACTCTCTTTATTAGTTATGAAAAATTATTTTTAGTAAAAGCATTTGTTAGGAATTTTTGCATCTTGTAAAAGCCACCTGTCGAAAATGCTTAGTTCATTCTAGCTTGGGGCTCCACAGTTGGTACCAGCGACAATAGACGAACGGCACTTCCGCGCCGAAACAGGCTCTTTACTTTAACGGTCTTCACAAGCCCAGAGAGTTCAGATCGTTGGCCTAAAAGTCTTGTGAAGAAAGTAAGCAATTTCTATTGCATTTTTGATGAATAGAAAATGCCTGACGCCAAGGACATCAAGAAGAAACTCTTTATGGGTAAGTTCTGAGTGCTCTCTTCTCTGATGCAGGCCGACAACGTCCGTTTGGATTCGACTCAGTATGCCTATTTTAAAGTGACTTAGTTTTCAAACTAAATGGATTTTCATAACACTTTCATAACTATGGTTAGGTGTAACGTTGATTGCATAATTATATTTCTCTATTGGTTCGAGCTCTTAGTACCATAACCTATCCACATAACTTCGTTAGCAGAGGCCTCTTGCATCCCCAGCAAGAAGTTCCTGCCATGCCTGATAAATTTCACATCCAGAATCGTTCTGCAAGTGTGTGCCTGGAGGCACTCTGTTTAGAACAGTGTGCCTCCAGGCACACAATGCGAGTCTACCATATTTTTTATTTGTCAGCTAACGATTGTAGCAACTGTCGAGCTCTTTCATTCACAAGTGATGTTTTACTTTATTGTGTGTTTATAGGTAATGGAAGGCCATCTAGACCATCCAGGAACTGCACTAGAGGATCCGCTGCTGACAAAACTACCATTGATCTTCTAAAGTGTTCTTCCGCATCCTTTGACAATCTGATCGGTGAGGGTGCAGCTACTTCCGTAATTTCATCAAATACAACATTAAAAGTGACCAAGAAACAGGAGGACAAATTAAAGATGAAGATGTTACTTTCTTTAAATGATAATATTTTGCTCACAGATGGAGTCAGTTTGTCAGAAGGTACTGAAATAAGCTCTGAAAATGAAAGTGATCCAATCGTCAAGAAAACTGTTGAAGATGGACATAGTGGTAATTCAAACCAAAACAGTTTGGTGATGAATCAAGTCGGTGAACCAGATAAGGTGCAGCAAGCTCAACCTCCCACTAATCTTGGACTTTGTGGCACGGCAAACCAAGGAACTTCAACGGGTATGGAGGAGGTGCCACCCTTCAGCCGCCCTTCAAATGATTACCTACAAAATGGACTTTTTAATCAAGGGAATCAAAGTGATGTGTGCAACAGTGACCCTGCAGTGAAGACAGGAGATAGACAGATTGCCCACAGTCTGACTCAGGCAGACAGTGTTAAAGTTGTAGAAGGTCAGAAAAATGTTTCGGAAGGAATGGGAAATGGAATGCAGAAAGCGCACGAGGCAAAGATGGATGAGAGTTCACCCCTTGATGCGACACTTCCACTATTTTCAGAAACTGAAGTTCAGACTGATCCATGCTACATGTTATGCACATGCATTAAGTGTAAAGGTAAAAAATTCTCTGATTTGTTTTGTAGTTTAGTTAACTCTACATTTTAAGGAACCCAGTTCTAGTGTTTTATATGATTGATTTGTGTTTGAGGTTTTCAGAAACCCTGAGAGCTCTTAAGGTGCTCGTCATGCTCGTACTAGGAACTTGAACCTCATTGATCATCAACTTTTAACATCACATTCAAGTTGTATATTAGCGTTTGATTGGTGAGGTCTGTTGAGCCAAACGGTTGCTTTATGTGATCGAAATTTTATTCAGTCTTCTAGAGACCATCCTTCCACATGCCTTGATAGTCTCTTTAGTCTTTTCATGACCACTATTCAAGATTATTTAACAAAAATATAATTTCCTCATTAAAATTATTTAATTTAACAATTCAATTTTTGCTGCCCGCATGATGCAAAGAGAGGGGTTGCGTGATTGATTGATTGATAATCAAAAGTGTGATAGTGAAAGGCCTATGAAGAGTATCAGGGAATAATTTTCTCTAAAAGACTGAATAACATTTTGAATACATTGAGCAGCCATTTGGCCATCCAGGCCTCACCAATGAAACACCAACAAGATGAAATTTGAGCGTGAAGTAAAAATTTGATCAGCGATGAGCTTAGGGGCACCTTTATTGAACAAAGCGTTCAGATAATGATAATGCTTTTTTTCTGTTCAACAGATATTGTGAAACAGTTCTCTTCCTACCTCAATAGAGGATATAGTGATGAATGCATTGCTAGTAAAAACGATCGGACTTTGGATCAAGTAAGTTTACCTTAATGTTCCAGGAACTTGTACTGATTTTGAAGTTATGTGCTTCTATCCCAATAAATTTTGTTGCAGGGGAAGAAAGATGACTCCCGCCTTTCGCTGAGTTACTGCGGCTCCCACAACCCTGAGGAAGAAGTAAGGTCTCATTTTAACTTTTCTTACTTTCCTCTTCAAAGATAAACAAAATGTATTGTGTCTTTTGCTCTAGGAACGCTTGCCCCTATTTAAGGGTTCCAAAATCAAGGTTAGTGTGACAGCCAAAGGAATACTTAAGAACCTAGACAGGAATCCAGATTCAACCCCGAAAGATTTTGTGTATGCCATCATGGACGACTTGTATGACTCTCTTACAATGGCCAACATGACTGCTGCTGGTCGGGGCAAAAGCAATGGCATGGAGAAATGGGTCAGAGAGGGCATTATTGGTTTGTATTAAATTATTTTGTTTACTACTGCTACTTACTGGCTGTAATAAAATCTGATCGAAATTTACAATTCATTTATGATTATTTCAGTGTATCTTCAAAACAAGTTTGAAAATATTGACAATATTAATTCTTGGGTGAACAGTAAGTGCTACTGTGAGCGAAGGAAGAAGTGGGGAGAGGGTGACACTGAAGTTAGGCCTCGGCTGAAAAAGAATGTTAAATCTGTTGGGGTTAATGAGGAAATCTCCAAGAAAAAGAAGAAGAAGAAGAAGCGTGCAATCAAGGACAGCTTGAAGAAAAGGGAGAGAAACAGGGATGTGATCAAACAAAAGAAGCAGACTTTGCAGACAGAAGACACTGAAAATACCAGTAAGATTAAAAAGAAAAAGGCCAAAGTGAGGAAGGAAAAGGGATTAGAAAGCGACACTAAGCACAAATCTGGAAGCACAAGTTCGGGGAAATCTAAGCTCGAAGGAACTAAGAAGAAACAAGCTCGAAACTTTGCCAATTCACCACCAAGCAAAAAAGCTTTCAAGAGAAAGAGCACTGAGCGACCCACAGAAGGTGGTAAACGACCAAAATCACTTGAGGTGAGTCTGTTAAATTTTATAAATGATTTCAGCTTGCCTCTGAAACCTGTTGATTTCTGATTGCCATGTTGTCAATTCTGTTACCTTGGCAGGAAATTAAAAAACTTATTTAGCTTAGCAAGGCTTTCAGGCTTTAATTTCATTCCAAATGATTAGCCTTCCCTTTAGGTTCATACAGTCTCTACTTTACAGTTTTTTGTCATGATGTTTTCAGGAACTTCTTCGTCTGAGGGAAGTGGAGGCTACAGATGATAACATTCCCATCTTCGTGTCAAATGTAAAGAATGTAAGTTGCCTGCGTTTTCTCATACTTGCTTATCCTGGGGTAAAATGTTATGCCAAATAGCTCGCACAATTTTTTTATGTTTTCCTCTTGGCAGGATTCTGACAAGCGCACCAAACTTAACTCTTCAAAGGAAAAGTTCTCGAAGGATAAGTCGTCACAGCCTGGAAAAGAGGTGAGGTCTTTTGGTCTACCATTAATGCTCCTCAAATAGGAAAAGGCGAATGGTTATTCAAGCTACCCAAATCATGTCAATAGTTTACTATAAAATTATTTTCAATAACTCCTTTTGGTTCTATTCTTTTCTTTTTCAGTCTTGGAGCAGCTTTGCTACGTCCACGCCACAGGTTAAGCAATATGGAAGTTCCTCTAAGAGCACAGACCAAAAACAGAAACCAATAAAACAAGTGAATGAAGAAAGTTGTAATAGAGAGGAAGGTGAGAAAGAAGATGGTGATGAGAGTGTCAAATATAATAAACATGATAATGAAGAAGATCATGATGAAGATGATGATGATGAAGATGAAGATGATGATGATGAAGAAGATGACGATGATGATGATGAAGAAGATGACGATGATGATGAAGAAGATGACGATGATGATGATGAAGAAGATGACGATGATGACGACTCAGTCTCTGATCTAAGAGATTAAATATGAAAATTTTTTTAGTTAATGACAACTTCTTTGCACTGTGAGTCAGTTTGTCGCAGTATGGCTTTCTGTTGAGCTTTAATAATTTTTAGTTAATATAACATAAGTTGTTTCTTGTGTGAGTCTTAGTCAGTTTTTGAAATTGTTTTCAATGTGAGTCAGTTTGTTGCAGTATGGCCTTCTGTTGAGCTATAATAATTTTTAGTTTATAACAAGTTATTT
Source organism: Thrips palmi (assembly GCF_012932325.1). NCBI lineage: Eukaryota > Metazoa > Arthropoda > Insecta > Thysanoptera > Thripidae > Thrips > Thrips palmi. The sequence continues at coordinate 514,593 of NW_023144621.1, read as the reverse complement.
CTCCTGTGAGTGAGTCTTTGTCGGTTTGTGGACTTGTTTGCACTGTGAGTCAGTTTGTCGCAGTATGGCTTTCTGTTGAGCTTTAATAATTTTTACTTAATAACATAATTTATTTCTCTTGTGAGTCTTTGTCAGTTTGTGTCAGCAGCCTTCAGCCCACGTTCAGTACACCGCAGCTCCGCGTCAGTGAGACTCAAGCGGGTCAGTTGTACGGCAGCTGCACGTTGCGTATCTTCAGTATCGCGTCAGCAACACAGTCAGTATGTGTCAGCAGCCCTCAGCCCACGTTCAGTACACCGCAGCTCCGCGTCAGTGAGACTCAAGCGGGTCAGTTGTACGGCAGCTGCACGTTGCGTATCTTCAGTATCACGTCAGCAACACAGTCAGTATGTGTCAGCAGCCCTCAGCCCACGTTCAGTACACCGCAGCTCCGCGTCAGTGAGACTCAAGCGGGTCAGTTGTATGCCAGCTGCACGTAGGGTAACTTCAGTATCATGTCAGCCACACTATCAGTTTGTGTCAGCAACCCTCAGCCCGCGTTCAGTACACCGCAGCTCCGCGTCAGTGAGACTCAAGCGGGTCAGTTGTACGCCAGCTGCACGTAGGGTAACTTCAGTATCACGTCAGCCGCACAGTCAGTATGTGTCAGCAACCCTCAGCCCGCGTTCAGTACACCGCAGCTCCGCGTCAGTGAGACTCAAGCGGGTCAGTTGTACGCCAGCTGCACGTAGGGTAACTTCAGTATCATGTCAGTCACACTGTCAGTTTGTGTCAGCAGCCCTCAGCCCACGTTCAGTACACCGCAGCTCCATGTCAGTGAGAGCCAAGTGGGTCAGCTGCCAGGCAGCTGCACGTTGCGTATCTTCAGTATCACGTCAGCCACACAGTCAGTATGTGTCAGCAGCCCTCAGCCCACGTTCAGTACACCGCAGCTCCGCGTCAGTGAGACTCAAGCGGGTCAGTTGTACGGCAGCTGCACGTTGCGTATCTTCAGTATCACGTCAGCAACACAGTCAGTATGTGTCAGCAGCCCTCAGCCCACGTTCAGTACACCGCAGCTCCATGTCAGTGAGAGCCAAGTGGGTCAGCTGCCAGACAGCTGCACGTTGCGTATCTTCAGTATCACGTCAGCCACACAGTCAGTATGTGTCAGCAGCCCTCAGCCCACGTTCAGTACACCGCAGCTCCGCGTCAGTGAGACTCAAGCGGGTCAGTTGTACGGCAGCTGCACGTTGCGTATCTTCAGTATCACGTCAGCAACACAGTCAGTATGTGTCAGCAGCCCTCAGCCCACGTTCAGTACACCGCAGCTCCGCGTCAGTGAGACTCAAGCGGGTCAGTTGTACGGCAGCTGCACGTTGCGTATCTTCAGTATCAGGTCAGCAACACAGTCAGTATGTGTCAGCAGCCCTCAGCTTACGTTCAGTACACCGCAGCTCCGCGTCAGTGAGACTCAAGCGGGTCAGTTGTACGCCAGCTGCACGTAGGGTAACTTCAGTATCATGTCAGCCACACTGTCAGTTTGTGTCAGCAACCCTCAGCTTACGTTCAGTACACCACAGCTCCGCGTCAGTGTGAGCACTTCCGGTGCAGTTTTACTTCAGCATTCCGCGAGTGGGCTGACTCAGCCAAGGATCAACTTCGCTCATCATTCAGCTTTTGGACAGCTTATGGTTGACTTTTGTCGCGTTATTATCAGCAACAATCAGTGATTTGTGCCTGTGGATCAGGATTCAATCAGCCCCGCGTCAGTCTCTGCGTCAGCTGCAACGCAGTCTTGAATCAGGTATCTTCAGCACCAGAGCAGCTAATTTTTTCTCTAGGGATGGGCATTCACTGGTCGAGAATCGAGCTAGAATGCCCCGTGACGTTTTAAAATGAAGGTCATGAATGCGTCTAGACGCCTGTAAATAAATATATCTCGTTCTGTGACAGACAGCTGTCAGAAGTTGAATGAAGGCAAATTTTACAGTGTTGGAAAAATGGGGTGTTTCCCGATTTGATCGGGAAAAAGGAGGTTATAACGCAACGAAGTGACTTGGATAGGCCTGGTTTGCATTGAATCGTAGTTCAGACTTGTATCTAGTGCGGCGACCAAAAAACAGACGGCTGCAAAGACTCTCGTCCAGTGGAAAGGCATTCGACCCGATAATCATATTGAGCAAAAGTGTTGATTTTGGCCGTTTTCAGACCTTCAACAGACCGTCCCGTACGAAGTATGACAGCTAGAGACCTCATCTATGGCTCAAATGAAAGCTCTTTAAGCGCACTACAGGTGGTATTAAAATCACGGAGCTTCAACAAGAGCTGTGAGAGGGAAAGGCCGGCGATGTCTAATTTGGTCAGTTTGCCCTAAAATGTCTTACAAAGAAATTTCCCATAATACGAAGAAAATGGCGCAAGCATAATACGAACGTGGTTTTTCCTCGTATTACGAAGGTTTTTCTTTGCATCTTTGTACACATGTCGTGTCACATCCAAACGAATGTGACATCCATGTACTGTCACATTCATTTGAATGTGACATGCCAACTTTGTGACACGCTATGATTGTCAGAATAAGGGGTGTCACGTTCGTATTAAGGTGGCTCATACAATGTTAAAAGCACTTTGTAAAATTTTTTTTTGGTGAAGATGGATTAATTGTTTAAATTGTTTAAACAAATTTTTTAACAAAAAATGGTTTTCTTTTTTTCTCTTGAAAACAACTATTGCAGATATAAAGCCCATTCTAGTCAATTCTATGACACTACTAGGGATGAGTCTCCCTGACTTTTTCCCCACAGATCTGAGCAAGTATGCGAACAAAATCTTCCGAGAACCAAAATATTAAACGTTTCGACTAAATCTCCAAAAATTGTCCAAAGTCACTTTCCATTAAGCCAAAATGAAGCTTACTCAATTATCTAAAAGGGTTTTTAACACAGAAACTGTAAAATCTTAATCCGTCTACATCAAAATTTTTTTTGGCAAAGTGCTTTTAACACGTATGAGCCCCCTCAATGTGACAAAGTGGGCATGTCACATTCAAACAAACGTGACAGTACATGGGTGTCACATTCGTTTGGATGTGACACGACATGTGTACTTGGGTACCATGTGTCACATTCGATTTAATGTGACAGTTCGACAGCTGATTGCGTGTCACACCCGAAGTAATGTGACAAAGCGGTGCGGTATGTCACATTCGTTTGACTGTAAATTTTCATCGTCTGTCACGCTCAAACTAACATCGCCGTTTTCACGTGAAACCAAACGTGACGTCACATTCCTCGCCTACCAGTGTTGGTGTCCGGGAGAATTCAGAGAGTTTCAATGAGTTTCTAACCTAACCTAACCTGGCCACGAATTTGTCCCGATCGCGATCGGTCAAGCCGTTCTCGAGATATAGCCGAAAGAAGAAATCGGGAATGTAGGCAACACGTGGTGCATGTGTGACCGACGGGTTGCCTATGCGGCGTCTTGCAGGCGCTGTCGGAAAGGGACCTTTTTCAAACGCGTTTTTAGGCGTTCCGACGAAGGAGGACCCCTATTGCCCGGGGGCCCCTCAGAATTCTTCTTCTACGGACCCCCCAGGATGGACATTTCGCTCCCGCCCTATTAATCCTTTTCATAATACAATAAAAAGTCCAGAAAATCTTAAAAATTTATCGTGGAAATTTTCCGTAAACGACTAAAACATAAAATTTTCAACAATCAAGCACCCTTATCCGTTCACATTTTCCAGAAACGTTTCGAAGAAAAAAAGTGCCACTCCTCAAAACTAAACTTCCTGCCTCATCAAAGTGACAAAAACTAATCACTGTTCTAAGAAAATAATAAAAACATGAAGAAAAAATTTTCGATGAAAACGTCCCACTGCCATTATACCAACTGTCAAAATTTAAAGTCCATGATAAAAAGAAATTAAAACGCCGTAAAATTCACAAATGCCAATGTTCATCATTGTACACTGATAAAACATTTACACATAATTCAAATCTGTCATTAGTAAAAACTTCACAGCAGAAAAGACAGAATAAATAGATTTTCCGCAATTGGCAACAATTTTCTCGGCGTCTGCGCACTTTCGAAAATCGCGAGGCTGAAAAAAAAGAGTAGTCGCGCATTGAAACTGCCCCTCCATTGTTGCTGAGGTTGGATTGTTTGGCTTGCTTTTTAAAAGG
>NW_023144621.1:492583-509927 GCF_012932325.1 Thrips palmi | reverse complement strand
TAAGCACACGAAATTTTTGCACAATTTTGGTACGAAAAACTGCACACTTTTCGCCATTTTCGTACAAAATTGTACAAAATTTTGAACAAATTTGTACAAAAAGTTCGTGTGCACAAAAAACTGTGATGTCTCGTACAAAATTTGAACAAAAACATTTAGTGCATAATTATGCACTTTTAAGCATAATTGTGCAAGCACAGATACCGTCAACGGGGGTAACTTGGGACAGTCTGCCTTGTACAGCTTGTTGGTGCTTTTGTAACGCGAAGTAACTCCCTTTTTTCTCCAATTAATATCACGAGAAGGTGGTTTTAGGCGCTTTTGTTCGGCTTTTGTTACAAATGACTCGTTGCCAATACGCAGACCATAGAAATCTAAACAGTTCAAGGCACTTCATAACATTTCTTAAGAAGTACGGGTGGATTGCTGGAGCCCAGTCGGCTTGGTTTGTTTTTAAAAAAGGGGAAAAAAGGGTTTACAAAAATTTTTGGATTTTTAAATTGGGGACCCATTTTAAATTTTGCAGGAGAAGTAATAATATTTTAAAAATAGCAACGGGGAAATTTTTACCCTTTTTCCCCCCTCCAAAAATTTCCAAAGTGAAATTTTTAAAAAGGCCTATTGTAGCAAATATCTAAAAAATTCCCAAGAAAGTTTAACGTAAACATTTTGGGGGGAATTTTTTGATTTCTTGCCCCTATAAATAAACGGGTCGACCTAAACTGACAACATTTAATGGGGTGCTTTAGTAGCACTAATTAATGACACGAAATTTTCACATTTTTTCGAAATTCTGATTTGCAGCTGTTAAAAAGACATTATGAAGTTTGAACAAATGGTCAGTATCTGTAAAATCAACTTTTTTTGAACAAAATAAAAAAAGTCATATTTGTTTTAGCATAAGGAGCACTTATATAAGGGACGCTGGAAATAGTCGCAAAATTCACTTCGTGGTGTTGCGCGCAGTATTCTCTCCAAATTCACAATTTTTAACGTAATGCATTAAAAGACTTTAAATTGCTACAAGAATATTGAACAGGGACTTCAATATTGAAGAAAGTAAGATTTTCAGTAGAACCTCCCCTTAAAACATAACGGAAGAAAATGTGGAATTTACACACTAAATTCTTATGGACTTTTTAAATGCATAAGGACGCATTTTTTATGCAGAGTTATGCATGCGCAGAAACGTCCATAAGGTAATGTATAAAATTATGCATCACTGTGGACATTTTATGCATTTTCCTGCACAAAATGTCCACAGTGATGCATAATATTATACATAACATATGGACGTATCTGTGCATGCATAACTATGCGTAAAAAAGTCCACAAGAACTTAGTGTGTACGTCATAACATGTGGTGGGATATTTGATTTCGTTGCCCCTCCACTCATGAACGAGTCGACCTAAACTTGATACAGACCATTTAAGAGTAGGAATCCAGGGTCAAATAGTCCTAGGAGTCAGTTTGAATTTTTACCTCACGATTACGAAAATATGGTTCCTGGTCCACTGTGTGCGGAACTCCTGCTTTTGTCACCCTATAACACTCGCTATTGTTGCCCCGATTATATTCCGCGCGGAAATAGGAACTACGAGTTGATACTCCATATACCTTCAAAAATCTTGAAATTGGGGGCAAATCGACAAAGGACAAAAAGAGCTGAGGACGTAATAGGTGGAGACGAATTGTCACAGGGACGTGTTGATAAGGGACGAAAGGCCATGGATCCCAGTTTCTGGGCACTCCACACTTAGAGTGTACGCTAATAGAGTGATAAATGCGGTAATGCAATACAATATTTGTTGCACTTACAATGCACTCACTCTTTCAAGGCGCTTTAGATGCAATAAAAAAGTTGTCGCTTTTAAAATTAGATCATTATGACACTTAGAAAACCTGTGATGAATTTCGGTATACAAATCTTTTGAAGTTGTTTCCACTCGCGTAAAAGTCTACAAGAAATTAATAAATGTGCTTGAATCAAGCGTAAGGTTACGCTTGAAGACGTTTCGATTGAAATGAAGCATAGACTAGAAATTCCCCCATGCCTTTGAATAGAGGGAATCTTGGCGGATGAGCCTGTAACGCGTAAACTGATTCCGCTTGAAAATGAAGGGTAATACTGCACTTTAATTTTACCAGAGCAGAAGCAAAGCGAAGACAACTTGACTGTTCTTTCTCCCGTGGTACTTGCCTCCAGACGGTTACATGTAGCGTTGATATATCCGGAATGTCTGCGTTCCACCCAGATGCCAGACGGCCGACCTTGCCCCTACGCAGTACAGCGCTGCACACAAGAAGTACACAACAATCCCTTTCAGACGTCTTCTACGGAATTGGTTACTTTGAAGAAAATCTGGAACGGAAGTGGAAAAGAAAACAAGAAGAACAAAGTATGAGAAATTCGTGAGAAAGAGCGTCTGCGGCGCCGTTCTGCCGCTTCCGCGGAGTTCTATTCTCATCCAAGTCCGGCGTTTCTTCTTCTTGATATCTTCTCAACTTCCGTTTCAGCTCTTCCGGAGTACCCAATTGCTTGTCGTCGCTCTCGTCTCCGCTGCCTGGTCTGTGGTCTGTGCCAGGATCGTCAGGCTCGGCTGACTGGAGAGGGTGTGCTCGGCTAACCGCGACCGAAAGGGGCTGGCCATGAGTTACGTTAGGCACTTAGGGGAGGGGGTATGCTCGGCAAGGGGGGCTGACTCTCCCGAACCGTGTACGAAGTATTATATATTATAGGTATTATAGAGTATAATAGGTATACATTCCGAACATTATATTTAGATAATTGTGTCGTTTTAAGTGGTTTTCCGTGTATCAAAGGTTTCCAAAATACGCAAATTGGTTGAAAACAAGGATTCCGTCTCGCGCTCCTGAGCCTCCAAATACTACCGCGCATCTTTAAGAGCCTCAGCACCTAGACATCAGTCTTAGCGCCACTTTCTTACTCTAACATACCGTCTAGAAACCGCTAAACGCTAATTCACCATAATCTTACAGCTCATTTTAAAACCGAAACTGCACTAAACGTGCGGCATTTTTTGGTATAATGGATTCTAGTATTATAGGTATTATACAAGTATTATAGGGCTGTGTACGAAGTATTAAAGGAGTCAGCCCCCCTTGATGCTCGGCGTAAAACGCTGCATATCGTCGGAGCTAGCGTAACGTTACGCTTAACATGTACTAAGAAAGCACATTTCGTGTAAACAGTAAAGAGGGTAAACATAGTGTTCAGCAACGTAACTGAGTTTTAACTAAATTTAATAATACTTATGCACTCTCGGCCGTTTACTGACTATTTCTCATTAGCAGACGTATTTCTGTAAGCAACCATAATATTTGGTATTTAGTTCTTAAATACTTAAAAATTTCTTCGTAATTAATTTACGAAGAAAACGGTTATATCAGTACAGTAATTAGCAATTGCTAAGTAATACTGACAAAAAATACTAAGTATTATGGTTGCTAACAGAAATGCGTCTGCTAAAGAGAAATAGTCAGTAAAAGGCTGAGAGTGTAAAAATGCATCACGAAAAGAAATGAATAGTTAAGTACTCGATGCATTTTGAAATAGTTTTGTACGAAGGGGTTGGGACATAATTAGACAGTAAGTGGACTGCCCCAACCGGGTCTGTCCCCATTGTGTACCGAACGACACATCCGACATGGCCACTCATCCGACAGCGAGGCGACCCGAGTCACTGACGCGCAAAGAGTCAAGGAACAGACCCCTGTTTCAAAATCTCATCTAGGGGTAGGTTGGGTAAGAAAAGTACATTCGAGGCTCGGGTAAGAAAAGTACACCCGTTTTATCTCCGAACTGAAACTACACAAAACCATCACGTTAGTGGTTTTAGAAAGATTGGTCATCCCGCTGACAAAAAATAAATTTAGCCCAGTTCTACATATAATATTTAGAATCAAACTGCACGTTTGAAAAAAAACATTAAAAATAACTATGAAAATCTTTTTTTTAAATGTTTGCACTTTGAAGTACAGCTTCCTGCGGAATCAGCCGACAGTCCAATGTAAGGTACCACCTTATAGCTTAGACCATCATCTTTGAAAAACAGTGCCGTTCGATGCTCTTAGGCTTCAACACAATTTTTTATAAGTGTAAAAATGAAATGGGGAAGAAAAGTACAGTCGGCTGGGGAAGAAAAGTACAGGTATTGGGGAAGAAAAAAACACCCTCTAAGAAACTAAAAGCGGGATGAAAATTGAATTGATCACGGGAATAGATTTGATTAGGCGAGACAAGCAAAAATGTCAACACAAGTTATAGAATTAGACTAGAAATAAACAAGTTATTGGGCATTTACGTGAAAAGGGGAAGAAAAGCACAAAAATGCTGTACCCACTTACCTCTGAGAAAAGGCTTTTTGGACCTTCTGTGATGAGTCCATGTAGAATCAAAACCAATTGACCGATTTTGACGAAACTTGAACTAATGGCAAGTGAAAGCTCTCCCGCTTTAGGGGCAAACCTGTATTGAGCCAAGATTGGTGGTCTCCTGGTTCGAAATCGCAATTCTTTTCGTTGTACTTTTCTTTCCCGGTGGTGTACTTTTCTTACCCTTTTCGAGGAGTTCCAAAATCACATTCATCTTGGCATGTTGTACGTAATGTAGGGAACTATAATCAATGAACAGTGATACATTTCATTAGGAAGGCATTGGATTACAAGTTCACGAGAGCAGATTAGTTGAATCCTCATTTGAAACTTCTGTAAAGTGCAAAGTACGCGTTTTGTACTTTTCTTCCCCAACCTACCCCTACCTCAATTATCTTCGGAGCTATAGGTAATCGAGTGCTGATGCTGGTTTTACCTTGATTTTAGTGTTTGTAAACTTCGTGGCCACCTGGCCCTGGCGGTAGAAGATCGATCGGGGTCACCTCCTTGTGTCAACGTGTCTACTACTCCTGGGCTATCCCACCGCGTGATTGGACGATCCCGCGGTAACCGAAAGGCGGCTAATTTGAAAGTGTCCCATTGTGCCCCACCTTCCCTTACACACTTCAGTTTGTAGAGCACGCTCGCGGGGGTGTGCTCGTGAGCACGCGCTGAAGGACGTGTACTCGTCAGTACACGCTGAAGAGAGTGTACACTATCAGCCGTTTACTGACTATTTCTCAGTAGCAGACGTATTTCTGTAAGCAACCATAATACTTAGTATTTAGTCCTTAAATACTTAAAAATTTCTTTGTAATTTACTAAGAAAACGGTAATATCAGTACAGTAATTAGCAATTGCTAAGTAATACTGACAAAAAATACTAAGTATTATGGTTGCTTACAGAAATGCGTAAGCTGATGAGAAAAAGTCAGTAAAAGGCTGAGAGTGTACTGAGTATGCAGTGTGAAGTTGGTGACCGGGACTTGTGGCAAGTGTGTGCCTGAGGCATGCACCAGGAAGTGTGTGCCAGGCACACACTTGAGTTTGCAGAGCGGCCGCCATCTTGGCTCTGCACGCGAAATCTAAATGCCGAAAATGCCTCTGCGGACAGAAGTGTTCGGTTGGTTCCCCAGAACACCCCAAAGCAAAGTTGCAGCACATGTTCATGAGGTACAGATTGGATCGGCCAGGCCACCCATCTAAAAGTCAAACTTTTTGAAAACCAATCTGTTTTCGGCTTTCCTGTTAGTTAGGATCTCGGAGAGGTCCTTCACAAAGTGAATAAGCTTGGGAACAAGTTTTAGTAAAACGTGGATTGAATTCAGGAAGTTTAATCTATCACCGTGAAGCTTACTTCTTATCACGGGAGTTACAAGATTTTTTTCAGGGCCGAGTCGAGAGCGCCCGTCTGGGTAGGCAGCCACTCGCACGCGAGTGTCTAAGATTTTGCCAACCCGCCAGGCGTTGTTGCGCTGGTTGAGGTGTTGAAACCGTTTGCTTTCTCCCAAACTCTCTCGCCGATAGCAAACAAAAGTTACAGTGAGTCTCTACTAGCAGGAGTCTCTCAGTTTTAAAAAATCGTAATTTTCGTAATTGTTAAGGTGGCACATTTTACAGGGGGGCCCACGAATGGCTTTATTTGTACCTTTCGGCCGGTTATCTAAGTAAATTGCAGTGAATTTTAAATTTTTGGTTGATTTTGCTGGAGGGACACAGTTAAAAAAAGTGTTGTAAATTAACAAGGTAGGTGTACGCCAGACCGTGTCTTGACGTAACAGGCTTCGCGATGCTGCGCCAGTTTCGACCATCCACGCCTGGCGTATACACCTACCTTGGCCTGCGGCGCTAACCTTGCCCTCGGCAGGCTGCTTTCCTAGGCAGACCGTGGAAATGGGCGTGATCCCCTCAAAAATAGCATTTGGTCATCAAAATCTACACCAATCGGATTCAACTTTCGGTCGGGGGTCCGAACGGGTTCTCTTTTCGTCATCAGCAGCGTTAAAAACATATGAAACGATATGAAACTTTACACAAAGTTGAAAGTACCTAAAAAGTTGCCTTTTTTCTGCCGTTTTTAAGTGTTTTTTGGCTAATATGACCGAATAGATTGAGATAGAAAGCTGAATTTTGGTGTGTGGCGAGCCAAGGACATATCTAATGACCCTGCAAAATCTCAGCCAGATCGGCCGAGCCGTTCAGGAGGAGTAGCAGACAGACAAACAGACAGACAGACAAAACTTTTCGACCCCACTGGAGTAACTGGCTTCGCTATCGCTCAGCCAACAACACTTATGATGTTAAGTTAGATAGCAACACGTCTTGTTTTATTACAAGCATGTTGAAGCCCTCAATTTGAGGGCTACGTGCTCGGTGCTGTTTTCTGATAATTCGATTGTAATGAAACAATACTTCTTTGGAGCCTTTGATGATATCTTTTCGCACTCATCGTGCTGTTATTAAACAAGACCCTTGTAACCTGACAACACTACATGTTTTAAGATTGCTCTACGTCTGTTTCTAAACATGATACACCTGTTTCACGACAAGACAACTGTGTTTAATCACGATTACATTATTGTTACTTGACAACGAAGTTGTTATACAGCAAAAGTGTTGTTTCTGGATGGGTTTCCCGTTCAGACACAAAACAATACTGTTGTCATTCAACAGCATTACTGTAGGTGCGATTGTGTTGTAATAAAACAGTGGATTTTTAACAGTATATTTCCTCTTGACTCTGAGCGTGCATCTGGCTACACTGCAGGAAATAACCACAACAAAAGTACACAAATTTCTGGCAAATTTTTTTTATCAGGAATTTAGTGTACTTTTCAAGTACAACAAATTGCCGTACAAAGTACAATGGAACCGGCATGAAGAGTGATGTGCAGTCCAGGGCTCGTTGTGGTTTGTACAATTCTCGTTGTACTTTCTACAATCCCTGTTGTACTTTTATTGTACAGTTTCTGTTGTACTTTTGTTGTGCTACACTCTCAGACTCGTATTGACTTCTTTCTCTCCATTATTGACATTTTGTCCTTTGCTTACGTAGTTTTTTAAGCAGCAATAATAAGTAGTATTTCCTTTGTAACCATGTACAATATTGTTCACTATAAAGACTAAATTGTCACCAATTAATGACAATTTTTTAAGTCAATTGCGTATTGACTCTTTGTCAATAGCAAATTGACTTTAAGTCAATATAACGAACGAAATCTTACATAGATATTGACGAAATAGTACTTTTTATTGCTGTGTAAAATACTCTTTAACAAAGGACAAAAAGTCAATAACAGTCTGAGAGTGTATCTACACTTTTTCTTGCAGTGTACGGCGCCTACGGCCAGTCGGCCTTGATGAGGTCCGCGGCGCGCTCGGCCAGCATGATGACGGGCATGTTGGTGTTGCCGCTGGTGAGGCCCGGCATGGCCGACGCGTCCGCCACGCGCAGCCCGTCCACGCCGCGCACGCGCAGCGCCGAGTCCAGCACGCGCCCCATGCCGCAGGTGGCCGCCCAGTGCCACATGGTGCTGGTGCTGCGCCGCGCCAGGCACAGCAGGTACGCGTCCGACCCGAAGGCCTCGTCCCTGCCGAGAACACCACGTGATCACATGTATAGAGGTGTACTCGACAAGCAAGCGTCTATAGAAGACAAGATACTCGACAAGCAAGCGTCTATAGAAGACAAGATGGAGGTGTACTAAAGCAAGTACACTCTACAAATCGAAGAGCGTACATTGTATGCTCTAACTGGCTGGAGCATGCCTGCAACACTGTGAGAAAAAAAGTACGGAAAAAGTACGGAACATGTCTGGTCAATAATTTGCCTGGACCGTCCGTACTTGCCAACTACGGAACGTTCCGTACTTTTTTCCGTACCCATTTACATGGGTTTATATGGAGCAAGTACGGAACGTTCCGTACTTTTCTCCGCACCTCCGTACTGTATTTTTCTGTACCATTTCCGTACAAAAGTACGGAATTTTTTACAGTGAAGCACGCTCTAGCTAGCGTATGCCTGGCAAGCATGCAGTGCATACATGCCATGTACACGCCAACTGAAGCATGCATAGTGCCTAAGGGATAGGGAGTTGCCTGCATCAGGAAGCGTGTACATGGCATGTATGCACTAGTTAGTGCATGCTTGGCAGGCATGGGCTAGCTAGAGCGTGCTTGCAGGCATGCTCCAGTTAGAGCAAACAATGAACGCTCTTCGATTTGTAGAGCACTCTATAAATCAGCAAAGCATAATCTGGACTTAATATGCTGGATCATATAGATATGCTTGTCTATAGCTCAAGTCACACTCTAAAACACTCACATGCTCGTCTATCACACTTCTATGGATATACTTGTCTACGGCACTGATGTATGGGACTTGGCAAGTACACTCCAATAGATGAGTGATTGGCATGTACACTTCAATCGGCGTGCACTTGGCAAGTACTCTTCCTCCAAAAGTTGCGCACTTGGCAAGTAAAATTCCATTGATGAGTACTTGGCAAGTACACTCAAATAGATGTGTGCTTGGCAAATACACTCCAAGAGATGAGTACTTGGCTAGTGCGCACCCATAGCTGTGTACTTGTTCGTACACTCCCATAGATTTATACAGAGGACTCTACAGTGTCACAGCAGTCATTAAACCTCAAAGTCCACTGTGGCAAAAAGGTACGGAAAATTCTGTTAATTTTTTTTTTGCCAGGATTCTCCGTAGCCCTCTTATCGATATTCTCCGGTAGGGCCGTACATTCTTCCCCGTAGGACCTGGAAGACTATATAGTCCTACGGAGAACACTGTAAGGTCATACGGAGAAGACTGTACGATCCAACGGAGAATACTGTAAGGTTCTACGGAATTACAATTCACCATAAGCTGTTTACAGAATTTTCCGTAGCCTTGTGCCCCAGTGTCGTGGATCCTCACCCGCATCCCTGCGCGGCGGGGGGCGCCTCCTCCAGCGTGACGCCGTGCCGCTCGAGGCGCCTGGCCAGGCCGAGGCCGAGGCGCAGGCCGGCCAGCATGACGGCCTCGTCGCGGCCCTCGGCGTCCGACAGGTAGCCCAGGCTGACGACGGGCGGGCCCCCCGGCGACGAGGCGTTGAGGCGCACCGAGCCGCGGCTGCGGGGGTGCAGCACCACGGGGGCGATGGCCACGCGGTTCAGGCGCCACGAGTCGCCTGCCGCGCACCTGCGGCAACAACACACTCATCCACAACTCACTATGTAAGGCGGCGTGCCAATTGATCCAAGCGGAAGAAGGGGATAACTCAATTTTGGCCATTTTCCAGGAGAAACCAAAAACTGTTAGGAGGGAAAACTAAACCAAAACAAATGAATGTTGCACATGTTAATAATTTCAAAAAGCATTAGTAAAATTTTGAAAAAAATAAAATAAAAAGTGTAAGGTCACTCCGTAGAGGATTTCTGCGACTTATCGCTTTCCATTGAAATGGAAAACAGAGTCAGCTCACCTTATATTTCCTAAACAAAGAGGAATTTGGAGACAAGTCAAGTGGGACAATAGTCTGCATAAAGTGTATGTTACTCTGGTGTATTTTTTGGACTTAGCAAAATTAAGGGGGGGCTAAGTTGAGTTGATTCTTTTTACACAAGATTCATAAAAATACAAGTTGAGTTATATCCTTTTGCCAATTTGTCAAACGGACTCATGTGGACTTCCGTAGAGTTAATCTCCATTTTCCAATGAAATTTAGACCGTAAAAGTGGTTAAGTTGAGTTATACCCTTTTTCCATGAGGATTTTCTCCTAAACTGCTTGGAATTCAGTCAAATAATTTGGTGTAATGATGGAAACCATTCTAAGGCACAATATTAAAATACAAACTCAATTTGGGGATAAGTCAAGTTATTCCCTTCTTCCGCTTCCTGGATCAATTTTACGTCACCAGGGGGGGGGGGGGGGGGGTAAAAGTGGTGACGTAATATTGTGAGATAATAACTTGTCACCATATGCGCCCAAAAACTCTGAACTGTGAAGTTGGAGCTGCAGCCGAGAGATAGGCATTTTGAAGTGCACTGATTTAGAATGGAATTTCCCCGTAAGTGAAGTAAAGGAACGACTAGTCAGACTTGCGCGTTACAGTCCCCGTCGCATTTCGAGAAACAGCGACTGCCCCCAACCCGGCCTCTGACACATGGCGTGTTCGTATTTTCCCGTGAACGCACAGATAAGACCTTAGAGTACGCACCGGTGAGTCTTTAAAGAACAACTAAAAACAATACACCCTCACTCAAAATTAAATAGTGATACATCTCACCCTCTGAAAGGTGAGACATAACTGTCTCACCGAAAAATCATCGTACACGCATGTTTCACCGAAAAAAAGGTCGTATACAAATGTATCACCGGAAAAAAGGTCGTACACAAATGTATCACCGAAAAAAGGGTGATACTTCCCCAGGAAAACGAGGGCCAATCTCGCTGATGTCTCACCTTTTTTTCGGCACACATTCGTGTACGACCCTTTTTCCGGTGATGCATTTTGTATCGCCGAAAATTGGTGAGATGTCTCACCCTTTGAATTACAGTGCTAATGGCTTATGGAATTTTCGTTAGCAAGGATTGACGTATTTCTTCAGCTGTAAATTATGTACAATTTTTTACGTTAGCACAGTGGATTGTCCATACTCTCACAAAAGCACAAATATCGCAAAAATTTTTGGAGCATGAAAGTACAAAAACACGTTGTGTGTGCACACATCCTTACTGCTCTGTCTCGTTGACCTGCACGAATCCTTGGAACAGTAGCTGCAGGTCGGGCTGCTCGCTCTCCGACCCGTTCAACACGTGGAACGACGTAAGCTGCAGAAATCCCTGGGACAGCGGGCCGCTGTGGTTTCGAGAGTAGTTTTTGATGTCCTGCTGGTGCTTCTCCCAACTCACCTGGCAACACAACACTGAGTGAAAGGGTCTTTCTTCTTCTTCGCCAACTCAACAGCACCCTTGAAACCTCGCCTGTAACTCATTTCAGCGATCTGGATTGGTGGAACCCCTACGAACTTTTAGGGAGCTTTGACAGAGCTCGAAAGTTATTTTGGGAAGCAGTTTTGAGGCCAGACGTCATCTTTATGTCTTCATTACCTTTTATTTAACGCATTTAGGATATTCGACAATTTAATCAGTGTTGTTTTTTTAATCAGAAGTCCAAAAACGCTCTATTTATTGGTCTGAGCATCTAAATTTGCATTTTTTGACTTCTGTAAAAGGTTGGACAACTCTCACAAAAATGATTGCATTTAAATGGCTTGGAGGACGGCAAAATCTTCGGCAAGATTTTTGAAATGGGATTATGTACTTTTATTATATAATGTGAATGTAAATTGAGACTAATCGTCCAGGACAAGTTTTTAGATGCCTTTCAGTTGTTTTACATCTGTAATGACTACTACAGCTTTTTCCACCCCGCGGGAAGCTCCTGGCCCAGTGGCGCCCACAGAAATTTCATTTAGGAGGAGCGACTGACATCCAGCCCCTTTCACACTAAATGTCATGGGACTTTTTTGGTCCCGATGCAATTTTAAGCACATCCGGTGGTGATGCAATTTTGTGTCCGCCAGGCGGGACAAATTGTCTAGTGAGAGTACAATTTGCAGCAGGTGTTGGACAAAATGTGTCGCCAGGCGGGAACAAAATTGTATCAGCGTCGGATGTGCTTAAAATTGCATAAATCGTGGGACAAAAAAGGTCCTATGGCATTTAGTGTGCACGTGTTGGCGCCACTGTCCTGGCCGTTGGAGTGTTCCATCGCTTTGACTTCATGCACTCTACATCCACGTTATTTCACGGAAAATGTGCACCAAAATTCAAGTTGTTTGCCCCTTGCGTCCACACTATCAAGCGCACGCGTCCAGCTTTTCTCAGAAATCCGCCCTACGGAAGATTGGAACGCACATGCGACGTAGGTGGAGTGGAGTGCTTGTTGCCAGCTTATCGCCCGGAAGGGGGCATCCAAATAACAGTGCTGTGGCGTATAAATTGGCCGAGGATTCAAAACCGAGGCAGTTGCTCGTACACCTTCGTACCAACCAGCCACGATGTTCAGCAAGACAGTCCTCGTCGCCTTCGTGGCCCTGTGCTGTGCCCAGGCAAGCGTTGCGAGAGCATTCACCACAAACCTGTCTACTAAACGTATACTCTGACCAGAAAACGAAGAGCCCTGGGTTCTCGCGATCGAGGACTACCTGCAATGCTAGCCAAGGCGGCAGATGGCATAAACCGCGAGAACTCACGGCTCTTCGTTTTCTGGTCAGAGTATACAAATGCATGCTTAGAAGGTACACACTTACAAATGCCCATAGCATGGAGTTATAGGGCGCCATGCGTAAGTTTGTACTTGCAAGCATTTGTAAGTGTGTTTGCAAGCATGAATTTGTAGGTGTGTTCACTGAGAAAATTCGAGTTGTCACTTGGTGACAATTTCAAGGCTCATTTTCTTGCAACGATGTTATCGAAACAATGGATGACATTGTTGTCACGCATATGCAAAAAGGGAGCTTTGATGAGAATGTCATGGTTTGGAAGTGATGAAAATATCATCCATGTTTTATGTCATAAAGTGACAACAAAGTCTCACAGTGTACTATGCAGACAGTTAGGTTTCTAGTGTACTCCATCAGCCAGTGACAGAACGACATTTGTCGACCATGAAGGCATTTCAGAATATTTTAGAGGAAATGTGGTTCGTTCCACAGGCCTTCGTGTCTGCGGCTCCCCATGATGAGAAGGACATCATCTCCTTCAGCAACTACCAAGGCAGAAGCATCATAAAGTGCTTGAGCCAGGCAAGTACAAAAGGTCTTCGACTGAGAACGAAGGAGTCTTGATCAGAACTTTCGTTATTTTCGGAATTTTCTGAATGTGGGTGATGTTTATTTTGTCTTCCAAATTTAGAAAGGTTTCCTAACCCAAATTTGGTCGCTAAAGGGTCTATCTGCCACCTAAATAGCTGCAATTTTGTACGTGTAACTTGCACGATTTTGTGCATAGGTGTAATTTGCATTGCGTAAAAATGAAACTTTGAGCAAAGTTAAGCAAAACGTCACACAGGTTCAAAATAATGCAGCACCGCGTACAAAATTTGAGCGCGTAACATCATCTAGATCTGGGTAAGGAAACTTCATGAAACAAAGTCGGGCAGTAAATTGATTCTCACCCAAATTTGGGTGATATTTAATACCTCAGCTCGTCCAGCTTTATGAGTCTTAAATTCTCAGTGTGGGCCTCTGGCCTCGACAACAGTCTCCCACATAGTTTGACTCCGCGTTTCTCGCCACAGAGTTACATCTTCGCCAAGGACAGCATGCCCATCGTCGCCGGATTCGGCAAGATTCTCGTCAACGCGTACACCGGGGCGAATGCCTGCGCCTCCATGGACGACAATGCCGAGCCCCCCGCGGGTGCCATCAAGGCTTGCTACAAGAACGTCTTCGACGAGGCGGTGAACAGCCTCCACGCCTTGCGCGAGGAGTTCCGTAAAGTCATTTACGCTGACGCCCCCGTGATCCACATCATCGCTACGGATTGCTTCGGCCTGGAATCACACTAAAAGCCTCAATTTGAAGTTCGAACTATGGTACAGGGAATCCGGCGCAAGCATGATACGAAACAAAATTGCTCCGATTGATTAGAATCTTTTATGGGGGCATTTTTATCGCGAGATGCAAAGAAGCAGAGAAAATCCGTCGTCACACGACGAAGAAAATCTACGTTCGTATTATGCTTGCGCCGTTTTCTTCGTACTATAATGAATTTCCGCGAAAGGCATTTGAAGTGGGGGTCTACACGGTAAAAACGGTACCTGGTTTTCCCAGGGAAGCCTATGGTAGAGAGACATAGGCAATTTCCAGGGAGATCCTGCGAAAACCAGGAACCGTTTTTACCGTGTACTGTGAGATTATTCAATAAATAATAACACAACATAACCGTTTAAGGCCATTTGAGATAAAACCATTGTATTCCCTCTGGGTACATTGAATGCGCACTTGTAGAAACGCAGGACGCCAGAGGCACCAACAAAACGGGAGTGAAGCAAGTCTCGTTTTAGTTCTGACTTTGGAAATGTTCCCGATGTGGCCACATACACGCAAGCGGCCAAAAAGGCGCTCTTAGAATTCATGGATAATGACTTTGCTTTTGACTGAATGAGACATTTTCCTAGCTGAGGTAAAGGGACCTACTGCCCGGCTTTGCAGAGTGTACCTTTCAAACCTCAAAATTTGACCTCAGGGAGGCAAATTGCACGCACAAAATTCTACCTAAGCATTTAGTGTGCTCAACGTACCTGTGGTCATGACATTTTGAAACAAGATTTATTATTATTAAACTATACAACAAAACGACTTTTTGAAAAGTCCAGCGTGGAGTGTGCCTTGCACACACTTGAGTTTAGAGAGTGAGCGTGCCATATGGCGAACTTGTCCATCACTACTTGAACCTTGCTCTGCAGTGATAGAAAAACACTGAGTATGTGGAATGGCTGTTTGCTGAGAAGTAGGGCGAGCAAGAACCTTTGGATTCAATCGCGCATTTTGCTTAGCCGCACACAATAAAGTACTACGTGGTTTTTTGTACCGTCAAGTCCCCTAAATGTGAACACGAACCCTAAAGTGGGACATTTTGACTATTTTCCCTATTTTAGGCCGTAAACGGCCAACGCGTGGATATTTTGCGAGGTAAAAAATGTTTTTGAGACGATAGGACCCCTCCAAGACCATACCCGCACAGAGTGTCTTGTTCCCGCTCATACCCCCTCCCCGGAAAAATGGCATACAGGACATGAGCCCCGTCCCGTTTGAGCCCCGATGGTCTGAGCCCCGACCTGAGCCCCAACCTGAGCCCGGGTTGAGCCCCGACTTGAGCCCCGACCCAAGCCCCAATTTCCAGAGCCCGGATTGAGCCCCGACCTGAGCCCCGTTTGAGCCCCATTTGAGCCCCACTTGAGCCTTATAGCAATAAATTATGCAAAAATGCGTGATTTCAGGTCGCGGGGCTCAAATGGGGCTCAAGTGGGGCTCAAATGGGGCTCAAACGGGGCTCAGGTCGGGGCTCAATCCGGGCTCTGGAAATTGGGGCTTGGGTCGAGGCTCAAGTCGGGGCTCAACCCGGGCTCAGGTTGGGGCTCAGGTCGGGGCTCAGACCATCGGGGCTCAAACGGGACGGGGCTCATGTCCTGTATGCCGGAAAAATCTTGAAAACTGGAATTTGATGCAGAAAAAAAGAGAAGTTTTTTTCAGACGTCTAGCGCGGATTCGGGGCTTCGAGCCGTTGATGCTCGGACCATTATAGACTTCAGACATGTTGTAGCGCGTTCTTTTATCTACAAGATGCACTTTAGAAAATTTGTTTCCGACGCTTCTTTTTACGGTGGGAAGAAATCTTCTGAGGGGCTGTAAAGGGGGCCCACATGCATTTCCTTCGTTTTTTTTAGGTTTTGACCGATTCAGAGGCTTACATTCACCCCCAGCGTCCTACAAACGCTGCCTTGTATATATTGGGTTTGGGGCCAGGTCGGTTTGGAGGCCCAGGCAGTCGGGCAAGTACGGTTATTCGGTACGCTTTAAGTCAGCAAAAAATTTAGTCAATGTTTGAAAGCAAATGCTTCCTTTTGGTTTAAACCTACAAAGATATCGTTATCGCCATACGACAAAAACTTGCGTAAAATCATATTTTGAACAAAAATTCTTTAGAAAAAAAATTCCGGGGGAACGGTTTTTAAATTTTTAAAAATTTCAACATGTATTTCTTGCCGTGCATTTCGAAACTTATAAAAAATGACCTGAGCAAAAAAATTTTATAAAATGGTTTTGGTCAGAAATTAAAATTTTAAAACCATTTTGTTTTATTGGTTTTTGGCCCTATTTCAATTTGGGTTTTGGCGCTACCGGGGTGTTTCTAATTTAAAATATCTAAGGAAAACTAATTGATTGAAGAGGCTCATATCAGCTTAACCCCGTCGAGATATCGAAAAGACTTCAGAACCAAACTTGCTTCAAAATTTAAAAATAGGATAATACATTTTAAGAAATTTTTTGCTACTGCAGTTTTTGGGCGAAAACGAATGAACGTGTCCCACTTTAGGGGACTTTGTCCCACTTTAGGAGACTTTGGCTCCTAAATTGGGACACGGTTCTTGCTGCTCCTACTGGAGCCCCATGGGCTGAAAAAAATTTGTTTTCGGTAAAAGACGTGTTTTGACATGAAGATTCTTAAATCCCCGGCGATTTTCGGTGTCATCGTTATTCTGTGAATAACAGACGATTTTCCGTAAAAATCGTCCCACTTTAGGGGACTCGACGGTATTGCGCATACATTTTCAAATGCACGGATTCGTGTGTGTAGCCAGCTAACATTTTCATGACTTATCTGACTTTCCGACCTTGCCCTGAGGATATTTCGGCGCCAGAAAAATCCAAAATCGTCCTAGACCCTCCCGCCCGTATATGTCCAAAATAAATTTTAAATCACCTCCGCCAAAACAAATGGGGACAAGGAAACTCGTGTGCCACTACACGACTTGCAGACCCGATATGGCATACGATCATGTGAGGTCTAGCCTTTAATGGCAATGCGCGCGGCGACGACCCATCTGCCGCAGATGCTCGATGGGTTGCCTAAGGCACGGACCGCAGGCGCTCCTGAGTCGTGAGTGTTGGCTGACGGGCAGTTCGGACGCTCTCCGACTTTCGAGATATTTAGTGGATGGTTATCCTTCTACTGCACTGTTAAAAATAATCGTAAATTTACGACATTTTGTAGAGCAATTATGTTGTTTTTGCCATTTTTTATTACGACCCAAGTCGTAAATATACGACTTGAGTCGTAAATATACGACATATTTGTCGCCAAATTTGTTAGCGAGACGTTTCGTAAATTTACGAACGATCGTAATTTATTCATGGAGTATGTCGTGCAGTTATGACTTCA